>NW_028257167.1:0-410097 GCF_035046125.1 Drosophila serrata
CGTTTGAATTGACCAATCAGAGAGGTTCTTCTCGTTCACCTCTTTGAAGATCCGTTACTTCAGGACTTTTTAATGGCCGCACTTTGTTTACATTTGAATTTAACCTAATGGCCGCCCTTTGTTTGCCTTTGAACTGACCAATCAGAGGAGGTTCTTAAAGTTCCTCTCTTTTAAGATCCGTTATTTAAGAACTTTTTAATCAGCTGAATAACTGCTTGCGGAGCTTCCTGTTTGCCTGGTACACAAAACCAAGAATTTAAGAAATTTGTATGGAGAATTCGCCAAATTGGATTTTCTTTTTGTTGTTGGATTTGTTATTTCTTACAGTTAAATATTTTGTCGAATCAATTTTTTAAAATGTTTAATTCTTTATTGATCTTTATTTTGATTGCCAATAAATATATATAAGCTTCTGATTAATACTAAATCACTGGAAAATGGTATAAAAACAGGCAATTTTTACTAAATTTCGAAGTTTTTCAAACATCATAATTAAGCCAAAATAGCATTAATTTTAATTCGGAAAGCTTTTCTGTGCACCTTTTTATAGCACTTACAAATCTGCATACTGCGTTTGTTGAAGATATTGTCAGTTTTTAACCAAAATAATAAAAACCTGCAAAAAGGTGAAAAAATAGACAATTTTTCCCAAAAATCATAGCTTAAAAAAACTCATAACTAAGCCAAAAAATCATCATCATCATCATTTTAATTCGGAGAGCTGTTCTATGATATTTTTAGTTCAGTTTTCAAATTAAAAAATTAAATTTGTTGTCAAAATTTGGCAATTTTAATGATGTAACCCCTTAATAAATTTTCAATTTTCGGAAAAATGTCTAAAATTTATTTTTATTTTTATTTGACCAGACATGGCTGGAACGACTGGGCTGTTGATGCTGATCAAGAATATATGTATATGGTTTGTAGGGTCGGAACTGATTCGTTCACAGCGTAAAATGGTTCTGGTTTATCAAATAATTATTGCATTCTTTTAGGCTGCTCTTGATTTCAATGTCGCATATGAAATGTACATACTTACTTTTCAATTTGTAGTATTTTACCCATAACATTCTTCATATTTAAAGGCTTTTTCTATATATCATTATGTTTATTAAACGAGTACAATTCAGTTTTACAAAATTATTTGTTTTCGTTTTTCGATCTTGTGACAATTAAAAACCGAAACTGATTTCGTTCATATGTTTGTCTGGGATGGACTGTGATTTCAATGTTGATAATAATATATATAATATAATACTTATGCTCATGCTCGACCTAGGTTAGTAAGTGCATTAAAATGTTTGATTGGCAACCGGAAGTGAATTTTAAATTCATGATTCTCTAATGTTTTGGCTTTGCTCAGAGCCCCATTTAACAAGACGATGTGATGATGAGGTTGTGTGTTATAATCGAATGGACGACTTCTTATAAATCTCAACAATATCAGCTACTTATACTGCTGGATCGTATGTACACACCGTACTGTATTTACAGCTGCCACATAAATCTGCTTCATCCTAATCAATTGCTTCTGTTGAACAGTTTCGCTACGTTGGTAAAGTAAGATATTCCTAATGATTCTCCAACCATATAATATGTGTATGTATATTTAGTCCTAACGTTAGTTTAATGAAAACTACTAGCCAATTGAAAAACGGTGTCTCAGTCTTCGCCTTGCTCTTTGCAATATGTGTTGTAATTGAAGTCTAATTGCAGCCAAAGTCCATCAAGTAAAACAGAAATAAGTCGAATCATAATACACTCTTTATAAAATCTCCAATTGATCAGCGATCGGCTGGCTCTGACGTATGTTTGTATACAAATGTATTTATTTGTAATGAAGAGAAACACATGTTTTGTAAATTAAGGAACTAAACTAGTGTCCTATGCCGTAACTAAGCCCACTGGGATTGGCCAATATGATAGCGGGGTGTTCGTTCCGGAACCGTCTGTACAATTTTCATAGGGGAAGCAGAGATGCTGGGGTTTTAAGTCTTACAACCTCAAGTGGATAAGTCTAAATATGTAACCTTATAAGGTAATTGCTACAGGTAAAATGTATGTATTGCAATATGCCATTTTATGTATATTATGTATATATGTATATGTGTATATTTGTATTTTAATTTAAATATATTAATTTAATACAGCGTTTGGACAAAATCAAATAAATAGAGCGGTAATCGTATGTATAAATTTATCGTAATGAATAGCTATGCCATTTCCATAGGAGTATACCATTGACAGGTTTAAATAATTAGAATAAATACTTTCCACGATCGGTATTACTCCAGCATACTCACTAATTTAGCATAGTATGTTTCTAGCGATGTACAATTTAGGGACTAGGAACCAGTACGACATATGATTATGTTTCGTATATGCATTTGCATTTAAATGATAATTGGACACGATACAAACAAATGGGTTTCTCTTATGGCTAAATGGGCATGCTTCATTTTTAGTAGAACAGTTTTGGCTTATTTGCAATTGCGCCCTATACACATTGACAGTAAGGAAATAAATATAAACTAAAGTACACTTGTCGTTTATATGCTAACTAACACAATTTTTGGGCAATCGTTTTCGCCATTACATCTTCATTCACACCTATCAGGGGCTGCCGTTCGCAGTGAAGGATATAAGGGTACAAAATTTACAGAATCTAACAAAGTCGCCGCGGCATTGAACAGAAAATTATTAATTCAGAATTCCGTGTGGTCTTCCCTTAACTGGATCGCCTCTACCCGCCCTGATGCTGTTTCTTTTTATCAAAAATGGGAAGCTTCGATTTGACGGCACCCTCGCACACCATCATCCTTTGCTGAGCCGGCTTCTTGTCCAGATCGAAGCACAGGGCATCCGTATTTAGGTGGCGCTTAAAGTCCGAGTAGCGTCGCGCCTCGTATGAGAGGTAGTTGGATCCTAGCGCCGAGGCAGCCACGGCAGCAGCCACAGTACCATTGCCGTTCCTATGGTGCATCGATGGCGGCGAGGAGTCCTGCCGCTTCCGCTCAAAATACTCCACAATCTTGGCTATCTGCGCCGAACGTGTGCTAGGCAGCGCCGTGAAGGAGCGCTCATCCCAAAGGAGAGAATCGGAGCCAGCCAGGCTGCTGATGTCATCGGAACTGTCAGTGTAGATGGACGAGGTGCGATTCTTGCAGTACAGGAGCTGGTTCGATGCAAACGGATGGCGTTGCAACAGCGTGTGAATCTCCGAGTCCAGGGCCAATCGATTGATCAGGCCCGCCGTGGCGGCCATCTGGGGATCGCTGCCGTTTCCGCTAAGCAGGGCATGGTGGCAGGTGTACCGTCGCTGGTGTGTTGGCCGCGAAGCCACAATCTCGGCGTCTAGGTCGTCCATCGAATCCAGAGCTGTGGACGATGAGGTGTTGCCCCCAATCACCGCCGGATCGGTGTCAATTAGCAGCACTGATGATGACGTCGTCGAGGTGGTGTCGTTGAGCAGATGACTTTGCTGTTGATGTTGGGCCGCTGCAGCTGCAGCGGCAGCAGTAACAGCGGCATTCGATGTGGATGTGGCGTAGTAGCAGCAGCGACACAGACTCGCAAGTTTATCACTGAAAGAAAAGGAGATCTTAGTCAGTAAGAGATAATCAGGTAAGTAATAAAGTAGTTTTTCGGGTGGGTCTTATTTTTATTATTTTATAGTTCAATTGACTATCAAATCGTAAAGGAAAGTATCTGCCTTTAAAGGTAGTTTTGATTAATCATGGAAATCACTTACATAGTTTTTGGCGTTTAGGGATCAATATGTATGGCACGGCCCAAGGTGGCGGTTAACCTGAATATTTGGTAATTATTTCACTCATCGTTTCAAGACAAGAGTTTAGTCTAATGCTACGTTTTATACACAAAGTTTTCTAATCGATTTACAAAAGGACAATGCAGTTTGGTTTTTCTTGACAATGTTATGATTTTTGGGAATTATATTGTCTGTTTAAAGCTCTACTCTACTTACTTGAGTTCACTGCTGGCGCTGCCCCCTGTGTCGAGCAACAGCTGCGCCTTCAACTGTTCGTAGCAACAATTACTGCTATTGCTGCCCCCGCCGCCGCAGCCAAACCCCAACGAGCCCATCCCATTCAACTGGCGGCCAAAACTGCTGTTGGTTATCGCCGCATCCGACTCCTCGTTGAAGCACGAGAAGAAGCCGCTCTCGATGGAGTCGCGTCGCGTGAGGTTCGCCTTCAGGGGCAGCTGCTCGCAAGAGTTTTTTAGCTCGCTCAAATCGCAGGTGTTCTTCACTTCGTCCAGTTCCAGATCCGTGCAAGAGGATACGGAGGCCGGGGTCTCTGCCAGCCGCACTGAACAGCCTGACAGGGGAGTAGGTGACACCACGGCCACTGTGGCCGCAGCTGTTGCACTGGAATTAGCTTGTTCTTTGGATTTTTTTGCGCTGTCAGTCAGATCCTCACAGGAATTGGATGCACCCGCTGTGGAGGCCGTCAACGTAATTGTCGATGCGCTGGCCTTCAGCAGAGCCGGACTTTCGAACTCCCCGGTGCTGGCGCTCTTCAAGCTACTGGTGCCACTGGAGCCTCGAAAGAGCGGATGCGTGTACAAGGAATTAGCTCTGTATTTGCGGACGGTTGGCACGGTGGGGGGACGCACGGCGCTGTCATCGCTGCTGGACTCTGCATCTGCACAGTTCCCACCGCCATCTGGATCCTCACCCTCCGAGTTGCAGTCGTCGCAGTCATCCTCATCTTGCGGCAGTGCTTCTGCTGCTGGCGGATTAATGGTGCAGCTCGTCGGAGCAGCATTGCTGATCCGCTGGGGTAGCCGCAGCTCTATGGCGCTGTACTTTCGCGTCAGATGCGGCGAGACCGGCAGGCTCTTTGGTTCACTGGGCACAGCTGCTGAGGCCGTGGCTGCCGCGTTGGTCGCTGCGTCATCCGCCGTATTTTCTCCACCTGCTCCTCCCTGGACTGCCGCCTTGCTTTGCATAGCGGCCAGTTCCTTAAAGAACGGTGCCAACGTCTCAAAGCAAGAGCTGAACAGATCCCCAACGCCTGCTGCATAGGTCTTTGGATTGGCGTCCAGGATCTTCTTGACGCCCCGAAGCTGTGCCAGCGCTTCGAACGGATTTGGTTTCGAGCCATTGTGATCCTTCCCAGACGTCGGCTTGTACTGCGGATCCTTTAAGCACATCGTCTCGCCCACTTTTCGCAGGGTAAGCACTGCGGGAATTGGTTTGGGGAGTGGCGGGGGTTCCGGGATTGCCGTGGTGGGTAACTGAACCGAAGCCAGCTGCCTGGGAGGCGTTGGGGAGTGCGTGGAGGAGCGCTGGCGCTGCATCTGATGACATCGTGCCTTGTCGCTGGGCGACGTGTGCATGGGAAAGTGGATGATGTTCTCGCTCAGAGAGCGACGGTGTAGCAGGATCTCGGCCTCCAGTTTTTGGGTGGCGCGTCGAACCCGCGATTGCTGTATGTGATCGTCGAAGCCACTGCTTCCGGCGGATCCGTTGGGTGTTCCTGGCAATGCAGCCGAGGCGCATTTTTTGCTGGGGAAGCGAAAACCTTCCTCGTCTACCTCACGCAGGTGTCGCGGTGTCAAAGTGCCTGCCGGGGCCGTGCAAATGGTGGCCACTGTGGGCGCCGTAGAAGTTCGAGGCGTAACCAATCCCGTAGCATTTTCCGAATCGCTGCCAACCGGAGAGCAGTTGATCAGCTCCAGGGAGCTAAGTGGGCTCGCTCCTGCCGAGGACTCGTGCTCGTACTTCTCCAGCAGCAGCGTTAGCTTTTTGGTGGCATCATGGAAAGTGGGCCGGCTCTTTGAGTCGTACTGTAAGCGAGGCAGAGGATTAGGATTAGATAACAGTCAAGCTGAAGACATGATGATACACTTACCAGGCAGCAGTAGAAGGCCAGACGGAGAAACACGGGTGGTGTATCCATGGGACACAGCTCGACAAAGGCCAGATAGTCCAGGCCAAATGACGCAGTGCGCGGCATTAGGTCCGGATCCGCTTCGATCCTGGCAATGATCTCGCACTGGATGATGCCGAAAGAGAAGACGTCGCTCGTCTGGTCATACCACTGGCCCTTCAGGCACTCCGGACTGACCCAGTACGGTGAACCGACGGTCTCGAGCCGTGATTTTCTCCTGCAAATGGGGAATATGAAATTAATGAGGCTTATGTTTCTTTTATGGAAACAAGGATCCACTTACGTTTTGTCGGGTATGTTTGCAGCAAGGCCAAAGTCACCCACAACGGCTTCATACTGATCGTTGGCCAGATTGCGAATAAGTACATTCTGAAGAGAGAATGGCAATTAGTTTGGAACTGGAAAGGTTCGCCCAAAAGTACTCACCTTGCTCGTCAGATCCCTGTGGAAGATGCCGGCGTCGTGGACGTAGGCCATGCCACGCGCTATACCCAGCGCCAGTCTTATCTTCTGCGTGGCGCTGAGCACCACCTCCTTGTTGGCCAGCAGCTGCTCCAGGGAGCCGCCATTGATGTACTCGGTGAGGGCATGCAGTTGGCCCTCCTGCACACAGACGCCCATAAAGCTGGAATGGGGGGAGAGGAAGGAATACGGACGGTTAGCACAAGTTTTCCATTGCATCGAAACAAAGTAGACGCCCTGGCCCGAATAAGTTTCACTTTCAATCACCCAGCTTGACAGGCACTGCAACTCCCCGATGCACCGATGTACCGATCCCCCACGATTCCACCTGGCTTATCGCCAGTCGACATGCAATCAGCCACCCCCCATCGACTGGGTCTTGGTTAACATTGTTTCAGCCTTGATTCGCTGCAAAATAAATTAGCAATTCGATGATGCCCCCGATGCGCCAGGGAAGCACGCAATAAAAAGAGAAAGTTTTCCCTTGACTACTGGTCAGGTCCAGACCGTTGCGAGTGGCGTCCCCCAGGACTTGAGGGACAAAGGAGCCAATTCCTAAGCCCTCATCATCTCCACTTCCTACTCAGACGACAATGTCAATGACTCTATCTCTCAAGCCTATGCTAAGAGGCTCAGCCAGCAGTTACTCTCCTGTGGCAGGCTGGGGGAAGCGCGACAGGACAAGGTGAGGTCACCAGGCTTGGGAACCGGAACTGTAAGCTTATTAAGAAAATGGCAAAGTATGCGTCTGCCTAGGGTAAAACTCCTTCTCCCGCCAACATGGGAAGTGTGTGCAGTCAGGTAAAGAAGGTTAACAACGACTGCCAGACGTTGCTTTGAGGTGACAATGAACTCTGCGTGTTACTATGCCTATGGCTGCAACATCCTGGGGATTTCATACAGAAACAAAACTTGTCTTGTCCTCAGGAAATGTTCCAAAAAGACTAAGAAATATATCAGTAAAGAAAGAACTTGTATAGATTAAGTAGTTTTAAGTGAAAACGGGAAATTTTCTTTATATTATGGCGCCTATTTAGGGTAATATATATGTAGATATATAAGCTATTCGCAACCGATTGACGCATGTGACTCAGGTCCCGTGCAGGTGTTCAATACCAATGCCTTTTTTGATAAGCGTTCTCTTCGCACTGGCCTAATCGGACGATTGGAGTTATCTCGCGCACATGCTCCATATGCCGGCCAGTGCCCGGTTAAAGCCATGGCCCAAAGCGTTTGCCAAATTGGCCGAAACTCTGGTACGTCGTCGTCGTGTGGCAGATAAGCTATATCTATTGCTCGTCATGCAGTTTAGCGGTTTTGAACTATTGTATAAGCGGAACGAGAAGAAGTCAAGTGGCAAGTGGCGTTTGTCAACTTTGATTTATGTTAGCACAGATGGCCGATTAGGCCATTAATTTTCACTTATAGTAAAAATTAATTTCATTAGGTTAACCGCAGCGCATCAAGCCCTTAATAAATTTCGCAAACGCCGAGCAGTGGAAATAATTGCTTTAAGCACGCAACCTGTCGCCCCGGACACCTTTCACTCCGCCTGTCAATGAAGCCTCGACAGGGCTGGTCGTCTCCGGGGGTGCGTCAGGGCAATCAAATGTTATGGCCACCACCACACCCAACCTCCAGCTCTCACCCCAGCCAGCCAGTCATGTGCTTGTTCCCATTATTATTACTCAGGGGTCTCGGCGCATTAACACACGACCTGAAAAAGGGGTTGGCCCCGGCCAGGACCACCTGTTGCATCGCCTTCCGCCGGGGTTTATTGACTTGCGTGATATGCGGCGTCAGGAATCACAGCAGCCAGATATAATCAGTGCCCTCACCCTTCAATGCAAATCAGCTTAATTGAAACCAGTCGTTGGGTACACCACCGGCAATGCGGCAATCAACTTTGGACCCTTTGGCCTAAGGTTAAGGGAAGGTAGTCCTGGCCATAGAATGTTCTTGTTGGGGTAGGGATAACCAAGGAAAGGGGTCATATTTAAACGTTATGTTGTTTAAATAAACAATTTTACTTACAACTATATCTCTGGATTATTCAGAAACCCACAGAATCCAACACAGGCAAGATTGACTGTTAACAAAACACTATTACGCTGCACAAACTAAAAAAAAAAAACAAGATTGGAAGTGTCTTGGACAGAAGGGCATGACCCTTTTGAGAAGCATGATAGATGCCACGCCAGTGTGTGGCAGACACATGTCAGCCCTTCAGACAGCCCAAGGGCTCATCTCGGATGTGAAATGAAGTTATCACAAAAGACGCAAGACCCACGGCGGCAGACCCTCGATTCCAGGTGTTGAAAGCCGTCGTCTGCGGCACATCCTACTCCCAAGCCCAAACCCAAGCCCAGGCACATATAGGCACACACCTCTGGTGCTTCGAGGCTTCTCCTTCTACCCCGGCTCGTGACCGTGGGTGCAGGCTGCAGCACATCCATTTGCATGCAGGAGAGCAGGGTTTTGTATTTTTTTTGGGATTTACGGTTCTAATTCAATTTATTTCCCTGCGTGATGCACGATTAGCGCCTCGAGCGAGTGCTTGCCCCCTTTCCCGATCCCTTTTCCTGGCCATTAGCGGCTTAGATTAACCGGCTTTGCCGCCCGTAAACGCCTTTAATGTGCGCTTTAAGCCGCACTCTCAACTGAATGCGACTTTTTTGGGTTGGAGATGTGCTGACAGAAAGGATTTAATTTGGAAACAAGATCTTTTTTTATTGCCAAACCCGCAGAATAAATAAAGAAAGGCAAGCAAAAAAAATAAATGAAAGTTGCTACCGAAAAGCACGGAGAGTACTTTGCTAATTGGGCAATTAATTTACTTTGCATTCGGGGTGCAAATGATGTTATTTTCGAAACGCGATAAGATTGATTAATTATCCAAAAGCTGTAAACAAAGCCTTATTCTCTTGAGGTTCACTGACACCGGGGAGAACTAACTGGTTGCTCCAGGAGCTCCAGGCAAAGGTGTCGTCTCTATCCTCCAGCAGCAGGAAACGAATGCATCGTTGAGGACTCTTCATACCAAGCAGGAAGCTGGAGTAACTACTCAAGCGGCTATAAACCTTTTGCTGGTCTTTTGCATTGTTCTTAGCGGAGTTTAGGTTTTCTATTTCTTTTCGTTTCGTTTTTGTTTTTTGTTGTTTTTTGTAGTCTTGTCCAGAGCTCGCTATGGGTGTTACAGTATTTGCTACGAGCATATTACAGCAGTTTTCCCGGGAAAACGTTGCCGTTGCCGGCATTCGGCATTTCTCTTGCAAGTCGCAATGAAAACCATAAATTGACACGTTTGCACGTTTCTTGCGGAGATGGAGAGACTGCGCCAATTGGTTTCCCAGACTTTGCGCAGACGGATCCATCGTCCAAAGCCGCTTAGCTTACTAACTGCCCCTGGCCGGGCTAATAAAATGCAAAGTCCCGCTCGGAATTCTTTCACTTGCAAAAGTTGTTGGGTGTTGCAACTGTGCTGTGGTTGTTGTTGCCACATCAAACTGGAGCATAAAAGCATTTGGCGCTTAATTGAAAATTATTACCACAACATCTCAGTGGAAACTGCAACTGAAATTGCAAACCGGCAAACGCCGGCACGATTCGGGGGGTTCAAAAGGTTGACACAATGCAAACAAATCTCGCTTTTAGGCAAACAACAAATAAGCCAGGCCCAAGACCAGGCCCAGACCAGGCCCAGACCCACAACCCAGTCCCAAATCCCAACCCAACGAGACGGTGGCACTGGAGCAGGCCGCGGGGGCGTGGCAATGGGCGTTATAAACGCTCCTAAACGCTGCCAACTGCAATTACCATTCGGCATTCGGCAGTCGAGCAGCAACAGAGCGAACATTTCGAAATGAAATGATTGAATTTGCTTTTCAATTAGAAAAATATGCAAAACGTGATGCGAAAATTATGCAGATTGCAGCTGCAACTTACAGCCTCTTGTAGCAGCAGCAGCTTCCTCTTCTTGTTTCAGCCGCTGACCGATATTGCGATTTCCCGATTTCCGAGCCAAAAGAGTGTAACACAAAAACGAGAAAAAAAGAAAAAGGAAACAGAAAATGCTGCTACTGCAGTCGAAAAAAGGCAAAAAGAAAGCTCATGTATGGGTGTTGCATAAATCTGAATATCTAATGTGCTCCTCTACGCGCTCTTTTGTTGTGCAAAATTGATTGAAGTGTATTGAAATTGATTGAAAGTTGATGACATAATTTCGTACGAAACGGACAGAGACAATGGCCAAACGCAAACGCAAATTGGAAGTGAATGTTGGCCAAAAGCCGCCACCCCACTTGGCAGTTGGGTGAGAGATGCTTTATGGGACAGCAGACACACACACACACGATGGTTTACCATATTTTATGGCTTTATATTTTTTCATGCGGAAGTTGACAATTACCAAGTGCGATTTATGCGGACAAATATCGCACGATCCCATGGCTTCGATACAAACTATAAATCCCAACTGATGCAGTTAGCTCCTGAGTGAGTAATTGCTGTCAAGAAACTTGTTACACGCAACTACTGACAACGGGATGGAATGCCATGCAGCTCATTAAATTCCAATCTGTATCTGTATCTGCATCTGCATCTGCATCTGTCCCGAGGCACTGTGCATCTGTCAGATACCCGCGCATATTACTCACATTTTCGGTACAATCCTTCAGTGCTCTGCGCTTTTTTATATTCGGATTTTGTTTCTTACATGTGTTAGCACTTACAAAGACATCACAATGTAACACAACAGAGCACAACAGCGGGTTCAATGACTTGCCAGTGCGTCGCACTGCGTTGTGTTTTGTACTTGATTTTCTTTTCATTTTTTCTTGGTTTTGTTGTTGGCTGAGACATAAAGCATTACCAAAATATACATATAAAAAGTATAGTAAATAAAGTGCCACCCGCCCCAATTTTGGGTCAGTGAGTTCAGTTTGTCAGTTGGCAATTCAAATATAAACATAGATATATGAGTATATATGCGAAAAAAGTACAAAAACCCCCCATGAATGCATAGATGAGGCATCGATAATTGTAGGCTTTATGAATTCATAATTTTGAGTGTTTTCTATAAGAAGAATACAGAGAGGAAAATAAAGCTCCAATACCATACAATTCTGACGATAGAAAAGATTATTCTCCCTACTTTCGTTATCCTAATTTTGCAACATGCTTTGTTTAATAGTTTCAGGTTCACAGAGATACTAAAAATAAACTCTTCAATATTGAACTATTTGTTGTACTATTTTTATCTCGATTATTCAATTTTGGAATGTTTGAAATAACCCTAAAAATAGGTCAATTATGAACCGTATTCCAATCTAAATTTAACCAACACCTGCATACTATAATTAGCCACTCGAAATCCGTGATGCAAATGCAGAGTAAACACTGCAAATCAGCCATAGCAATAGTCATTGACGTCAATTCGATTGAATCCAGATCGAACAACCTGATCTCTCGGGCGAGTGAGTGCAGCGGCAAGCAGCCTAATGAAATTGCTCGCGACATTTTACCAGGCCATATGATGTTGTGTTTGCCGATCATCAATCAGAAATTAACCCAATTTAGCTTTCTTGGTGCAGCGTCAATTACTGATACCCGGCATACTCCCATACACACGTACATACGTATCGATTGACAAGCGATCGTCGATCGTCAGGAGCTGGCTGTAAGCCGAGGTGAGCAGACACGGAGCTGTATCAGCTCAGCTGATAAAAGTGCACAAAACGAGTAGTAGCCAACCAGTCTGGCAGTCTGGCAGTCGTCGTGTATCCATTAGGCAATAAAAAGAAATGTTTATGTGGCCGCAATCATGACACGCTCTCTTTCGGCTTCTTGGCGTTGCAATGTTGTTGCTGCAACTTGTCAAAGTCTGCTAACTCCACCGGCAGCAACTGGAAATGAAGGACTCAATTTGGCCACAAACTAAATTCCCCATTAAACGTTGAAGAGGCGCGGATTTGCAGATTCATGAATGACCAATTTGGCCCATCTTCAGCACAATGAAATTCTCATTAAATTGTCAACGATTTCTGCTCATTCTCGGCAATCTTTTCATTAGCCCCACAGGCAGTAGCAGCCAGAGATACAGATACAGACAATGCGCCACTGGGCGCCCGCCGTTCGCCTCAAGGCCAACAATTTCAGTTTATTGGCAAGCATATTATGAACGGCAAGGGGGAACACGGACGGATGGCACAAAACACAAATCAAGCCAAGACAAATAATGGCCGAGACAACAATATGTGCAGTGTGGCGGCGGCGGCGGCAACGTCGAAAAAGGCGGCTTGTGGCAGGCACATCACATATTGAAAGGCATATATATACCCCTACACTTACTCATACCGTATGTATACAACGACCTTCACTCATCACAAGATGAGTGGTTCGAACGATGGGCTATCGACACATTCAATTAAGTGCAATCTGACCTCAGTTGCAACGCTGCCTTACGCCAACGCCGGGCTTTATCAGTGTTGCAATGACTGCACCACCCTCATCCCAGAAACGGGGTTAAAAGCGTGAGAGTTTGACTCCAGCAACACCTCAGTGAAGTCGTTAACCCGCCACTCACACACAACACACATTTGCATGCCAACAATTTGTCAACATTTGCCCACAACTTATCACCTGCTTAGCATCGCTGGCAGATCAAGTACCGGCACAGCAGCAGCACTCGCTTTTTGCGGAATTTCAGCCATTGTTTGTGCCCGTAATGAGTCGGGCCAAGAACTGTGACATGTCTTACGCGGGCTTAGTCGCGTTAAATGAGCGTTTAAATGGCTCTGAGCCAACGGCAGCATGTTTGTCTTTCCCCATGCACCGCACTTACAAGTGGAGTTAATAATAAAAGGGGGAAAATTAACAAATAACAAGAAAGGAAGCTAACTTCGGCACGCCGACGTTTATATACCCTTGCAGATAGAACTTCTATGAATAAAAAGCCATACAATATAAATGATATATATTTGTGTTAAAAAACAATGAAGTAATACCTGCATTCATTGTATTCACCTATACATATTATACTTTCAGTTTTACATTCAAAGATTTGCATTTTTCCTCTACATCAAACGATCGTTTGTATAGCACCTATATGATATAATAGTCCGAGTTTCATGAAATTTGACACAAAATTTAAGACTAATATAAAATAGCTATACCTTAAATTTGATGAAAATCACCTGAAAACTGAAAAAGTTATAAATTTAATTGTATTAATTTCTCGATCGTTCCTATGGGAGCTATATGATATATAGTCCGATATATGATTAGTCCAATTTTCATAAAATTTTACACAAAATTGTAGAGTATAGTAAAATGGCTATATCTTAAATTTGATCTAATTCTAATGAAAACTGAAAAAGTTAAAAAATTTGTTGTAAAAATTTTACGATCATTCCTATGGCAGCTATATGATATAGTCGTCCGATCCGGCCCGTTCCGACATATATACGAGTGAGAGTATATAGAAGGCTAACTACAAAGTTTCATTCAGATAGCTTCAAAACTGAGAGACTAGTTTGCGTAGAAACGGACAGACGGACAGACGGACAGACGGACAGAAGGACAGACGGACAGACGGACAGACGGACATGGCTAGATCGACTCGACTGTTGATCCTGATCAAGAATATATATACTTTATATAGTTGGAGGTGCCTCCTTCACTGCGTTGCAAACTTCTGACTGAAATTATAATACCCTGCAAGGGTATAAAAAGTGTGGAGAACACGGCGCTCCATCGTCATGGCTGTTTATATTTTCCTTATTTTCAGATGAAGTACTTTTGTGTCTGACTTTCGAGGAATGTTTTGGCACATACATAGCTAGAGACTTCATTAACATATCAACAAGGCTCCATACTTATTCTTATTAGTATTTATCTTATTTTTAACTATATCTAACATAATATATTTAAATAAATAACAGTTTCCCTCGAGTTATCCAATATTCCCTGCAGTGTATAGTAGTGCCAGGTAAGTGGAGTGGACTATCTGTCAAGATGTCGGTGGCCTGGGAGCGGCGACAGCCATGTGGGTGAGTGGGTTGTATGCTCCACCGTTTTTCCCACTGGAGGGCAGAGCGAACTACTAGCTCTGGATGTTTTGCTGACTGCCTGTTCTCATTGTGCGACATTCCGCATTACGGCGGGCGCGTGATAAGCCCATAAAAAGTGCACTATACCCAACCTGGCCAGGGAGTGTGTGAGTTTCGGTTTAAGTTTCGTGGGCAATAAGTCACTGATTTGGGTGTGGGCGTACATAGCACATATCTACACATGTATGTAACATATGTATATGGAACTCCGGCTCACTCGGCATGCTGCCGGCTAGAAAGGCGGTTTCAATTACCCAAGATTAGTTCTATTGACGCTCGACCGAAGCGAGGAGGATGCAACGGTACCCGGCCAATCAATAGGCTTCATTAGCCGGACTCTGCCAGCCGGAGATGGCAATGGGGCGCGCTATGAACCACCATGGGAGGCGGTGGTAACAGTGGTGCAGCGATGCAGTGGCCCGCATGGACGCCCAGCGGTGTAGCTGTTAAAATTTGACAGTTAGTCGACAGCCGCGATCGTTAGGCATCATTAAACATGCCCGCCAACAAGAGCAGCGCCTAACTAACTGCCAGTCAGTCATTCAGTCAGTCAGTCATTCAGTCTGCCCGTCAGTCATCTAGCCAAGCTGGGAGTGGAGTGTTTAGCGATCCACGTCACTGATAAAGTCACTATCGCGGATCGAGGATCACGGATCTACGCTGGGTTCAATCGGGTGGAACTATTCCCCCCACTGCAAACAGCTTCCCATATGGATGCACTGAGGGAAAGAGCATCTATCTAAGTCTCTGTTTTTTAATAATTAAACCCTTTTCTTATAATTACTCTCAATCAGTGTGATTTTAATTGGCTATATACGTACTAGGTATCCATAAAACAGAGAACTATATGCGTGTGGCTGCAATTTAATTTCACTATTCAGTATCCAGTCGACCCGCTGGCGCCATAGCTGCATTCCGGACTCTGGAGTTTTTCTTTTTTTGTTTTCAGAATTTTCATTTAATGCCCCCACGAATAAAGAAAAGTTGGCAGCTGCAGTCGCCGGCGAGGTTGTTATTTGTTATTTCTGGTGCCTGGCCGTTCCGCTGACCCAAATCCATCTCTCGGCGAGCCGGGCACACACAACACACAGAGCGAAATGAGTTGGCCAGGGCATTTAATCAGCGGAATCCGTTGCATTTAATGCCACGGAGACTGTGTGATGACAGACGTCATAAAAGTCAGGTGAGTTCTGGACCTTGGAGGGGATATACATAGTCTAGGGGGCTAGTGGATTCTCTGTGGGATTACGAGGTTAAAGCTTGAACGGCTGCAGGCTACAAAGAATGGCAAAACTAATAAAAGACATATTTCGGGGTGTTAACATTGTAAATGAAAGGGTGGAGACCAGAAAGAGAGAAGGTCTCAGCCAGAGATTGCATATTCATGGAATAGTGCAGGAAAAAGATGGGCGTAGCAAGGTGAATTGGGCTGTCTGGCTTACTCGGGAAGGGGGAAAAAACTGGCTAAAATAGAAACTAGCAAAAAAAAAAAATTAAAAGTCCCTGGGAAATGCAATACAATTGAAGTCGCTTCACGCTGTTGCGTGCCATCACGTGAGGATGAGGCAAGCGAATCACGAAAAGGCACAAATAAATCCGAAAAATAGCAAACCAGTGAAGTGAGTAAGCTACGCAGCTTGGCAATTATATCTAGTCGTCGTCGTAGTCGTCTATGTACGTCCCCCAGACACATTGTTTCAGACCTCGCAATTACATCAGCAGTTTCAGTATGACCCGTGAGAGGGTCCACCGCCCCTCGAACACACCTGGTCACTGCCAAGGTAATTACAACAGCAGCAGCAGCTCCTGAACTTGACCTTTCGTCGGCGGCTGCCACGGGCATCGGAAATGTGTGTTTGGACTTGAACTCGCACTCAAACACGAACTCGAACTCGAACTGAAACTCTTTAAAAATGCCAAAAGTAAACGGTCAGACGAAATAAATAAAAAGAACGGCAAGTAAACAAAGCAAACCATCGCGTTTCGGTAAATAGCCAATATTTGTTCAACGCACATTGCCTTAAATAAGTTTACTTTCAATAATAATAACAATAATAATAATAATTGAGTTCATAATAACGATGTCAGAAGCCAGAACTTGTGTCAGACCTCGGTGAATCATGCCATACTATCATATACTATATGTATATGAACAATCATATGAATATTGCTTTAGCTTTATCATAGGTCAGTTATTTTGATGATGCCAGAGCAAGTACACAAATTGTGTGTTAAATATGCGAAACTGAATTGAATCTGACAGAAACATGAACATTATTTGCGTAGAATCCGAGATAAAGAGACCCCGCGCGATGAACCCATTAAAATTGTTTACGTAATCGCACCGAAATGTATAATGAATGGTCAATTCGCGGCGAGGTGCGAACTGAATGCGTAAACACATAAACCGAGCACATGATCATCATCCAGAGCTAAGGGAATAATATATACACGATATATATAGCATAAAGCTTATTCAGAGTCACAATCTTTCATGCATCCGAGTTGCAATTAAATGCAAAGGATGATGACTCACAGAGCCCCACATATGACATTGACCCATTAGTTGGAGAGCTGCATCATTTATGCATTTGTTTACTTGCTAATGGTTTAAGCAATATTCTTGGTAATATATATTCAAATAAGTTTCTTAACTCACCTCAATATGTTCCCATGCGAGAGCTTGTTAAGTAATTGCACCTCCCGCAGCATGTTGGGTCGATTGGCTCGCAACTGATTCATCTTCAGCACCATCACCTCGCCGGTGGATCTGTGTGTGACCTGGAACATTTGAGAAAAAACAAAACATTGCCAAAATCAGAAAACATGAATTTATACATGTATAGAAACTATAGTAACTGGCAGATCCATAAATCGTTCTGCCCGCTGCCTCCGTGACAAGTCAAGACCAGGCCAGGCGACTTATGTACGTGTAAATTGGGAGGACACTTGACTAACTAAAACCAGGTATATTTTGTGTTTATTTTTATCGCTTTCCAGGGTCAAGTTCGCGTGGAAAGTTGCAAGGCAAATAATATTGAGAGACGGGACGGGATAATTGCATTGAAACAAGTGAGACTAGCCGGCAAAGCGGTTTCCATGGATTTGCACAGACCAAATGAAAAATCAATAAACCCGTCTGTCTCTCTGTCTGTCTGCGCGCGCTTGGTTCAATCCAATTGGAAGCTGGTCGATGGTTTGTTAGAGGGAAAAGCTGTCTGCAATCACAATTAAAATTGTTAATTGAATTTGCCTTTGAGTTTGGTTTGGGTTTGAATGGGGTCTGCCCACCAAGGGGTTAAGGGTTAAGGCCGGAAGGTCTGTGCGATTTTCACGTAGGTGCTGTACTCATGGAAGAAAAAATAAAAGCAACGAATTAAAGATATACACTTGATTTAGGATTAAAATCCCTTTTTAATTAAGTGTGCCTTCGTCTCTGCTAACTTGTATTTTAATACTCCCCCAAACTATATCAGTATAAACTCAATTCCTCACTTAATATTTAGCTATTCTTATTGTCCTGACTTAAGAACATCCTTTTGATTTAATAGCGTCTTTTTGCAGTTTAAAACGAGGAAACCGACGGACAGTCCGTCTGAGCCGGGATTGCCACTTGGCGCCAGACAACATTATTCACAATTCACTTAAATAAATAGCCCCAAGAGAGGTTGGCAAGACATACACGTACATAGCCACGACAATGGCAACTTGTGTTCAGCGCTCAACTCGTCTCCAGTTTGTATTTTATTCTATTTTTATGCCGCAGTGAAGACAAACAGCAGACACTTCTATTCCTCGACCGCGAATTTCTCGGCTCTCTGCTAATGGCAGCAAATTAAGTCTCCTCCAAGATCCAAGATCCGAGATCCGGCGAGATCCTCGCCATATAGCATGGTCTGGTGGGTGAGTAAGTAGATATGCTGGCGGTATATGGGTTTGGGCTTGGGTTTGGGTATGGAAATGGGGCCTGGGGACACGTGTGCGTGGGTGACACACACGACGCCGTCGGGTTCCAAGAGTCGTAACCAAGTCATTGTCATTCTTTATTGTCCTGTTGCGCTTTTAGCTCATTTTGGCTTTGTGCTGGCTGCCAGTTGGCCAGCCTTTGCCTTTGCCTTTGCGTCGGTGTTAACAAATTTATGAAGTTGCTATTGCCAGTTGCCAGTTGCTATTTGCTCACGCCCCGCGGCCAAAGTCCAATTCACGGCGGTCTGCAGTCATGAGTTGTTTACTCCATTCGTCTGACAATCGAATAGAGTGGAGTGGAGGAAGGTGCCCCCCAAGATTCTTAACTCGGCTCAGAATTCGATTTCCGCTCGGTGTCACTTTATTTTCGGACAGCTCCTCATGTCAGCCGCTCATTTGCTTATCTGCCACTCAAAGAGTGCTTTCAATATACTTATACTTAATATTTCATGTGTGTGTTGTGTGTTTTCCGCAATCAAATCGCCGCATAATGCTGACACACCCAGCCGGATAGAGACCCCGAGAGTTTATTGAAGTAAGGTAAGTTCCCATTTAAATTTGCTATTCATCATATTGATTTTACGGTATAGCTTCTATAAGTAGAACGACATTTCTTTGGCTGCTAAAGATACAGGGAGTTGAAAAAGACTATGATTAACGGAAAACCATTTACACTTAAGGTGAACCAAGATACAGGTTCTTATTTCAGGTAATTAAAAGATTTGAGTTATGTTTGTCTCCATTAATGATGAGAATTCTTTGCAGTTAAAACACAGATGATTCACACAACTAATTTCAACTTAATTATTGGGTTTGGGTTCAGCAATTCCTCATCACTTCACTTAAAGAAGCCCCACTGTATCTCTTTAATTGCCAAATTAATTGTGCGTTGTGCGTGACTACTAATGCCTCAAAAAGAAAACAAACAACATAATTCTTTATGTGTTTGCCAAATTGATTTGCATTAAATGTATATCCCTCCCGATTTACAGAGTGTCACAGCCAAACCCTCGACATCCATGAAAGGTACATACATAGGTACCACTCCCCGTCGAGTGTTTGTCCGGACAATTAAACCATTAAATGCATTTTAGAATGCTTTAGAAGCGCTTAATGAGCGCTGCAGATGAAAAGAGGCAGTTCCAGCAAACTGCAAGCCGGCTACGTGTGTATTTAACCAAAAATGTTCGAATCGTCGGAACGTTCGTGCAGCGGACAAAGAGAGTGTTCCTCTGACTTACTCTCTATTGGACCAAAATGTGGCACGTCCATGGTTCCTAGACTGCAGCATCTGTGCCAAAAGAGAACTCACTGCTGCATCCAGACAGAGGAGTCTGGTGTGGATTGATCTTTCGCTCGGCGGTTGAGGCGGCTTCAAAGACTCAAAGGGGCCGCCGTGCTAGCTCTTATTGAAAAGCGTTTAGGCCGGCAGTGACGTGAGAAAAGAAGAAGAAGATTGCCGCCACAAAATGGACACATACAACACACCAACCGGCGGCATCGATGGGCTTCCAAAATAATCAATTACCGGCGAAATCCGAAAACCAAAGGTGTCCAAAGTGAAAGAAACCTCGAACCCAGATAGATCGTCGTGTGTGGGAAAGTGGTCAGAGTAAAGAGTAGTAGGTTCTAAAAAGCTTTTCAAATGGCTTAGAAAAATCCCAGATTCCCTCCACACTCTCCCATCAATTCACACCTTCCACGTTCCATCTATTAATTTGACCCCAAATTCAAACGATTGATAAACAATCGGCCAACGTAAACAAGAAATTACTTATGAAGAATATATATATGTTTATGAGCCACAAATACACAGTTGAACCATTATGAACTTCTTTGTTCTGTTTGCTTATTTTAAAAGCATGGAAAGGCTTTTAAATTTTCGTTTACACTTTAAATAATGCGCAGAGGCTCAAAGCCAAGAAGTTTCGCCCGGAAAAACTGTCAACACAGGGGAAGGAAGTGCAAGAGAGAGATCATTCTGCGCATTCAAATGAAACACATCAAATCATTATTACTTAACCAGTTTCATTTGGCCAGCTGAGAGGCATCGATGGTTATGTCAACAGGCATCAGGCAGCATCTCTGCATGCAAACAAATCTCCGGCTTTTAGCCGTAAATACTCGTATTTTCACTTTCAGTTGCAAGGCACAAAAAATGAAAATAACAGCAATAAAATGGTGGCGGTTGCGGAAACAAAACAACAACGAAAGTTGCCGCACCACCATCGCCGAATAAAAAAAAAACAAAAAACATCCTTTTTGACCAAAAGGCCAGGCTTTTGGCCAAAAACCAGTCGTAGTCGGCGTCGTTGTCCACTTGAAGCGAGAGCCTCACACTGACATTTCAGCCGGCAAAAATTAAGAAAGGAAGCTGATTTGTTTTATTGAATATGGAATACCCTTACAGGATAATTACTAAGATATACATACCAAGTAGGTTCCAAGTTCATTCTAGGTTTAAAGCAAGAAGAATTGGAATTGTAGTCATTATATTTGGATGACAAGTTTTGATAACTTATACAACATAGCAACTAAGACTATATAACAATTGGCAATGTATCTTCCTTATCAAATCGTTGACTGTAATTAAAATACCCCCTTTTGGGTTAGTGTACGAAAAAAATGCAAACTGTAAGCAGCGGAAAAACCCGCTCGGTTGGGGCCAGGCTGTTACATGTATTTGCTGGCCAAAAAAACGCGTTTCAACCTCAAAACGGACGCGGCGTGGGGCACACGTGTGACATTCGATCTGGGGACTCGATATTGCACCGGCTGCTGCCTTTTGGCTGATCGCTGATTGGTGATCGGTGAAAATATTCCAGCTATTTCCACGCGGCTGCTGCTGCTGCTGCGTTTCGTTTTGCTGGTTAACAAATACTTAATGCGATTTACAGTTGGGTTTTTTTCTTCATTCACCGAAGAGCCAACCCGCCAGCCTGGTCAATCATCTTTCACACGGCAGCATGTTGGGGCAACACCAGTTAGCGGTACAATGTCAGCAGTAAGAGGAGGAGAGACGACAGAGTCTGGCCAAAACGTGTTCTGGCACACTCCGGCGGGGCGCGTTTTTCACGCCGCTGTGCGAACCCAGAAATACGCACGACAAATGTCGGCTAAAACCATGTAAGACAAATATTAGGCGAGAGAGGTGTTGCTGCCACCAACTTTTCTGGCCATTCTGGCCAAGGCGTAGAGAAAAGAGAACCAGCTGGGGAGCTGGGGAGCTGGGAACTGGGAGCTAAGAGCTGAGAGCTCTCTGAGCCGGCTTTTGAATGGAATTTAACCCAGTTTGCTTTCTTCTTTCGCGCCGTCTTCATTTCTAGCCAACTTGCTGGCTGCCTGCTTTTCAGTTTAGTTGTTTTGGGCGTCAGGGGCCGCTCTAAATGGCCTTTATTGCTATGGTCAGTTATAACGAGGCAATGGAGAGACAGGTGACTTTGTTTGGATATTTGCATGGCACACGGAACGGGTTTAATGGGGACTCCAGCCGGGTTTGCTGCACGCCATGCGAAAGTCGAAAGAGTTCGAGTCAAATTCCCGAGTTCATCATTGCAAATTAAGATGTTCCAAAATTAACCCTGACTGACAACGGGATTGACGTATTGTCTCGAAATATATTTAGACCTCATCATGCTTTGACAATTATCGGGGGTCATATATAAATAAACCAATAATCAGCATTATTGGTATTATAATTTAATGGTTAATCTAATCAGTTAGCGCTTGAGTTTCGGGCCAATCTTATCGCGAAGCTATGGAAAATTCAGGTACACCAGGGTGAGTACCTATAAAGATGCATCAATGAGAGGATTTGGGTTTCTGGGGAATTAATAAGCCACAAGCCATGGGATCCATAAACATTTACGAGTATAGTGGCGGCAATAGCGGAAAACAATTGCAGATAAAAACTAAAGCCAGCCCCCAAATAGCAAAGATATATAACTCTATCTCCATCTCCATCCTCTATATTATGTGTTTTGGCCACAAAACAGAGTCGTTAACAACGAAGCGGCGAAAAAAACCATATGAGCTCAAGTGCCGTTTTAAGCGATTTCGAATTTGGTTTTCATGTGAAACGAGCGGAATTACTGGCGTTGCACCTTGTGCATTCACACCATCACTTTTTCCCGGTGGATTTGTTGGATTCAGTGGGCGGACTATTGCAACCAGGAAGTGTCCGTTTGAGGAGCTCAAATCAAAGAATTTTTACAGAGATGTGGCAAGCTGCAAATTATCAAGATACAGTTGCGGATTTATGCAACCTTTTATTGAACTTGTTGCGATATATGGACTTGGACTCGAAACTCGAACCGAGATGATTATTATTGTCTTTTGGCCTGGCTTTTTTAATTGTTAACGGAAGCTTTGAAGCAGTTATGCAAATGCTTTTTTTGCTTTTGTTTTTTTGGCGGTTGCCTCCTGCTTGTGTTGTTTCACCTTTTCCTTTTTGTGGCAAATGTGTTTAACAAAATTTTATTTCGTGTTGAGCAAATAATTTAACAAGTAAAATGCTGTTGTTGCCGGTGGATGTTGCCGTGGCAGGAAGCAACAGCTGCAACTGCAACACCAGCAACAACTCACGCATATTGCACAACTTTTAGTGGGAGGCGGATGAGGTGGTAGTGGTGGGTGGGTGCTGCCATTTTTTAAACAACAGCAATTATTAGCTGTTAGTTGTAGGCAACATGGAAATTCGATATCAAATTGAAAAGCTGGGTACGAGATGGATGAATAGAAGGAGGAGGAGGAGGCGGGTACAATTAACGCATACCGAACATGCGGAAACTGCACATCTCGCGGTGTTGGATTTATCAGTCAGCGAATAGTAACAATAATAATAATAATAACAAACATTGCATAATAATCGACTCAAATCTGACAAGGAGGAGGCCTCGTCTCACTATCAGCCTTCGGGATCACCTTCAACAACACAGTTCATTGCACGTTCGCCTCCCTAGGGGTATATGTACTATATACTAGGTATAGTTTAATGGCCCGTGTTATGTCACATCTTATTCCATTCCACTCCACAGTAATGCCATTCTCACGATCTAGGACTCGCCTTTAATGACAACGAACGACAGCAAACTTTACGATTACACGACGATCATAAAAAACATTCAAAATCGAACACGTTCTACATATTGAATTATAAGACACAATGTCACAATAGGAACAATCCAGCCATCATGTGGGATGACTCGGCTGGTTACAGATCACAAACGGGAATGGGGTTTTTGTTCGTGAATGCTCCTCTTTCCCACTCCTCGGAAATTAATAAACTGGAATCGAGGTGGACGACGACGACGACGTGCCCGTGTTATGGCTTCAGAATAATAGTGTTTGCTTAGGTGAGGCGGCGGCACGACAACAAGACATTCTTTGGATTTCGATTGGGATTCGAATTGGTTTGAACCTGATTTGTTTATGGGCTAGCCCATGCATAGTTCCCTCTCTCCAGATCCCAGTCGACGACCAAACGACCCCCTGCCATGATTGAAAGCCACATTACCTATCTGCAGACTCAAACCCGAAGGTCATAATTATTTGTATTCTTTGTGGGTATCAATCATCATCGGTGGAATGTTGTGCTGAAATGTGCTATATACTTTATCGAGGTAATGACTTAATAATTCTCCTAACAATCTATATATATATTAGACTGATTTATAGTGCTCTGCCGTCACTATCTCTGTCGCACTTCACCTCTATTTGTGTACTTTGCCTCGCTATACGGCACAATAATAAAATTAAAAGCCGCTTAACTTGTTTACTTTTGCATCAATGGCATGGCAAAAGACATAATAAATGGGTTAAGCAAACACATACACTTGCAGCGACGCACCTAAAACAAGCAGCGTCATTAAGGCGACGTATGTGATGTAGTTTTTGGGCTACAGATACACCTATAATAGATACAGATACAGGTGAGCACTATTTCAGCGATCTAAGATTGTAGATACGCGTACTCACGCAACGATTGCATAGGAGCCACGGTTACGGTGCTTTTAATTTTCAGTTCCGAGGGGGGAAACATTTATATACATATTTACCCCAAGGTAGTTCCGCAAAAAAAAAACTCTGCTACCAGTTAAGTTTTTAACGGAATAACCTTAGAAAGTGTTAGATATACTAGTACTCTCTACTCCACATGGTTGACTTTTTATTGCCTGACTCATGACGGGGGGGAGATAAACTCATAAATTAAATTAAAATAAAGCCAAGTGCACTTTTATTTATATCCGTTCGCATGATGCAATCAACAGCTCCAACGGTTTTTAAATACATAAAAACCACCTACAGCTGGGAGGGGAGAATGTGCATTCTTTTTACGACTATAAACAAGAGTTTACTACGATTTTAACGGTGATTAATTAAGTAAGGATCTTACGTGGAACGAGATAAATAGAAGATTGCTTAATTAAATGGTAACATCAAGGCTCTAAATCAAACTCAGATCCCATAGGATCTTACGTGGAACGAGATAAACAGAAGATTGCTCAATTAAATGGTATCATCAAGACTCAAAATCAAACACAGATCCCATAGGAAGCATTCTATAATCTACACTTTACTAGTTAAAAACTCGAATTAAATGTCATAGAAAACATGAACTCGATATCTTGTTTGCTGTTTATGAGTTATAATTTAATCTTCAAAGCAATTAAATGGATAAAATGTAACACAAAATCAATTAATGACGTCTTGTTGTCAGCAGCAGCAGCAGCAGCAGAGTATCGACAAGCAAACTGTGCTAAATACCAGAAATGAAATAAAATAAAACAAAAAAAGAAGGAAAACCGCACACAAGACAGTAGCAGACTGTTAATTGGATGTGGCGACTGGCAATCGATAGGTGGAAGTGGAGGGAAAGAATAGAACCGCATTTTCAAGTACATCGGTACGTCAGCGGGGAGGATTAGGGGTGGCACAAACGCCATTATTTGACCTTAGAGCCAAATTGATCAAATTGCCAATTGATAGAAGAAGCCTTTTGGCTGAAAGAGGCACTTTTATATCAAGTCCCAGAGTTGTGGGACGGCGCCTGCCTATCCCTTCCTCCACCATATAACTCTTTTGATCAAATATGCACACCAAGTAGTAAGTCATACGATTTAATTGCTTTTATCGCAGACATCAGTCACCACCGTCAATTAAATTAGAAATCCCCTCCCTTGAGTGGGATTTCGATGTGGATGAGGCGATGCATTTGGCCAGTTGTGACACGTCCCTGCGATTAAAATCAACATAAAGTCCAGACGACGACACACGCTTTCCGCTGGATTTCCCCCTGTTTTCCCCCCTCCCGTTTTCACTAAATGACAACCACGAGCACTTCCGTTTTCCAATGCTTTTCACCAAGTGCGACGACGCACTCGCAGCGGTTTGTTTGTCGTGCGTCCCAGTCGCCTCCTTTTCACCGGTTGCCCCAAGCTAAGCCAGAGGGATCCAATCAAGACGCCTCTATCCTGGTCGCATGTTGCCCATAAAAGGGACAACTGGCACTGGCATGCTGCTGGCGATTAGCACGGGATGCCAGGCGAAAGGGTTTTCGCCTCCCTATTTGGTTAGTGAAAATTTACGAAACTAGATGGAGGAAAAGCTGGTCGAAGGTGGTAATACCCTTGCTCTTAAATCCTCATACAGAACCAAAGCCCAAACTAGAATGCATGTGGCAATTTAAATGCATAGTTGTTAAGCATCTTGCTATTAAAGAGTCTTTGATAAAACCAAGCTTAAGCTTATAAAATCCTTGTTCAGACAACTAATGGTTAAGTCCCTAAAGTACTAGTCTCTATAATCCCTTGAAACTATAGTTCAAGAAGACTTGAAAACACTCTAATTGGTTGGACCTCGGTTACACCCAGACTGGAAGAAGGGTATACAAAAAAGAGAGAGTTCAGGGAGTCATTCTGGCCACGCAATTTCCATACCCGGACAAAAAGCTAAACTTTGTCGGCTTGTTAAGTGCGATCGGGTACGAAATGTAATTGGTTTGGCGCGTTAATAATCAATTGGCGTTTACATTTTAAATGTGGCATGCCGCTGCCAAGGATTGGCGGCTTTTCTCGTTTGTTCTCCCAGTGAGACGACACCGAGGAATGCCAGCCAGGCCAAACGGAGACCGTACACCGAAACTCTTCTCTCCATTGAGATTGTGGCGACGTCTCGGCTTCTTTCCTATGAGCCGCCGTCTGTATGCCCTTGATGTGTAGTGCCAGCCACATGGTGTCTCTACCTCGGACACAGTAGCCAGTCCCGACGATCTCCTCACCCGAATCCCGGCCAGAGTTGGATCTGTCTGTCTGAGTGTGTGTGTGCAACTCATGTCAAGTGGGCTGGACTGGACGGCGGCTACACGTGTCGCCCAACGTCAACGCCATCGACCAACGTTGGACATCGAACATCGCCATCGTCAGCACCCAACTCGTTCTAATCGAAGCCGGATCGTATTACACAGAGGGAAAAATGTCTTAAGTCGGGGATACAAAAACCCTAAGCTAGCTTACATAATTCCCAGAAGGAAGTCATTATGTATTAAAGATAGTTTTTCCTAACTTCTGATCACTTTCGAAACTGGTTCTTGAAGAGTATTTAAGATTTACTTTATGTTAGTAGTTAAGTTGTTAGTGCAAATATTAACTGGAATTATTCAGAACAAGGCTAATAAGCCTTCTATAAATATTCTTATATCAGGAATTTTATACCTAATCTTTAGAGGCAAGTTGACGCTGCTGTACGTTTAGTGATTCATTTGCAAAAGAGGCTTAATATATTAGACCTACGTAAAATGCTTATCTAAAAACCAGATAAAGGTTTGTTTTAAATTAAACATTAGCCCGAGAATGCTATTTATAACCCAAGTTATTTGATAAGTTAAAATAAAATATGCAAACTATGCTATCTGATTTTAAAAATCTGTTGAAATTTACAAGCTTCATCCTCGATTTCAATCCGAGTTTGTTCTGAGTGCAGAAACCAGTTGGACTGGATCGATTGGTGGCGTTTCGAGCCCAAGTCTATCAATCAGTGGCTCGTTTAGGAGGTGAGTGAGCCATGGGCAGCACATACTTGAGCTGGGCATTTTGCTGAAATAGCTTTTTAATTGTCGCAAATATTTATAGGAAATTTCTCACGCACAGCCTAGAGTCGATCGAACGTGTCTCAGTTACTCACTCGCAACATTCGTGCGATTAATTCCAAGGATTTGGCAATAAGGAACAGTGTATGAATGCTTACCTGAAAAACAGAGAGAAGGAGAAAAAATAAAGCGTTTATTAATATTGTGTGTGGTGGCAATGAACTTAGCCTATCCATAAACTGTACTGAACAATCTACTTTTGATAATTAAATTGTGCGCATAAATTATATTGTAAACAAACAAACAAAACACACAAAAAACAGCAACTGCAAACGCGCTCCATATAAAGAAAGCAAAGGAGAAAAAACAGAAACATAAAGAAACACAATAAACAATTTAATTACGCATCGTTTGCGCATCGAGTGCGGTACACAAAAGTGAAATGCAGCTATATAGGCACTCAAAAAATTAATAATCGCACTTGGCCAAGGCGCAACAAAACAAACAAAACAAAGACATGGCCCACAACAGTTGGCTGCACATTTGAAATTGGCCAAAGCCTCGCTTTTAATTTCCATGACTCAAATGTGAGAAAACTCTTCTCCGGCTTCCCCGGCAGTTTAATTCATAAACACGAGGGCAATAAAATACTTTGCATTGGAAAAACCTACGCAGGAGAGCCATTTCTCGGATGTTCCGTTGTCGCGTGTATATAGTACACGATTCCGAAAAGAAAGTGTGCATTATAATTGCTTTGTTTCATATTTTTCCACACCATATTTTTAAGCCGGGCTTTGTCTCTAAAGTATTTCAACTCTTTTTGGCAAATTGCGGCAAATACACATCGAAAGTGATGGCAAGAAAACTTTTCCAAACCGCCCCTCGCGGGGCAATGACAATGAATCGCAGCTACAGCTAAGAGATACGAAGATACAGATACAAAATACAGCAGCAGCAGCAGGAGCAGCACCATCTGCATAGCATCTTGTCTTGTCGTCCATCGTTCAACTTTTACAACTTGCCTCCTTCTCAGTCTCCCAGTGTTTTTATTACTTCATTGCCGGGGCTGGGATATGAATGGTTGAATGATTGGGATAGTTGGATGGGAGTACATGCTGAAATGCCTGCGACATGTCAACTATTTCAAGGCTAAATCAGCGAGGCAGCCGGTCGTGTGTCAACAGAAGAGTGTGTGTGCGAGTCTCACCCTCGCAGAAAGTGCATTGAACCCCGGAGCGGGAATGCATTTGCCTGTCAGTTTGTTAATTGAAAGTTGGTGACAACCAGCAGCAGCAGCCGAGTGTGAGTAATTCCATTCGGATATCCTTCATGAAATGCAAACAGAAAGGCAAACAAACACCAGTGGGCCTCACTAACTAACTAAAAGCAAACTCGCAATCAATTTAGAACAAATAGAACTCTGAGTTTCCCAGGCCCCTTTTGGCGACTCGTTAAAAATGTATCTACACACATATATAGAAATATATTTAACCTGGCCGCACCCTGCCACGAAAAATGTGGCTCATTATATTTCGGTTTTTCTGCTGTGTTTTTCCAATGCGTTCACAAAATAAACAATAATAATAAAGTTGCACAACATATATCTACCTGAACGTGTACGAATTTGAATGGAGGCACAGCGATGATGACGATGTCGCCGTTGCCGCCGCCGCAATCTTATTTGTTATTTGTTTCTTTTTAAATTTATTTAATTTCATACATCTTTTTTGGGGGGCATTTGCTGGGAGCAGCCATCAAGCCGTCAAGCCGTCAGATGCGTTTGTTGCCCCACAAAGCGAACGAGTCTCAGACAGAGCTTAGAAATGCAGCCGAAAAAAAATAATTATTTTCCGCGGCTCTTGGCGCCGTGACAAATTTAAATGAGCACCGTCTTTTTTGGGTGCAGCATTTGGATACTCAAAAAGGAAACCATAATAGCAACAACAAAGAGTTGTAATAATAATATCGCGGTCATATATTAGTAATGTGCTTGGATCGCCGGCGTCTGCCCGAAGCTCTCCGAAATGAATCAATGCAAAACTATGAAATGCATATCGCAATGACAACAACAAAAACCAAGAGTGACAAAGCCATTGACAAGCGTTGCCTGAGGCGCACAGTGTCTCTTAACAATAATTTATTACTTCCCGATTCAACTAAATAACTTAAAGACTTTTAAAAGTTCTGAAAATGCAAATTTACTTCTAGCACGGATCCTTGATCAACAAGGAATCATTTAAAACAAGTAGAAAAGCTACAAAGCCAGCAAAAATGGGTCTAATTGTGCTTAAATTTATGAAAAACTTTAATTAAACAGTGCTGCAGGCAGATTAACAAGAAAATGTTGCCAGAAACATGTTTAGCAGCATCCAAATAAAGATAAATGTTCCCAAAATATGTTGCGGATATTTGTATCTTTCTTTTACCTATGAGTACATTCCTTAATATTCAATATAATATGAATATAATTGTTTATTTACATCATAATGACCAAGTGTATAAATAAATCTTTATCATTTTATTTTGTAGGCTGACTGAAACCAGGGTACGGCGACGCCGGCGATGAATCAACTTCAGAGCGGATGGAGGCAGGGCAACAGCAATCGTTGTCGTGGGGCAATATGCTCAAGGCCTTGTGTCAGAATTTTTATGAATGAATGCGAATGCACACAATTTACACGTATTGAGCGAACGCGCTTAAACGCCCAGCCAATCGCAAAATGCTGACAGATAGCTGGGATGTGAGATCCGCCGAGAGCTAAACTATTGCCAGATATATCCTCCTCATAGTGATGAATTCGGTATTCGGAGGCGGCAGAAGAGGCAAAGGGGTTCACTGAAAAGACATTGGCACTGCAGATAGCCAAGTGCATTGAACCCACGACATCGGATGGATCAACCAGTTGAGCAGTTAAACAAACGCTTAAGCGCTCAACAGTCAATTCCATGCGACTCCATTCAATTCAATTCGATTTGATTCGAGTATCTGCTAAAAGCAGATATTACCAACTGGCTTTTGGCCGCCCGGTCGTTGCCTATTTGGTAGGATGATATCGTGTTGGTAGCTGTTCGTTTTTGGGCGGCCATTTCCCGGCCATGCCGACCTCATCCTCTAGCTCCTCCAGCTCCTCCTCAATCGAGTGAGCCAGCAGCCGGTCGGTCACGTTTCAACTAACAACTGGCAATGGCTTTTTGATTGGCCATCCTCCCTAGAGCAATGCCTACATTGTGTAGTTCTGAAAATGCGGAAGTTATGAGCTGCTGCAACTGGACCCTCGGCAAGATTAACCTGCGCGCTCCCTTGCTTAATGGCTGATATTTTCTAATCAATTTTCCCCAAACGATTGCCTTGCAGCAGCATTAAATCGATAAATTGCTCGTACTCGCAGCAATACAGTTTGCAGTGTATCTCCCTACCATTAGGCAGCAGGCTGTGCAAGCTTTAGTGTCGTTTGTCACCATATTTGCCACTGCAGTTGACACGGACGGACATGGGACATGGGAACCCACCACCAACCACCGGTAGCCAACGAGAACCACACAGAAAACCACCCAGACAGTACACCATCTGTGGTCAGCAGTGTCTGGCTCTATAAATGCACAGGAAAATAAGAGTTACCCATTAATAGGGTTCCATTTACCTTCAAACAACAACTGACAAACCTAAAATCTCCACTTTATTATAACTCAAAAGATAACAAACTTTATGTTCCACATCTTTTCAAGATTATTCTACATTTAATGGTTTATCATTATGTTATAGATTTTGGTATGATAATGACTTTTCCCGCAGTGCAGGACAACTTGTTGCTGGCAGCGCCCTTCATTAATCTTGAACCTGGTTTGGGGAGTGCACAATGTGTGCGGTGATGGCATTTGATGTGATCCTGTGTCTGCTGGCTAACTGGCTCCCCTGGGCGAGCACAGGTTAGGTTTTTGGTTGTGATTCTGTTTGTTTGACTGGCATTTGATTATGCAGCCATAGAGTGAGAGAGAGAGGAGGAGGTTTTGGAGGAAATGGATGCTTGTATCATGCCCATTCCCATTTCCAGTTGCATCTCTGCAAAAGCGTCGAGTGCAACTTGTCATTGTTTATCTTCTGCTGCTGCTGCTGTGGCAGTGGCAACGATAGCTCGTAGTTCTTCTGATTCGGATTCTGACTGTTGCTTCGGCTTCCGCTGGATGGGCTCCAGAGGCTGTGGTGTTGCAGCTGCATACAATGCGATTTGGTTGTGCCATTTCCATTTCCACATCCACATCCATTACCATTTTCTTTGCCTGCCCAAAAGCTGCGCAAGAGGCAGCTTATCTGTGACTTTGGGGCACGGGTTGGGGGATTCAGCTCTATGTCATGCCATTCACCAGTGCCTCTATTTAGGGTTTCTCCTTTGAGGCCATAGAAGTGCCCGCTTCCAGAGTTCCTGGGCTCAGCTGCTGCTAATTAAAAGAGCCTGCCAGCGACTAGATACAGATACATATACGGGATCGAATCGAGAGATAGTGCACAGCAAGAAACTCCAAAAGGTTTCTTCCAAGATGAGAAGAACAAATAGAAGTGGACTTGGAGTTTTCCTCAGTGGAGGATCGGTTGGGCTTTCAGCTCGCAAAGAGATATCAAACAGAGGCATCATCCAAGACAAAGACCAAACACGAACTGCAAACTGCAACTGCAACTGCAACTTGCAACTGGGGCCATCGCGGGACAGTGGCAGGCAGTGCTTGGGTGGCAGCCTGTTAAATGCATTTACTGCCCTGACCCCTATTGTGACTATCAGTCCATTTGGCGGAAATTTAAATTTAATTAGAGCTCTGCCCGCAAACGGGAAGCTTGCTCCGTATCGGTTAGTTGAGGCGACGGCGGCGGTTGCCGGTCTTTGATGGCTCTCAATTGAGGAATTGAGGAACAAAGGAATATATTAGATGACTTCGATAGTATTCATGATATATACAGTGAAAATCGGCACTGGATGCGTGGGAATGAACCATTATAGCCGTATGAATTTTATTTATTTTCTTTATGTCTCTCCCTCTACCACCTCGAGGCATTCTTTGTGCCAGGGATTGATGAGGGAAGATACATAGTATCTATATGGGGGTGTGACCATTATGGCTGTCATTTAACTATTGTCGGTATAGTTTATTTGCATATTAATACCCCTTGTTTCGTTTCATTTTGTTCTGTTACGTTTTGTTTCATTCATTTTGCGCCATAACCCGCTGCTGATGAAACGCTGCTGGTGGCATGACGCAGTTCACATATCGGCAATAAATATATATTTATCTCTGCCCAGACACAATAGGAAATAAGAAGAGCTCCGAAAGTACGCACTTGAGTCACTACACAAAATGTGTTTGGAGGCCAAAAGGAAAGGGAGAAAGGGTTGTACAATATAGTTTTCTTTAGGGGAAAGAAGCACTTGGTAGATAGAAATTTTTCAATTTTGAAATGGTCTAGCCCCCAGTGACACTCACGAGACAATTGAGTTATGACAGCTGGATGAGTGTTTAGTTCTATTTAAGTGCCTCTGAGAGGCTCCATCTGGATATGGGATATGCGATACCTAGATCAGATCCATGGGATAGATACTCTAAACGTTGGAATGAGAGTTTCACCCAATCAATTTGCCTCAACAAATTTGCAGCACAAATAGAAACGCTTCGGTGTTTAACCAAATGGACAATTGTCACGCCAATTTAAGACGCCAAAGGAGACTTTTGCCGCTCGACTCTTTTTAGATATGTTTTTCCATTTATTCATTCCATCCATCCATCCATCCATCCATTCGCTTGTTTGTTTTCATGCCGCAAGCCAAAACCAAACTGACCATGAAAAGCCAGCCAGTTGCCGCCCCGGGCGGGGCAGTTCAATAAAATGATATTCGAAAATACATGTCGCCGACTTCCCCCAAAACTGCCGCGCTTGACCGCACCGAAGGGTATATTTAGTTCAAGTGATTTGTAGAAAAGCCGGCGATTTTATTTACATTCCGTTGATGGATAGCTTTGGGCGCCTGGATAAACCATAATTAATTACGATCCAGCGACAGTCGATCGATTGTCGTGTCGCTGGCTCTGGCTTTGACTCTGACTCCAACTTTGACTTCGACTTCGACTCTGACTCTGTGCGATACTATCTCTTCGTTTCAACCGAATATCGTCTCATTTTTTTGGGCATTTTTCCACTTCAGCTGGCTGGCATTTTTCAAATAAATACGCAGTGTCTCCCCTTGATCGGTTCTCGGGCTTGTGTAGTTGGCATTAGTTCACTGGAAATCGTAGGGGGAGAAGTGCTTTCTTTTCGATGCGATGCGAGTGCGTACAAAGGCGCCCCTGGAGTTCAGTGACATGGTCAGCCGCCAAGATCGTTTGTAATTCCACTGCCAGGGGGACCAGACCATAGACCATTGTGCGTTTATGAGGGGTGGGGATTGGTGCACACATAAAGCCACTTTATCCTGGGATATACTTTGCGGTCTAGGGTAATCGTTGGGCTTTTGTGCGACGATTCTCGTTGTGTGTGCACTTCCTGCATTGTGCTCGCAATTTCATGGATTCTCATTGTTTGCACAGCCAGATGTTTAAGACCAAAAAAATGTCATTAATTGACTTACTTAACTCTCAACCCACTTCCACTCCCACTCCCCCGGTTAATTGCATTTAGACGACTTAACGGTCACGTGGCCAGCAGTTAATTGAAATTTTTCGATACTTAAACCCACCTGGCGCAAATTTTTCCTTTTGGCTTAATTGCCTGTTTGTATACGCCCAGAAAAGATAAGTTAATTTGCGACTGTTTTTTTTTTTTTTGCTGTTTACGTTGGGGAATGTGGAGCGAGGAGCTGCCATAATAAAGTATGCCACAATCTATATTTAAAGTGCGATTTATGGATTGCACTTGCTTAAATAATACCCCTCCTCTGTCTCTCTCTCGATATTTGCATGGCCGATAAAGAACTGAAGCGTCGCAAGACTGACAAAGCCAAGGAGGACAGGCCATGGCGAATGTACCATCTTTATGCAGCAGGAGGAAAGCAGATTAAGTTAATTACGATGCCAACCTTGCAACATTGTGGCTGCAACAATGTTGCCACTGAAGTAGCCCGTCTTAGGGATCGCGAAAAAGCGTATTATATCTTGTCGATGATGAGCTCAAGTCTCTATATAGAGTGAATATTTAAGTATTGAGTGACAGTTGCACTAAATACTTGTAATTCAACTTTTAAGGCCTTAATACTGGAGAAGTTATCTATGTTAATGATTTTAATCGTTGTTTCTTTTTAAAACAATCGAAAACTTGAATTTTTCATTTTGGAACAAGCATTATGTTACCAACAATGTTCTGGGAATATAACTTTAAGACTACCATATAAACAATGTATTAAAAAATATATTATTTGTTCGATATACTAAACTCGTAAACGATACCTTTGTCGATAAAACACAAAGGATTTATCGATACAAAAGATACCCAGTTCGATTTGAACTTGAACACTGGAACAGTGTGGGAAACGCCTATATCTAAGACTGCAATCATATGACCCTATATAGTATATATGTATATGTTGACCAACTTTTGAAGACAATAAGAAGAAATGCAAGAGGGTCCACCACAACAATGTTCCTATATGTATATCTCCCATTCGTGGGTCGTCGTCGTCTGGCACCCACGTAGCAAAACAAAGTTAAAAAGCGAAACTAAATCGTGATTTATGATGATTATATTTGAATTGCTCATTGTCTCTCACACCCCGATCCAGTCTCTGGTTTAGTTGGCTCAAACTAACGATTTTGTTTTTTATCTCATTGCAAATAAATAAAATCAAAATTGGGACTCGGTGGTGCTTTGACCATGACCATGTTGCTGCCTGCTGCAGCTGTTGCAATGGCGGCGCTTTTCCACCAAACCGCGATACCAGATCTGCAGATCTGTGGCCAAGGAAAGCCCGAAAATAGAAAAACCAAAAAAATTAAAGGGAGCTCCCTGACTCTCGGCTGCAGTTTCACTTTGGCTCTCCCTTCGGGGGCCAACCCGATCCGACCCGGCTCAGTGCATTGGGTCTGTAGGGCGCCGGGAAAGCTAATTAATTTTCAAGCGAAAGTTTGCCTTAATTAGTGCAGCCAAGTTGAAACTTTAATCTAAAAGGAACCCCTTAAAGTTCGAGTTACCAAAGTCCTGGAACGTTTTAAATTACAATTTCACTTTTTAATTAGACCCCGCCCCGGCCAGACGTCTATGCAAAGTTGTCGAATAGAGAGCACATAAAAAGGAAATTTTAATTAAACAGTCTGGCGAGGGTTGGCACAACCAGCACAGGGAAAAAAATAAAAAAATAAAAGACACACACATACACACAGGGCACACAACAAACACCAACACACGACGAGCTCAAAACTGTTGGTCAGTTGCGAAAAGTTTGAGGGCTTGGTCCCTTGGCCAGGGCCAAAAAGGGGGCGTAAACCTTGGCATAGGGGAGACAATAAATGGACTCGCACTAGGATGTACAGTGAAAGAAAATGGCATAGAATTTGAGTAACAAACTTTCAAGTATTTTAAAAAACAAGAGACTAGTCTTTGGACTTCCAATTCATGGACTCCTGAATATATTTCCCCTACCTTTCCTGATTCACCTGTATATTTCTCTTTATCCTTGACTCAGGAATTTACTCTCATATCTCAGCAGTACATTTTTTTTGCTCACTGTAAAGTCCAGCCACGAAGCAACTCATTTGCAGACCTGGTCTAAGGCATTCGAATAGGGCACGGCATTCAGCTCAACTCAGCTCAGCTCCGATCGGTTTGACTTGCTCTGGTCCGGGGTTGCTGGTTTAATAGCTTCGCTCTTGGCATTGAAATATTTATCATGTCGTGCTAATATTGCCCAGAACCTCGAGGACTGGACACGCTCGATTGGACAGTTGGATAGGGCGCAGCACTGTAGTAGGAGCGTTCCAGCTCGGGGTAGGACCAAGTCCAAGACCAAGTCCCAGACCCGAGTCTATCTACGTATCTCAGTGCCCCGTGCCCCTTGAGACTGCTGCTTCTTGCGTTTGCCTGTCATCATTGACACGCGAATTGCAAAAGTTAATTTAAGTAGTTTTGGCCAAAAGACGACAACACGGTCGGTCGGTGGGGTTCGGGATAGCCAAACTGCTGCACTCAGTGCTCACAGCTCCAGGGTTTTGCAGAGGGTTTCCTTGGGTCTGGCTTTGGCTAGTCATGGGCAGATTTATATGGCCATTTGGCTAATGAATTGCAGCTAGCGGCGAACGAAGAAATAAGAGCTGATCCATGGGCGACCATAAATCATGAGAACTCAACTTTGCTTGACCGCTTTTACTACTTCGATTTCATTCCTGAGAAGGCAGATCATCGATGAGCCAGCTCCCTTGGCTTTTATTTTCTTTGAATTTTTTCATCAGCCATTCGGGGCCCGCATTCGTCTTTTGAATGCGGTTTCTTGTTTTATTTATTTTATTTCTACTTGTTTTTGTTTTTTCGTTGGTCTCGTCGCACGCCACGTGAATTATGTGGGAGTTTTGTTGGCCGTGCGCAAACATTTCAATTCCAAAACAGTTTGTAATTATTGCGCAAATGTGACAAGACAAACAGTTTGCTGAACACATGTTTCGAGTCGAGTCGAATATGTGGGAAAGGCAAGAAAAAATAACCCAAATGGATTGCAAGGTCACAAAACAGCTACGACGAATGAAAACCCTTTGCAAAAGGTTTACTCGGTTGGCTTCGATGTTTTGAATGGCCAAAAATATGCGGGACCCCAAAGGAAATGCCCAAGAATATATGAAGGCTGAATCATTGGCGTTAAAAGAACTTGCAAAATAGGAAATATATATACAGAAATCGCGGTGCTAAACAAAGCAAGTCCCCACAAATTAAGGCAACGTCAAGCAGCGTGAAATGAAACGGCAGAAAACGAAAAAGATTCCTATTCAGATTCAGATTCAAATATTACGAGACGAATTGCCGCTAAAATTGAGCAAACGAAGCCACCGCCAAACGGATGGGATGTGTATTCCCTGTAGTATTTATTACATTCATTTTTGAGTCACACAAAAATCAACGTGAAATATTTGGCACACATTCAACGGCATCGAATATATAAAGAGCAAAGGCACGCGACGTTTGGCGGGGGCCCGGCGTTCCGAGATCAATAAAAATAGCCACTCAGAGTCCACGGCAAAAGACGTGGGCGAGCAGCATCTGCATCTGCATCTGAATCCTCATCCCCGTCCCCATCCCCATCATCATCATCGTCCGCTGGAATGCCATCTATGCCACAGTTAAGAGGCAAACAAAGTGCAAGGACGTCCCAAGGGGCCCTCCATCGTTCGATCTCCACCCCCTCGCGGGATATAAAAATATCTTCTTCTCGGTATCTTCCACTCTCCACCTTACCTTGCCTTTGCCAGAGGTGAATGAATCCAAAAATATTTCTGCACGCAAGTTGTGCGCGTAATTGCACGTTGCTGCACCTCGCTCTTGGTTATGGGAGTCACTCACTCAGTCCAAGCCTCAGCCTCACCATCAGCATCAGCCTCAGACTCCGAGTCGGAGTCGGAGTCGGAGTCGGTGCCTCACTCCCAAGATTGGGGATACAGAGTAGTCTGTGGGCTGCATCACGGCCTCTTCGGCTTAACCCACATACAAGCTCACTTTTGGTCCGCACTCAAGGTACTCTCAGATACAGACACCGCCGATGCATTCCTAGCATGCATTTTGACTCGCTGATTGGCGGCTTCCCCGGCACAGTATCTAACTGGATCTAAATGGAGTTAGTTGTGGGCTTTCGGTTCCTTGAACCTAGGGCTCCTAACGATGCTGCCCCTCGCTGGTGTTCACACTATTCTAACGAGACACATCCACTTTTGTGCTCACAATAATCAAAAGCCAGGAAAAGACCAACTGCATACATTTTAATGAGTTGATTTGAAATGCTTACAGAATTTGCATTAAATTCTTTGCTAAATCTTTAAGGCTCTTCAGGGGGAAATCCATTGAACTAGTTCACCCACTTGCTCCTCACACAAATGTCACATTTTATGGGCTCTAATATGAAAATCATCGCTGTTCTTCTCTACCCGCCTTAGAATTCTAAAATTCTCTCCGGTCTCCTTAAAAATGCAGCAGCTCGTTAGACGCATTAGGGGCCCCGGACATTATTTCCCTGGCGGATGACATATGGCAGAGTGGCTGCTCCCCACTACCTGTCCTGTCCTGGCGGCGTCTCCGTCTTATTAGAATTTATGATTTGCCATCTTCGGCAACGTTTGTTTTTGCTTTCCCGGGGACCTTAGTTGCGCCTTGGCTCTGCCCAGCTGGCATTTACTCTTAGTTTATTATTTATCATGCATTTTATGGAGCTGGTGGTGTCCCGAACGAACGAACGAACGTACGGCACACGTATATATTTGCATTTATAATTTCAAAATTGTTTATGGCCAGGCGTGAAAATGCCTCACAAGACAAACAAGAAAAATGGCAAACTTGCAAACTAAATTTATAAATAAATAATAATAAAAAAAAAGGCAACAAATCTCTTCCTAATGCATGAACATTTAATGTGCATGACGCATCCCCAACCGACATCAGGCGGAGGAGTGAAATTATTTATAAATTATACAAGAGTCAACTAATTGAATTCGATTATTCAGCCAGAGCCCTTGGGGTGGATAAACCTGGGATTTGCATGACTTTTCCCAAAGAAAAATTACCCACAGCACAGCTGCGGTGAAAATTCAAAGCAGAAATATTTGAAATATTTAATGAAGCGAACCTTCAAGTGCCTTAATTTCGTACACTTTTGGTAAATGTTTGAAGATAATTTCTTGACAAATTTTGGGTTTGCCCAATATATTGCAATTAATTGAAGGCTGATCTAATAAATTACCTGTCCTTTTTGCCATGCTTGTGCAAATAAAAACTTAACTGATTGTCTTTTCCTATCTATGGCGAAATTATCTATAGTATTTCATACAGCAAAGTAATAAGACAGTGACTAAGACCTCAACAATGGGCATTCAGTTTATTAATGAATGAAATGCTTCGCTACCCACCTCAAAACTAGAGGTAAATATATTAGCATATTTCAAAATCATATTTACGAAGCCGTCGACTCCAATCAATTATCGCATTAACATGATTTTATTATGTATCACATTCAAATTGACCAAATCGGTGGCAGTTGCCGAACTCGTTCTCGGCGCCATTACCAAAAATAATAAATTACTACAAAAACAAAGCTCAAAACACGAGAGTTTTCTACGTGGGCGATTTCCCAGCCACCAAATGTGAGTTTGTTAGTGAGAACCGAGATTGGTAATTTGCGATTTGCGGCTCGTTAAGTATTATAACTTAATTAGCTGCACAGCGATTCGTGGAGATGCTTGAAAGGAAATCAAATATTTTCGTTTGTTAAGTGTTTACGGTAAACATTTTTTAGCGCTATTTTCAATCCCTTATATAACTTGTTTTGTTTGCAATTTTTATACCCTTGCAGGGTATTATAATTTCAGTCAGAAGTTTGCAACGCAGTGAAGGAGGCACCTCCGACTATATAAAGTATATATATTCTTGATCAGGATCAACAGCCGAGTCGATCTAGCCATGTCCGTTGTCGTCTGTCGTCTGTCCTTCTGTCTTTTCTGTCCGTCTGTCCGTCTGTCCGTCTGTCCGTTTCTACGCAAACTAGTCTCTCAGTTTTGAAGCTATCTGAATGAAACTTTGTAGTTAGCCTTCTATATACTCTCACTCGTATATATGTCGGAACGGGCCGGATCGGACGACTATATCATATAGCTGTCATAGGAATGATCGGAAAAGTTTTACAAAAAATATTATAAAATTTTTAGTTTTCAACAGAATTTGATCAAATTTGGGATATAGACATTTCACTATTATTCTACAATTTTGTGTGAAAATTTTATGAAAATCGGACGGCTATATCATATAGCTCCCATAGGAACGATCGAGAAATTAATACAATTAAATTTATAACTTTTTTAGTTTTCAGCTGATTTTCATCAAATTTGAGGTATAGCCATTTTATATAAGTCTTAAATTTTGTGGCAAATTTCATAAAAATCGGACGACTATATCATATAGGTGCCATACAAACGATCGTTTGATGTGGAGGAAAAATGCAAATCAGTGAATGTAAAACTGCAAATATAATATGTATAGGTGAATGAAATGAAAGCAGGTATTACTTCATTGTTTTTTAACACAAATATATATAATTTATATTGTATGGATTCCTATTCATAGAAGTTCTATCTGCAAGGGTATATAAACTTCGGCGTGCTGAAGTTAGCTTCCTTTCTTGTTTTATTTATAGTTTTTAAAAAGAGTGTGCAAAAATACTTTGCTTTTCTCTCTACCAGCCTTTGTTATTCAAAATCAATGTTTTTTCTGCCTGCTGCCTGATTAGTGCGTTAAGCACTTTTACTTTTTTTCCGAATTCCCCCCAAAGAGACAAAGACAATGCCTCTTGTTATGCAAAAATTGGATTTCAATTTCACAGATTTATAGGCCTGAGGGCAGTGGTTCGAGCTTAGCTTCGTACTTTGGAGTATTGTTAATCAAGAGAGGGGGGAAAATGCATTAAAACCTGTGGAAAATTAATTGGGGCACATCAGAGTTCATTAGGCCTGTGCTGCTCCTTCGAGAGAGCCAAAAGTTGGATGCTGTATGTTCGCTGGGATGTTGCTTTATGTGTAAACATTTGCATGCACATCAAAAGTAACTGTAACCGAATGTTGTCTGGCCAACAACAAAAAAAAAAGTAACAAACAGTCGGCGGACAGGCAACAACAGCAGCAAAAGATCAAAATCATTTGAAAAATTGCTAGCGAAATGGTAAGGCGGCAGCAGCAAATCGAAGATGGAAAATGTGTACATTGGTTCAGAGGAAGAAAAACCGGGGGAAAACCCCCTCGAAAGAGGAACGCACGAGATGAGGGTAGAGACCACTGAATACCCGGTACTTGAATTAATGCTTGAAGATAGCAGTAAAATCGTTCTTCTCCTATAATTATAAATGTATTTTTAGCAATTTCTAGATATATCCTTTGGCTCTGTGAATATCTAGTAGTAGTACTAGTGATATATCGACCAACCTATCAATATATCGGTAAAATATGGCCTTTTACATCATCATAAAATCTACATATAATGTTTTTAATTTACTTGTACCATTATCAAACAGAATATCGATTCATCTAACCATATAGATCCTGAATTTCTGATATATCAACATTTAAAAGATCTATTATCGATTTATACATTATTGATTTATCGATCTATTAATTTTGCAATCATATATCGTTCCATATATCGACCTTATACGTCATATATCGATCACAATTTCGATATTTTCCGACATCCCTAATACCTATCAAAACATGCTTCCACCGGAGGAAACAAACCAACCACTCCCCCGGACGAAGATGCAGATGTTGCAGCAGTTGCAGTTGCAGTTTCTAAATGCCGCTGCGCACCAATTCACCGACAGTCGAGCGGCCGGCAACAACAACAACGAGAATGTAACTTTGCATAATTTATGGCAATCAATTTCGCGTGAACATCAACACGGTTGCAATGCGAAATGCAAAAAGATACAAAGCGCAACACGGCAACTCTTGCAACAGAAAAGAAAACAAAATAGAAAGAAAAAGAAGAGAAATTGCAGCAGGCTGCAAGCCATCCGTCGTCCATCGAATGCCACCATCTCAACATCAACTTATTTAGTTCTACTTAAATGTTTACTTTCATCAATTCGCAACGATTCCCAACAACGACGACTTGACTCCATTCGCCGTCAGACTGCCACCAGAGCAATGTCAATTGGCTGCGGATTGGATTGTTGCTTTTTGGTCACAAAACTGTAGCTGGTCAAGAGAGACCAACTCAACAGGATGCCCGTTGGATTTTCGGAAGGAGATGGTAGATACATTCACTTTACAGTCACAGTAAGAGTCGCCATTCGTTGGTTGGAACATCTGGAACAATTTCGTTTTGGCCCTAATCTAATTGCCATCGTCTAACCCAATTTCCCAGTTCCTTCAGCTCTTCAACTGCAACTCCAATTGCAAATTCAGAACTTTTAGTTGGCCGCCTTGGGTCAAAGCCAGCCAGCATCGAGCAACACCCACACCAAACAAAAGCTAGACTTTCGAGAGGATGGATCGAGTTCTCCTTTTGGCCAAATACATATCATTTTACATAATAAATTTAATGCTGCTCGCGTGGCGATCCCCTCCCTCCTTTGTCTTCGCTGACAGCTCGCAATTTGTGCTCATAGGAAGTCAGGTGCCGGCACCAAGGTGCATTGTGTGTCTACTGTAGTTATCAAATAAATACTAAGCACTCTGCGCTACTCTACTCTACTCCCATTCTGCTTGAGTGCCGTCTACTTTAGCATGGCGTTATGCATTCACCGTTGCTTTTGGCCCACTTACTAACTTACTAACAAAAAACTTTAAACTCGAAAACATAAATAATAAAATAAAGAGGAAAACAGCACCAAGTTTTTCCTGATTTATGTCCAAACAACAAATTGTGTGTGTTGGCTTGGCTTGGCAGTTTCCTTATACGACACGATTTAAGAGAATTATGCCTGTGATTTTGATTATGCTTCAACACTCTAAAAACGGTTCCTGTCCGATTAACATCTCCAGAGAGCTGAGGTGGAAATCTGGCCAATTCAATTTAGTAATTTCTCTGCTGGCTGCATACTTTCCCGCCGCCTGATTAACCCCATATGTGCGAGGTTAAGATCCGTCAGCTTCTATGGATCGCATCCGTTGCACGCAATAGATGGAAATGGATGGGAAATTGTGAAAGAGTTTTAATCAAAGTGGAAATTCCGATCGAACCCGGCGCCATTTGATATCTTTCTCGGCTGCCTTGACACGCAATTGAGAGCCAGGGCCAAAAATAAATCTCGAGGAGATTCTTCATTTCGAAATGTGAACAATCTTCCCCTTCGGCGAGTGTAAAGAAAGATCTGGGGGAAAAATTGGGGGCAAAAGTGTGGCACTGACGATGGAAATCCAGGCGTGCACTTGACGCCACTGAACCCACAAATTGGTGGTGTCATTAGGCAGATATTGATTTGAATTTATTGGCAATTCAATTAACTTTAACCAAATGATCGCAGCTCTGTCTGGGGTTCTTCTGGCTTTCAATTATTCGTGGCGGATAAGGGGGGGATGTGAAGTTTTTCCACGGCTCCCGCTGCAGCCATTAATTGCTGGCAGCTGGCGCATTACAATGCGGAAATGCAATCGAATCGAATTGAAAATGGAATGGAATCGAACGCACTTCACACGCAAATAAACAGTCCGTTGTGGCCTGGAGTTTATCTTCTTCTACGGGATGCACGCCAGCAATTTATTCTCCGAAGAAAGCCAGAGGTAGTGAATGGCGAGCTGTTATGCAAATCAGCAGGTAGTCGTCCCCGGAAAGGTAGAAGCCCAGGTCGGTCATTCACCGCCGACACACACACAAGTATCCATGAGATACGCGCCATTCGCATGCGATTCGTGGCATTAGAATGTGCGCACACTTGAATAGTTTGTTGGCGGAGGAGCCTAGGAACGAACCTAGGATTCCCTTTGGAGTTTTTGTGTCTGCTCCAGTGAATGGAGGAGATTTCCATTTAGCCAAGGCATTATTTCGAGCGCTTTCATTAAACAACTGAAAAATAATTGCAAGTAAGGGAGGCGAAGGAGGAGGAGGCGTCGACTCACACTCATTGTTGCCGTTGATGGGAAAGCTGGGGAAAATAATGGCAACAAATAACCGAATAATGCCCCATGAAACATAATAAACATAGCATATATGAACACATATAGAAAAATGTGTAAATATCACTTAAAAAACGAAAATGAAAGTGAAACCGTTTTCTTTCATTCAACCCATTCAGTCATATATCTGAGAGAAATAGATGAGAAAGTCAAGAAAGAGTTGTCAATTCATTCAGAAATAGAAAATGTGTGAGTGTCACATTGAATTCAATTTCAATAGCAATTTCCATTTCGAATCGTTAAACCCTATCTATCTATCTATCTATCTATCTATCGAAAAGGCCAAGTACTCTTGGGGCGCTCCAATGTCACCGTTCATTGCATAATCACCTAACCGTCACTAATTCCTACGTAATTGGAAAGCCCTAATGTCAGACTCTGTGCTCTGGGGCCATCCCATCGAATGCCGAGTGCCTCGCACTGCTCCCTGCCCCCCAAATGCATCATCATATGCATCTGTTGCAACTTATTAATTTTAAACACTGGGGCCAACAACCGTTCCGAGCTGTGAGCGACATGGCCAAAATGCTCGAAAAAAATACAAAATAACACCCAACACACAAAGCGGCTTACACTCTTAAGTGCTGGGCCGAGACTGAAGCTAAACGCTATTAATTTTTACACACGGTTTCACTGCAGTCCGAATGCGTTTTTCATGAGCTCGGAATTTTACAACTCCCAGCTAAGCTGCAGTGGCAATGGGTTTGGATTTAAGCCAACTCTGCTGTGCTCTGCTCTGCTCTGGTGCGGTGTGGTCTGGGCCATTGTTTTGCAATTTCGGTTGGATGATGATAATGAATGATGAGCCGAACCGAACAAAAACCTAACCAAGAGCTGAGCAACGGCCACAATACCTATTGAGTAATTACACAAAAAAAATTTTAAAGTTTAATTAAAATTGTGTAAATAATCGCATTTGCCTGGCATTGTTATCTTTTTTTGTTAGCGGGTGTTGCTCTTACTCTTACTCTTACTATTACTGTTGCGAAAATGAAAGTGCCATCAAAGTTTGATGCTCAATTATGGTGGGAACAAGGGAGATGATGTCTTTCAACAGCGACACATGACAGTACTAGTAATTACATGAAGATAAATATCACACAGATCAATCATTGATTTATCTGTCACTATATAAAGATACCCTATCTTATGATTATATTCTTACAAAAGCTCTGTTATGATAGGTACTGGGACTCACCTTGTAAACCTCCGAGAAGAAGCCCGATCCAATCTTCTCCTTGACAAAATCATCCACACTATATAATGCTGAGACGGCGGTGCGCAGAGCCCGGCATGATATTCCGGTAACCAAGCGATCGGAGGATATAGCCCGGGACACGGGCGCTGGAGGCAGGCCATTCGCCAAACCATTCGCAATCCCTCCTCCATTATCTCCACTTGCTGTGTCTCCTGCTCCTCCTCCTCCTCCCCTATATGCTGCACTTGGTGGTAATGTTGAGCTGGTGGTGGTGCTGGTGGTGGTGGTGCTGCTGGTGCTGCACATACCCGCTGTGCTCGGCCAGATAAAGGGAGATGACGCCGATGTGTGGCCCGAGGAATCCACCTGGTCCACTGCTAGGCTGCAGCTCTCCAACGGCGGGCCGGGTCCACTGTGCTGATTCAGGCTCATGTTTATCAGCTACGACGTATGTTGCTGTCGTATCAGGATGAAAATTGTGTATCTGAGGTTTCTAGTGCTTGGTTTTTGGGCTATTTGGTTTTTGACTTTTCAAGTGTCTTGGGTTGGGCGACTTTGCTCTACGAATCGGGTAAGATCAGTGGATTACCACTTGGTCTTGTTCATGATAACGGATTAACGCGAAAGAACGATTCTCGAACGTAGCAAGATTTTTTAAACAAATACAAAAAAAGAAAAAGTATATTTATGTGGCAACTATATGTATATATCAATCACTGTCGTTTTGCTCGATGAAAGAGACTTGTGTACTCGTTCTTATCGGTATTTGGAATGGTTAATGGATAGTCCTTCGATTCTTGGCACGTTTGCACTTGTGGAAGCTGCACTGGAAGCGCTCACAGTTGGAAGTCTGAAAAAAAAACAAGTTAATAAAATTCAATCAATTCCGTTGCTCTAATGAAATGTAAATAAACACGTCTAAATATATAAGTGTGTGTATATCTGTTGGCAAAACTGACGGAGCGGCGCGTGATCAACATTTCTCTGTTTATTCTCATTTTTTTATGGGGTGCAAGCAGCAAATCAAAAAAATAAAACTTTAAAGAATTCACTAAATATTCTGCTGTCACGCGCCCCAGAAAATATTATATCCAAGTCTTTGCAATAAATTTAAGTCAAGACAAAGTAAAGAATATTACAAGTTTAGGGTATTAAATGTCTAAGAAAAAACTCATTTAAATTAAGCTAAAAGCCTAATAAGTAGATGTGATTTCAAAGCTATTATTTGGTTACTCTGGAATACAAGGTATAGATTTTTTTCCAATAAGCTGATAGGCTTGGAAGTATACATTCAGATTAGGATACTACGAAATCGATCGAGTATTTTATTTATGAATCCAGTTTCCGTTGGAACTGCGGATTAGCAAACACCGCTAAACTTACACGAATGAAATAATCAAGCCTGCTCGCATTTGCTAATAAATATTCAGGGTCAAAGTCGACGCCGATTGGCAGAGTTGTGCGTTTGATGGCCCCCCGGCTTATCAGCCAGGCTTTGGCGCTGATAGCCACAAGCACTATACTCATTTGTATGTACTTGATAGCGCCTGTGTTCAAGTGCGATAAAAACACACGAACACGACCACGAACATTTTTAGCAACCTACCACCAGCTCTTGCCTTCTTCACTCCATTCAACAAACAATGTAATTTAGCGGCAATTTGGTTATCATTTTGCCAAGTGTCGTCGTTTGTTTTTGTTTTCGTTTGCAGTCTCATCGGATGGGGGGAGGAGTGGCTTGAGGGGTTAAAAGAGTTCAGTTCATCAGTAAATACAAGTGTGATAAACTCGACTACATCAGCCTTGGCCTCGAGCTTGAGCAGCAAAGTTGAAGGAGCCTCCTAGAGAGAGCCTAGAAAACACCGGGGGAATCTATTAAGGGTTCCGCCCTTGAAACACACACACAGAGAGAACCACTTGGCGGCTTCATGGCAGAGATAAGTTGGGAAATGATATAACCAAATATTTTTGCTGCTCTAATAATACTAGAGAACAACGGCAACAGGTTGGAATTTTTTTTCGATTTGCCATTCCCTCTTATCAAACCATATATATTCAGCGATAAGATATAGCAAAATAGCTTTTGGGCGACACCAAATAAAATCAGCCAGCACGAAATTGGGCTCGTAAAGGATCATGCGAGTGGCCCAAAAGGGGATCATGGCAGATAAGAGAAAAGAGCCAGCTCACAATTAAAACTATAACAAAATAATTACACCAAATTTCGACATAATGATAATGATAGAGGCGAAACGAGCAAAGCTCTCACTTTTCCGCTGGCCAAAACTAAAAACCAAAAAACAAAATAAAGTACAAATTACTAAGCACATTTTTGCACTCTGGCAAATGGGGAAGTTATGCGAATTGAGATTTTTCTGTCTGTTGTTTGCTTTTGTTTATGTGGGTTTGTGTGTGTCTTTCCTTCTTTGCGAAATCTGTCCAAATACACAACAACGAGCTGAAGCTAAAGCCCGGCCCGGCAGCGGGCCATAATTAGGGTCAATTGCGGCTAACCGCTGGCAATCGGCGACAACGAAAGCTTTTTGGCTAAAACGGGGAAAAAGTGCTACACTTCATTAGGCGCCATGACAATCTGAAGAGCTGCAGCGGCAAGTCGATTTAATGCCAAACCTGCCGCACAATTACCCAAGGATCGCTTTTTAAGCCACGCCCCCGACGACGACAGTTGTCCAATTACGGGCGGGTCTTTGTCAAATTATCTCGTTTCGTCTATGAAATGAATACGTGTGCTAGCTATCTTCCACAGCCAGTTGTGAAAGTTCCCATAAAACCTAATGAGTTGCCAAGTTAAATATTGTTGTAAAAGCAAAAAAAAAATATAGTAAACATTAAGCTTAAAAAATTTGAAGAAGCGCGGAGGAGAGAGAGAGAGTGCTACCGATGGAGATCAAGGGAAATCCGTTCCACGGCCCACAAAAATGCGTTTAGCACGCTCCGCAAACTAAGTCAAGGCCCCAAAGCAACGATTTTCGTAGGGAAATACAATTTGGGTGAACAAATCCATCGGGTCTATCAAGAAGACACAAAAAAAAAAAACACGAAACCGTGCCGCTGCTTTTATTCAAATCTTGCATACATATATTTTCCCCCCATCACGTTCCAAACTATTTATCTCGTGTGGAAAACCACAGGCGAAGCATCAAAATATTTATGTTTTAATAGGAATGCCAGCTAAACAAAGGTCAGTCCGCATTTATAGAGGCTATTGCCAAACATATGGAAAATAGATGAGGAGCAACGAAATGCTGCAACCTGAAAATTTAGGCGGTGTCAGCAGATACAAGAAGATTAAAAGCACTGAATTAATTTTAAATGGTTTGAAAAAATAGGTGTGTTTACTAAAGATAAGTTAGAATTCATAAATATATTTAAATGGCAATATAAGGATATGATAATGATAAGAAAAGGGGATGTAGTTTTGTTTATAACTCATTTAACTACACTTTTAGTGCCTTAAAATATATCCAAAACAACTTTAAGGCTAAGATTCGCCACTCTTAAATTTTTGTTTAGAAATTTGTGTGGGTTTCTTGCTAAATGATGTGCTGGAGAAACCAATGAATTTAATTTCAGCACACCACCACTTATCTCCATTAGATTTTGATGGCGTTTAAGGCATTCACCAAATCGAACGCTAAACCGTTAACCGCCACAAGGTTTCGAGTCAATAAACCGCTGCCGACATAGACTGCGGTGGCTATGTTGCTATGTCGAGATCAAGTTGCATTTTTATGGGGCCAAGGGTCGTCGTCGTCGTCGTCGTCGTCGTCGTTGTAGGCATCATCCTCATCATCTACAACAACTTCGCCTACGTAGGCGCGTGCCCGTAGTAGCAAAAGTGTGTGCAATATATACACAGGCACACACACTCTACACCCGGCCATTAAAGATCCATAAATCTTGGTTATGAAATTGGAAATGATTTTCTCGGTAGACACGTTCAAGTAGGGTGCTTAATTCCCCCCAGAACTGATGGTGATGCGTTCAGGAAGTGCCCCGAAAAAAGCGTTAATGAAAAGGAAAGTTGGTCAGCGGCACACACAACAACAAAAAAAAGTGCCACTTCATGTAGAAAGAAAAACAAAGACCAAGACGTAGCTGAAGACGGCGAAAAAAAGAAGCCAAGGCAGAAATTTCTATAAACAAAGAGATGATGAGACGCAAAGGAGGCCGGGCAGAATTATCAAAGAACAACAAAAAGAAGTGGAAAATGGGACATGGCACACTCTTGGGGGCTCACAGAAACAACAAAGACCGAATGAAATTCATGTCGTTGTCGCGCTCATAAATTCTTCTACGCCTATGTGCCCCGGTATCGTATCGCTGGCTATCCGAAAGATACAAAGATACCCAAACACACACCCACACACACTCGGAAAACTAGCAACTCATTCAATCGGGAGGTGCTGCCTGCATCCGCCATACATATATACGTACATATATGCCTGCTTATAAAACAAAAAGAATCTATGTAAATTTGTGTATTTTGAATAAATTCCAAGCCCATCGAAGGTGTGAGGGTTTATCGAAGTTTTTTTGGGGCCCTAAAACAAGTGATTCATACCTGAAAACGCAACGAAATGGAAAGCGAAGAGAAATACGTAAATCTATATATATATATAAATTCAAATGGAATGGAATGCTGGGGCTGTCGAGGTCTGAAAGCCTAAGATAAGCTTAATGAGCAAAAGAAATTTCACTTTCTTTTGCCAAAGAACTGTTTTGACTAAGGTACAGTGCCGCTACCATAAACTTAAACAAAAAACTTGACAAACACTAATTGATTTCAAGAGCTGTTTTATCTTTGATTGTGAATGTACAGCCCAAACAATTAAGATTCTTTTGTTAAGGAATTAATCATCAGAACTAACAATCACTATTCAGAACATCTGTTTACAATTTTGCAAATCTTATAGCAATTACAATAATTTCAGTCTGTTTAGGCTTAAATCTTTTTATCAAAGTGCAAGACTTTGACTGTACCTCTTTAATTTACCACAATTACTGCGCCATTTAGGCATTTGAAGACTAATTGGCAGCCGTTTTGGTTCGCGGAGCGTAAGACTCACGTGCCGCCCATCGATCGACGAACTATGCCTGAGAAAATATAATCACCAAAAATAAAACTATAGCGCCTAGCGTAGATGAACTTTAAACGCTAATGAATCCAACTAGAACGAGTGGGTTTATTTTCAGCCTCAAGTGCAAGTCCTACAAGAAGATCGGGCAAAACAAAACACTTGATGAATGCAGCCGAAGGAGGTGCAAAAACCAAACAACAACAAGAGCAGCCACCGAAGGGTGGACGGGAATGAGAACAAATGCCACCGGTCGATGGTGTGTGTGTTTTTATTTTCCTTTCGTTTCTTTTATATTATATTTATTTTATTTTCTCCCCTCGATGCGGGCACAGGGCAAATTAGCTTGGACAGCATTAACAGCCGGCTGCCAAGGGCGGAAGTACGGGGGAGTTTATTGTTAATTTCAAATAAACACCACAGCGACAAAAACCGACAACCGAAAAAAAAAACATCCACAAAATGCAGCAGTAGCAAACAACAACCACCAAACCGGCAAAATCCCAATCGGGCAGCTGCACTTTAGTGGGAAAAGATGCCCAAGTGGAGGAGATGCCTTCGAATTGGGAGCCGCGGTAGCTCTAGCTCCCGATCCCGATCCGTAATAACGAGCGGAACATCTGTCGCGGCATTTGCATTTTACGTGGAAAACTGTCTTTCCGCTGCATCGGGTGAACAAAAAAAACGGAATAACGTAAAGGGGAAAAGGAAAAACTAAAAAAAGGCAGCCAGCAAAGATTGAAAAACACAAACATCGGAAGCATCTTCGTCATAAGTTGCAAATGTGTTGGTGTTATTTTTACATTTCCGCTGCTTACGAAAATATTTACGCTCCCCTTTGCAGCAGCAGACAGACCTTCCCCATTTCCAATTTCAAATTCCAGTCGCACGCACACACACGCACGTGCTAGAGATGAGCCAAATTGAGATTGAGTGCATCGAGCGATGATAACAATTACTGTTTACATTTCTATTATATTTATAGCTTGATTAAAATTCTGACCTTGCCAGGAATATTATATTTTTTCCTCTTCTAGAATACTGTTTTCTAAATTTAAAAAACTGTCATTTAAGGCAACAATAACAAAGATTATACAGAATTTTAAAGGACAAACGGAAATTTTAATTTAAATTCACAATGATTAGTTAAATTATTGACCCGATAATCTGATACAGCACAAGGCGATAAGTGACAAATTTGCATCCCAATAAAGCATCCCTAATAAATTTGTGATGTCCCATAAAACTTTTTCTGACCTTCAAAACTCGAACATCCCAAGCTGTCCAATAAAACGGGACTTATTGTCAATACATATAAGACTTTCTAATTATATCAATTCTATTTTACAGTAGAAACTGATAACAAGCGGGCCCCTTCTATTATTTTCCCGATTTTCTCAGTCACAAGCTCGACTAGCGGGGAAACTTATGGCGGGCAGTGTGTGGGAACTAAGGTCAGGCCCCCATCTCTAGGCTGCTTCCGCACACACAGACAGAAACGCAGGCACGCACACCAGCTTGGAAAACGCACCGAAAACTCTTGAGCCACACAGCTAATCCACTAATTCTGCATTTTAGCCGATTCTTACCAATACTATATATCAATTTACCAGTTTTCTTTTGGCGACTGCTCTTTCGATGTCTCGTTCTGGTCTTATTGCCTGGTGGCCATAATCCAATTATGTGTGTATGTGTATGTGTCTGCTCTATTGCAATTGCAGTTATTCGCCGTGGTATGCACAGCCCACACAGCAACACTTTTGCACTCACACACGCACTCGCAGCAGAAAATCCTGAGCGTCAACAAAACAAATTTAGCTTTTGGTTTTAAAATAGGTTTTCACTCGATTCTGTGTCTCGTCTTGTTTATGCACTCGGATGTCGGATGTACTTTTGTTTTGTTAGACGCGACGCTGCCCATTCACCATTTCTCCCGACGCAGGGCTTTACAGCGGCACTTGAATGGTAGCCTTGGCCAATTATTTGGTTTGGAATGCAGAAGACATGTTGGCTTTATTTCTGTCCATTAGTTGCAACCGCCCGAATTCGTTTTATTTTCGCCAGGTGCGTTACCTGCTGCGAGTTATGGGCACAATAGAACACCGTGGAAGGTGGAAATATAACTAGTTGCGCCCTCGGAGAGTAGGTTTGAATCAAAATATGCCGATACTTTTGTTGATCATTTTTGTTTTTAACGACAACACAACCGCTCGCGACGAATTTTTTAAAGTTTTTGTTTTTGCTTTTCGGATGCAGTGGGGCTGTAGCAAAAATCTTTTTTGGTTTTTCGGATTTATAAATACTTTTGATTTGGTCACTCTGAATTTCGCCATAACAGTCGACATCTTACATGTCAAGAGCACCATTCTACACGTTTACAGATACATGGGGTCGAATTCTCTTATATTTTACACGACTGGATAACATTTTACACGTCTATATAATATTTTACACATTTATGGACACAAGGAAAGTGCATTAACAGAACTCTCTTTTGTCGGGTGTCAAAATACCAAAATATCTATATTGTTTTTTGGTATTTTTTATATTTTTCTTTTGGTCGCTCTTAAGTCCGAAGCTGTTAATATTTTACACCTTTACAGAGCAATTACAGATGTTTACGAATAAAAATGTGAAATATTTTCACTAAATTCCAGCTCTCAGCTTTATTTTTTAGGAATTCCAAACGTCGGAAAATAAGCAAATTGGCAAGTTCGTAATTCAGCTTGGAAATAACTCAAATGTTTTATGGCGAGTTCTAGTCTGTTTTCGAACCAGAGTGGTGAGCGAGGTGAATTTTATTTTAAGCGTAATAATATTGCGATATGGCAACTGTTCCTCTCCTCAGAAGTGATGCCAGACTTACATAACAATGTTTATGTTTTTATTTAACAATTAATTGCACTTAAAAGGACGCCCAACTACTTATTTTTCTTGATGTACTTCATATACTTCTTGGCGTTGAAGTTGTCCTCCACTTCTTCCATAATTTTGACCTTCTTGCGCGGCTTGCGAGCCTCCATCCGGGCTTTCCTCTCCGCTTCTGATAATGTGCTTAGATCCAAGGGAAGCTGTAATTGTATTATTATTAATCACAGCATCGATGTTACTTATCTTTCTTACCTTGATTATCTTCCTTGGTTCGTGGTAGCGAATGTTTATCGTGGATCCATCCGGCTGAACAACTACAGTGGGGTACATGCGGCAGTATACGGAACGGTGCAGCCTGGTGACCGCCGCTGTGGCTGAGGAAAGACAACGTAATTGCTGCACGGCCAGCGGCAACTGTTTCAGCAACATTTTATTTAATTATTTCAATAAATTAACGTTTAAGAGCAAATTTTTTGGGCACGCGAGTTATGTTGTTGCAAAACAGCTGATAGTGTAACCAAAGCGAGTGAACTTATTCGTTACATATCGGATGTGCCCTGGCCACATACGTTATTTTGAATACTCCCTCGGCGCTTTTCAGTCGAATATCAAGTTCTTCTACATGCCTCGATTCTCCGCAATCATTTCAAGTGACGCATAGTACTAAAATCTAAGAAAAAACACGATATTCTTTGTTCTATCTTGACATTTTTACAAACGGTTACGTTTCATACACTTACGTCGCTTGTTTACGTCTCTGTTTAATCAGTGTGACCAACTATCGGATAGCGGAAAAGCCTATTTTCTCACGCACTATAAGCTTATAAACATAAAAAAGACTTTGGTCACATTAGTCGTACTCAAAGTGTAAGTTCGGGGTAGAATATTTTATTTTTCTCAAAAAAAATACAAGTACGTTGCTTAAAGGCCACTAAAATATAAAATTTATATAGTGTGGGGCTACCGAAGAATACTAGGTTCACTGCTTTTGTGGAGGAGAAGCCAGGAAAACAGTTTTTTGTTATGCAGCACCTGCAGCTCGGCTGGGCAAAAAAAAATTACATAATTTTTGCAGGCATAATTTTCCCAATGAGTGCGCCTAGTAACTTTGAAAAACATAGATGACTTAATGCAAACCAATCATTAAATTAAGCTGCGATTAAGACCACTCCAGTTCCTAAAGACCTTCCCCATTTTTCTCATAACAGAACCTAACCTCATACCCGTGTTTGTTGTTGCTCCACAGCTTTTGTGCTGCAGAATGGCCGCCCGCCGCATCGCCCAATCTTCGATCAACTGGTCCGCTCTTGCCGAGCGCGTGCCCGCCAACCAGAAGAGCAGCTTCGGCGCCTTCAAGACCAAGTCGGACATCTATGTGCGCGCCGTGCTGGCCAACCCTGAGTGCCCGCCCCAGATTGACTGGGCCAACTACAAGAAGCTGGTCCCCGTCGCCGGATTAGTGGACAGCTTCCAGAAGCAGTATGAGGCCCTGAAGGTGCCCTATCCCCAGGACAAGGTCTCCTCGCAGGTGGATGCCCAGATCAAGGAGTCGCAGAGCGAGATTGACTCGTACAAGAAGGCCTCTGAGCAGCGCATCCAGAGCTATCAGAAGGAGATTGCTCACCTCAAGTCGCTGCTGCCCTACGACCAGATGACCATGGAGGACTACCGCGAAGCCTTCCCCGACAGCGCCCTGGACCCCATCAACAGGCCCACCTTCTGGCCCCACACCCCCGAGGAGCAGGTCGGCTACAAGTCCAAGGAGCAGCTGGAAGCCGAGGCCCAGGGACACCACTAAGCGGTGGACAGTGTTGGGAGCGAGGGACCGAACTGCTGAGAGGTAGTGTATTGGTCGCTGGTCGTTTGTCGATTCGAAATGTAAACCACGAACTAAATAATTACCCAAATTAAATTCATTTCAAATGAGGAAGGATTTATCTGTCTTATGAGTAACTTTTTATACAGTTTTCTATTATTTAAGTCTATCAACTCGTTATATAGCCTGGCAATTTCTTTTTAAAGTCGTCACAAGCCCTACTTTAAAGCCGCTCAAATATGTCGATGATGTTCAATATGGAGTGGGGCTACTTGGAGGCCCTCACGCGAGGCTTTAAGAACGGGATGCTGAAAAACTCAGACTACCTCAACCTGACGCAGTGCGAGAGCCTCGAGGATGTAATGATCAGCATTATTGGCACCGATTATGGGAACATTTTCGGTGGGCACGGCGAGCCGAGTGTGGGGTTGATCAACATGAGGCTGCAGGACCGTCTGAGGCAGCAGTTTGACTACATCCGCTGTCACTCTTCAGAGCCTCTGACCACATTCATGGAGTACATCCGATACCCGTATATGATTGACAACATTGCCATGCTGATCGCTGGCTTGAATAACCGGCGGCCCATGAAGCGTCTGCTTAAGATGTGCCACCCTCTGGGTGTGTTTGACCAGCTTGGTGCCATCGAGTTGGTTACGGACTTGTCGGAGCTCTTCGACTGTGTGCTTATTGACACACCCATCGCCCAGTTTATACCCTCGGATATGCCACGGGAGTCGTTGCGTGAAATAGACGTGGAGATCGTGAGAGCCAGCTTGTACCGGGCCTATCTGGAGGGCTTCTACACCTACTGTTCTAGTCTGGGGGGCAGCACCGCCGAAGTGATGACCAATTTGCTGGCCTTCGAGGCCGATCGCCGGGCTATCACCATAGCCGTAAATGCGCTAGACAGCGAGATTAGGTAAGGGTCGTACCCGTCGATAATGGGGACTCCTATCTAAATCCCAGTTCCTAGACCACCACACCGCAAGAAGATGTTTCCCACCTGTGGACACCTGCCACAGGTGGCCCTGGATCACTTAGCCTATGCCACCGATGCGGAAAAGATACGAGATGTGTGCAACATGTACGATGGATATGGCAAGTTGTTCGATATCTTCGACCGAGACACCGACGGCATGATTACTCTGGAGGATCGCTTCCTCATGCTGGAGGCCAAGAAGAACGCCAGCTCGTTTCTGCAGCAGTATCACTTTGGCATCTTTTATTCGTTCATCAAGCTGAAGCAGCTGGAGTGCCGCAACATTGTCTGGATTAGCGAGTGTATCTCGCAGCGCCAGACGGACAAGGTCAACTACTACATTCCCATTCCACTGGACTATTAATCGTTGTTTTGCTGTATATCTAGACGAGATTTTAGGTTAATTATTAAAAATTTTTCAATTTCATATCCCGCAACCCTTATTTTTTAAATTTTTATATTATTTTGATTTAAAAGTAGGCTTTTTCGAATCTATTATTTCTCGCATGTGACAATTTAAAGAACGCGCGCTTTCTTACCTCAGCAATGACAGTGTTAGTAAACGCACCTAACTGTCTTTACACTTTATAATTTATTTTACATTTTCAGATGTAATAAGACTATACCGCCTCAAGCGGATAATGGCAGAACTAACTCAAGTTTCGCAACAGGTCTAGAGTCTGCGACAAAATAAACCCACTTTTCCCTGATTTCATTAGTTAAGCGTAGAAAATTTAGTTACAGGATACAGATTAATAACTTACAAGCCAAATTTGCCATTCTCTCGGTCCCATATTCCCTATAAAAGCTTTACTAGACTAATATTAAATTACCCGGCGCCTCCTAGCGGCAAAAAGCTTAACTCATTGGATTAAATTATCTCTCCAAGGTTTGAGCCCGTGATAAAATAAAATAAAAGTTAGCGATAAATCAATTTAGGTGCAGATCTCGACTTTTCGATATTTTTTTAAGTCGGAGAAAAATTGTTGGTTATATTCAAAAATGCACTTACGGTCACCCTATTCTGCGGAGAGTATTCTTCAGCTCACCAAAATCCTCTCTTTTGAAAAAATCCGTTAAAAAGCTTCAAGCCTGTCTTAAAAATCTCGTTTCAATCTTGGCGCTCTCTCTCCGTCTCTCTCGGCATCTCACCTGATCGCTCAACTTTGGGGAACTGATTCAAAAACTTGTCTTAACCGTGCCGCGTCGTGGTCGTATTCGTGCTGGGGATGATCGTTCGGTTGGCGCTATAGCGATCAGTCGCTGTGAAATCGAGTTGGAGTGCAAACGTCTCAAGCGGAATCTCAAGTTGTAGCAGTTTTAGCTCCATCGCTGGAGAATATACAAAGTTGAATCAAGTTTGCCACCACGTTTGCCTCTGGCCGAAACACATCCCGAATCGAATTAAAATATCTGTAATTTGCATAAGGCGTAAACCAAGACGCGCTCTGTCTCCTCTGTCAGTTGTAACCCACTTTCTAAACGACCCAACCGCCAAACAAAAATAACAAATAAACAAACAAAATAAAGGAGAATAATACTGCGACCGATATTCAGCAACAACGAAACCAATTAACAAGCAAATAATGCCGAGGAAATAACACAACGTGCAAGTGATTCATGGGAATTCAAGTTTTTTTCTACCAAGTGAAGTAGTGCCTTCTGTCCCCTAAAGAAAAATCTAAATTGTAAACGAAATCGAAACACAGCTGAAAACGCCGCAAAAAAAATATAGTTGACTTAAAACGCATTCGCGATAACGATACCTTTGGAACGCCTCCGACCAATTGTGGAGGAAACCGCAGCAGCAGCAGCAAAAGCAACAGCAGCTTCATCATCTTCATCTTTTCAGCCAGCAAATACGGATTGCAAACAACCCGGGTAAGTTACACCATCGCTTGAGGAGAGAGAGGAGCCTTTTGCATTCCCAGTTTTCCCTTTAGCTTTGGCCTTACCTCGGTCTGCAAACGAGTTACCAAGCGGCTGTGGCTAATGCCACGATCGGCCAAAGCCAGTTAGCAGCAGTTTGTGAAGAGTTTTCCGACAAAAGAATACCGGGTACTCGAATTTCTTCATCTTCGGTCACAGAACTCTAAGATTTCCTAGGGTTAAAAAGAAAGTAAATTAGTCAAAGAGATATTTAGTACTTACAGTAGAACAGAGATAAAAACTAATGACAAAACTATATCTTTTATAATTGGTTTAGCCAAATAATTTTTAAGTTTAAGTGTATAAAAACTAATCAATATCACATAACTATTAAACTATTTAAATGTTAATAAATTTGTGTAAGCCAAATATCATAGAAAACCTATTATAATAAATCCGTATTTCCATATTTTGAACCTTTAATCTTAATGAAAATCATACCTGGAACTGGACGTGGGAGTTGGCCAAAGACTTCCAAATACGGGAATACCCCTGAAATGTGCGTGTACCTTGGGCAAATCCTAACCTTATCTTAAATCGCTTCTTGGATCCCCCAACCGTTTTGGGGGCTCTCCATGGATTCCATATTTCATAATCTGCTTTCAGCTGCTGCTGTCTGCTGTCTGCGAGCAGCATAACTTTTAGCACCTTTGGGCACCTTCTCAGTTTCGCAGTTTCGCAGCTCAGCATTGCAGCAGGTACACACACACAAAAACACACTCACTTTGCAGACACACGCAGGGGGGCTATAATTTCTTTGGATAATTATTACTCGTCTGGCATATTTTTGCTGCTTTGTTGCTGCTTTTCGCTAAGCTCTGCTATGACCGCCGCTGACTCTGTGAAATTTTTGCGTTAAAGTAACGATTTTTTTTTGTCTTGCTTTCGTTGTTTTTAATTTTTTGTTGTTTTTATATATTTTTTTGTGCGGTCGTTTGCATAAACACCAAGCAGATAATTTGGAACGTATTTTAAACTTTACTTAAATACTCAATTTGGGAAATGTTTGCAACTTTCCAGCGGAAATGTGAAAAAAAGCTCAACCTTAAGTATTTTATATGCGTTATTCGATCTCTGGCCTTTGGTTTTTTTTCGGCAAAGGTAATATTTGTACCTGTAAGCGTGTTGGATTTCAGTTATAAATAAAAAAATAATAATAAATACGAGTTGCCTGGGAAGTCTTAGGAATGTGTTGATCGGTAATTCGAGATGCGTTAGGTAATTAAGCTTTGACCGATCTGCCAGGTGACAACGTCTCCGTTGGAAATGACTCAAATCCGCCATCGATCGGTTATTGTTTATTGTAAATTCCCAAATGATTCAAAGTTCTGGAAAGTGAAAGCCATTTGATTTCAGTCAAGTGTATTTTTTGGAAAACATTGGTTTTTCAATGACCATCTGTTTGAAATGATTCTTAGAGATTGTCTTTTAATTGATGAAAATTGGACTTGAGTATTAGCTTTGTTAAAACCAGTTTGTGATTAATTTTTAGTTAAGTATGTGCTGGTTTCTGCACCCATTTATAAACAGCTTTTAAAATTGTGAATATATTAAATTAAAAGTTTAAGTTTATGCCTAGTCTCTACCCATTTTTATTGAACTTGAATGTTCTGGCTCTCCCCTACCCTTGGCGATTTCTTTGTTTTTCTATTGAATTTCCTTAATTAAGGATTGCTTCTGAAGTGCCCAGTGCACCTGATGGCTCTCTGAGATGTTGTTGACCAACGTAGTCGCCGTTCAAGACGTAACTTATAACCAATTGCCATGAATGAAAATCGCATTTCATTACGGGCCGTCAACGCTTGAATGTGATGCGACGCAGCCGGTGGCCGGTTCTCAAAACGTGTGTGTTATGTTGTGCCTTGTGTGTGTGTATGGTTTTCCACCATCGGCGACAATAGCTACGCACGTTCGCAAAAACAAAAAAGAAATTGTCAATAAAGTGCAAGAGGAGACTGCAGAAAAAAAGGCAAAACAAAAACAGATATTGCCACAGAGAAACGTGTTCCAGCGCTACGGGGTTGTGTTGCTACACGGGAATTAATTTACCAATTTTACAAAATTTATTAGATACCTGTTTTGAAATAAATAAATAAATAATAGAAAACAAACACCAAAAATATAGAACAAATATTTAATTCGCTCTATATCCTCGCATTTAAGTCAAAAGCTTAAAACGCAGTGAAGGAGTCATATCCGATCCTATAAATCATATATATCATATATTCTTTATCAGCATCAAAAACAGATTTAAACTAGCCCTGTCCGGCCAAAAAAAAAAATTTTTCAAAGTTTTTTTTCGAAAATGCAAAATTTTACAAGGGGTTACATCATTAAAATTGTTAAAAATTGGCAAAAACTTTAATACTTTTAAATTTCAAATTAAGTATGCAGATTTTTTAACCCATAAAAAGCTATAACAGAACCGCTTTTTGAATTAAAATTTATGAATTTTTGACTTAGATATGAGTTATTTAAAAATTTATTTTTTGAAAAAATGTTCATATAAAAATATCTATAAGTATCGATTAAAAAAATGCTAATATTTCAAGGTTAGTTATGCTTAATTTTCGATTCAATCCTATAGTTTAATTGCAAACTGGGAGAGTAGAAAAGCTAAGTCTTCCCAAAGTTAGTTAGTTAGTCTTTCTAATTGTATCTTAGATACCTTTAAAATGGGTTACTTATGAACCAGGTTAACTCTTCCTTCCGAAAGATCTTTACAAGGAAGTCAAGTGCTAGTCTTTCTCAAGATCCCTATTTAACAATGTCATTAAGATACACTTTTGGTTAAAAGATACATCTTTTTGCAAACCTTAATATTTCTTTTTTTAATATAATATAAATTTATTCAATGTTGGTATATAATTTTTTCCCTGTAACGCTTTTCTTTGACGGTTTAGCAGCCCATCCCATGGCCACGCCTCTCCCTCTTTCTCTCTCTCTGGCTGAAATCGAGTGCAATCGTGGCCAAAAAGTGGCCGCTGTGGACACTGACAGGGGGCGGCTGTAAATTTCGTATTAACTATCCGCTAGATAGCCGCCGTACTTTCACAAAAACTCGTTCGAACCAAATGGCACAAATATGAGCATTTTATTTGCAGCGCTTTTCATTGGTTTTTATGCAATTTTTCGAGATTTTTTTTGCATGGCGCATAGTTGCTTTATTAGCAACGTGCCAAACGCAAACAAACCAGGACAAGAAGCAAAACCAAACAAAAGGCAAATCAACTCGGCAAACAAGAAGTTTGTAAATGGAAAACTGCATTTTGACACGAACTTTTGGGGCTTTTTCGGCGGGAGGTGTCTTGTCTTGTGTGGGGTTACGCAGTAAAATTTAAAAAGAAACAAATCCCACTCCACTAAACAATTATGCAGCAAGCGAGACCCGGGAAACTTTCCACTTTTTTCCCTCATACCATACTCGGCATTTTCAAGGCACGCACTTGTATTTTTTTGTTTATTTCTATTACAATCCACCGCTGCTCATTGTTTACCAAATAGGTGCCTTAAATTGCCAGCTTTCATTGCTGTTTGCATAATAATCGAAATACTGCAGATTAAACTGTCTGTGGTCATGGATTTCCCTGCCCTTTGTTTTCCATATTTTCCACCATCTTGTCATCTTGTCTCGTCTCGTCTCGTTTTGGTTTTCCTCCCATGCCGAGTGAGGCGATAAGCGAAACGTGATTGATTGGAAGCGACGAGCTGCCAGAGATGAGATATGACAGCTCCGTCTGGGACTCAGTTCGTATGGGACCTGGGTTTGGCTTTGGGTTTGGGTTGAGGTTAGGAGTCGTAGTTGGATTCCAGCGGTGTCTCTCTAGGGACTTCTCCTTATCAGTTGACCCTGTTTGGAGCTGATTTATCGCAGCTTTCGGCTAGGTTTATTCAACAAATAACAATTAGAGATATGTATCTATAACTCTAAGATACAACCATTAAGTATGTCTATTTGTATTGTCTTACTTCAGTAAAATAATGATATATCTACGACTTAATAATTTATAAACATAAATGAAAATGTATATAACCCCTTTCTCTGTATCAATCCCAACTTAAAATACAAAAGAAACTATCCCAAATAGAATTTTAAAACCCCAAAGAATTATATCTTTACTTTTATAAAATAATCATAATAAGCAATTATTCTTTTGTTTATTTTAAGAGCTTACTTATGGGATTTGCCGCCACCAACATTTTTGCAAAGATGACACTGTCTTTTCGTATTTATTTATGGCTGCTTCCGAGTGCTAAAAGTTCAATTTCCTCTGACACCTTTGCTTCTATTTCTTTTACGTTTTCGTTTTTGTTTTCTTGTGCTCTTTGGCAAGGTAAATAAATAACTCAAAATGCCCGCCAATGATCATTTCTTTGGTTTCTGCCAGTAAATCATCAACTTGTTGTTAATTTTTTGCCCCCTTCTCTCTTTATATCTCTATATCTTCATATGTCTTCTGCTTTTTTTGTGCGTCAAGAGTTGGCACGACAGGCGGCGGCGGGAGAAAGTTTTTCTTTTGTTTTGCCAAACTCGAAAAAAATAAAAATAAAACCGAAAAAATTAACGCCAAAATGTATAAAATGCAAACAAAAGGGAAAAAAAAACGCAAGCAAACTGTAAAGTGTGCAATGCAAACATGTGATGATATATACTTATATAAGATATTGTCTGTGGGTTTAAAAACGCATAACAATTAATTGTTAAAAGAAAGAAAAACGATCAGCAGACGGCGAATGAATCAAAAGTAGATGACACTCTTGGATATCTGCAGTAAACACAAACTTTGAATGGGGGAATAACAAATTGCAGGTGTTTTTCGGGCACCTGTTTTGGCCATCAAAGTAAATGACTTAATTTATGCCACAAATGTGTCGTCGAGCAGCACTTTCTACTGCCACTGACAAACGACACCGCCCCACCTAAATGCCATTCTTGCGTAAGCTATTTTTGTTTTTAAAAAGTATTATTTTTTAAACTCATGCAAAACGCGTGCAGCGAAAGCAGAGCAAACCCCGAGAGTTACATCAGATTCGGAGTCGTCTGTGACCCATAGAGGAGGAGGTCAAAGCCATTGCCTCTGCCTCTTCTGGCCCCATAATTAACTGATAAAGGCCAATAATTGGAGTTGTGGCTCTCTAGGTCGGACTTTGCTCCCCCGGCAAATCAATACGTCTACGAAATTGTAAATAATTGAGGCAGCAACCCAAGAGACAAGGCTGACCCTCATTATTGCTTTATCAGCCGAGAGGGAACAAAATAAAAATAAAAATAAAGAGGGAGCTGCACTTCTTATTTATGTGAGGGGAAAATGTGAAAGCATTTTCAAGTGCGCCTTGATTTTGGTTGGAAACACACACTCCACAGACCGATGGACCCCGAAAAACACATTTCAAGTTCCCAATTTTTCATTTCTATTTTCGTAGGCAAAGGGAGAAAAAAGTTTGAATTAGTTTTACAATTTATCTGCGTCCCAGAAAAGCAGCCGGAAGGGATTTCAATTAGGAAAGATATTCAAGCAGCTAATAAATAAATATTTCTCGCCAACGAATGTATCTATCTTGGAGTGCTGCCGATCTACAAGGGAATGCCATTACCCATTAAAGCCAGCTGGAATGCCTAATGCTAATTCAATTATATTCAGTAAAAGTAATTCACTTCTTCGGCGTGTCGGAAAGCTGTGGGGGAAAGGCAAGGAAAAGAAGGTGGAAAATGAAAAATGAAAGCGTTCTTAATTGCGAACGAGGCGACACGACACGGTACGGCACGGCGTGAGCATAAAGTTTGCTCTTTTATATTGCTAAATATTTTCTCCTACGCTCACTTGCCGATATTTATGTGGATATGAAATGGTATTTCCATATCAGCGAAGGATTCGCAATCAAATTGTTAAATTTATGTGCGCATGCGCAGCGGATGGCACGCCATCCATGGTGTTTTTGTAAATGCACAAAGAGAAAATGTAATTGTTTATTTAGTTTTTGAAGAATATTAAACCAAGTTTAAAGAAATATGTAATGTTATATTTAAATATATAAATAAATACATCAAATTTGTATCTCAGATTCTTTTTTACAATGATATTTATGGTTGAAGTTCAAGCGTCTTAAGGTAACCATCGAGCAAGAGTGTTTTCTGATTCTTATGAGCACTAAGAAAGTGTCCTTAAAAAAGGGGTCTGGAAAGAGCGTTTTTATATTTGATAATTCTTTATTATTGTTCCCTTTTGTTTTCAGTGTTCATCTGCATTCGTCAGATGATTAATGTATCTGCAACTGCAATCGCCTCACCGCCTCTCTTTCTCTCTCTCATTCAACTTCAGACATTTTCTAATAATTGAAAAGCAAAGTGTGCGGCTGGCAAATTGAATTATAATTTCAATTATGAACCGTTGAAAGCGGAAGAAAAGCCAGGCAGCAACAAAGCGCCCATTGAGAGTGGTGAGGAGCAACTGTAAATGAGGTTGCTTGCGTGGCCGCAGATACAGATACAGATACAGAGATACGGATACAACATCCACAGAGTGCTAAGCATGTCAATCAAGAAGAACAGTAAGTCGCTTCTAGCTGTTAGCTCAGCGAGCTGACCCGTGGGCCCAGTGCGATCCCAATCTCCGATCTTGGCCAGCCTTAATGGCCGCCTAATGGCCAAGTTTTGGTGGTGAGTGGCGAGTGCGAGGCCCCAAAAACTCATCCGCCATGTGGGTCAGGTCACCAGCGATTGTCGTAAATAATAAATAATAAAAAATGAGCTGTCAATCGCTCCGGCAACTATGTATAGTATATAGTTGGAGTTGTGTATGTGGTAATGCTTTATGAATGCATCTTTGTTCGGAGGATGGGACAGTTGCATAATGTGCGTCTCTGTTTGGGAAACCTCAGAGACTGCTGTTGCACTGAATAAGGTAACCCCTGGACAGATGGGCTATCCATCAGAAATCACTTTCAATTGTGGCAGAAATGGTCTTGCCAAATCGCATTTACTCTGGCATTTATGGCCTTGAATTGTGGTCAACTTGGGTCGGGGTCTGGGTGATTTCATCGAGCTGCAAAATGAAAAAATAAAAATAAAAATAAATAAAAACGAAACGAAAACCCAGCAAACTTGTCAACGGCTCTGCGGCGGCTCATTATGATTTTCGCCACAATGTGCGATGACTAAACGCAATCAGGTTTTGTGGTCAGGTTTGCTTTTCGTTAGAATTTCCGATCGCCGCGGCGTTTGCTTAGCCAAGTTGTGTTAATTGGCCGAAAACAGCTGCCAATTTGTGGATATATTAGTTGATTTATTAGTTAACTGAAACCATAAAGGTTCTTGCCTCACCCGGCGTCCAATTGAATTAATGTGAGTAAGTGTTGCACTTGCCGTGTTGCCACAAATGCAATATTTATTCGCATAATTACCAGCCATTGAGCCATGCTCTACCGGCCAGATTTCCTTGTTTATATGGTTCGATCGGAGTCGGCAAAGTCCACCTCGAAGTCGTACCAGTTCCGGCTTCAATAGCTGCCCGGTGAATGTGCTGGGCTGGAGTTGCACTGAACTGGCCTGCATGGTAATGGCTAATAATTGCTGGCCACGATTTCGCGGAGAGAGTGATGTGATGGACGGCGATGGACGTCAATAAAAGCGCGCTTAATCAATGAGAAAAACAGCTTCGATTGGATTGGCAATCGTTTGTGCCGCTCCAGATCCAATCGAGGATCAAAGATTTATGGTCCGGCGTGTGAGTAAATCCTCCAGAGTCACGTCTTCGGTCGCTTAAGTTATAGGATGCTCCGCTGCTCTGGCATTCCCAAAACGCTCCAAATCGAACATCAAATTCGTGATTTAGTGAATGCCTTTTTCCAAATCCCTCTGGCGGCACGTGCAGCACTCGAGCTTGTGATGGTGATGGCGAATTTTCCTGGCATAATTCCGGACTGCGGCTTGCACTCGACTTTCCACCAAGGTAGAGGAAAAACCAGAACCAGAAGCCAAAGCAGAGCCAGAGGTAGAGCCCCTATCCTAATCCCAGCTGCAGTGGTAGTGTTGGGGCTGTTCTTGGCCTGGAATTCGGTCTTGGACTTTGGGCTAGCACACTTTTTGCTAGCTTCTATGAAATGGAACTTTGCACAGGGAGAAAAAGTCTTTAAAGCTAAAGAATTCCGCTAATAAATGAGACAGATAATATATAAATATTCTAAGCAGAACTCCACTGACTTCAGGATCTATGATATAGTACAGATAATTACTTTATAAGAGATAATTTAGTATAAAACTAATTTTGTAAACTAGGACCAATATATTCTTTCTTATTTTTGTATAGATACCTAAGGTTTATTTTTGAAGTGTTTCAAGATTGCCTAGTAACTATTTTATACTCATATTAATATTTAATAACTAATTCTTGAGATATTAACTATTTCTCTCTGTGCTTTGTGGGTGTTTGCTCTCATTGTGGCAAGTGAAAACATTTTGAAAGTCGTTTTAAGTGGCACATGGAAATGTTTTCCATGTTCTTGCTGCAATCATCCGTTTGTGGGTGTGAGTGCCTGGTAACATGGAGTAATTTCCCATTTCAAAAATGTGCAAAATGCGTTGATTTATGGCAGGGCAGTCTGGGTGGTAAATAATTACCAAGTTTCGTTTTGGGGTCACGGCCATATGTACAACTTTTTGATTACAATTCAAGCACTGGCAGCATGCTGGAAAATTAGTTTAAACTCTGGAAACTTATTTCTCCGCCTATTATTTAAGCAAAACTCCAGTTCCAGCACTGCCAACGCTCCTCTCTGTCTCTGAAACATGGCCAAATGCAACGCCCAAGCATAATATTGAGTCAGCCCCGGCCTGTTGCTCACTTTTGTTTACCCAACAATTAGGCACAATTACCAAGTTGAGCAATTAAATATTGAAAACTTGTTTGCTTTTGCCGCATGTAGGAAACTTTACAATATCCGTCGACTTCCTCAATTCCGAGAGCGTCGTGGAAATTAACAAATCTTTGATGAAACTCAATAGACTCTGGCTTCCGTTTTTTACCACGCTGAGCTTGTCGAATGAACTTATAGTTGGCTGAAACAAATATATTTTGTAATTAATCAAAACATATTAAATATAAACCAATTTCGTTTTTCGTCTATTAGCTTTTGGTGTGGCTAATTCGCAGCATTTAAGCAATCAAAACTGATTTGTTGCAATTAGAGCAGTTTGGTAATTGAGAGCGACAACTGGAAATTATGCAAGTGATATATGGCTGGACAAAAAATAACGCCCAACTTTGGCTTGGAAATTTAATTAACGCACCGAAAGTATCTCAAAGATACAGCTGCATTCATGAATCTCGATTTGGGCTTAGTGTGTGGAGCAGCAGCTCTCCCTCCTGCTTTATATTTTGTATTTATTTTCATTTATTTTTTTTATTTACTCTGTGGCTACTGCTACTGCTGATGTTGCTCACATAACGCCCGACATAAGCCGATTTGGGTGTTTTTTTCTTCGAACTTCCTGCTCATTATTATGGCATCAGCCATGGACCCATAGACCCACATCACCGTAGAGACTAACTGATGCAAAACAGAGCAGTGAGTACCCAATGAGTGACAGAAGATTGCAAATGATTCTGTCTTGGATTTCTCACTCCTGGCATCTATGTGCCTTCTCCTCCGGCAGATGAACGACCTCGATGACGAGGTCGGATTGGGTTGCAGTTGCAAGAAGGGAAGAAGCCAGCACGGTATGGGGATCATCTCGGTAGCCGGCGGCACTTGAGTGTTTTCAATTGCCACTGGAGGGAATGTGACACAGGCTGGCCATTAGCATCATCTTCATGCGTTTTTTTTTCTTTCCATTCCTCTTGCCCTGCCTCGTTTACTGCACTTAATGCATTTGGCCCTTTGCCGGAGTTGGAGTCGAAGCTGGAGTCATCCATTCAGGCCATCGACTGCAATTATACACTTGGAGCTACTAGAGGTTGTCCCTGGGATACATGGAGAAAAATAGTCAACGGTGGCAGTCATTAAAATTACATTGTATTTGTTATAATTTATAACAAAGGGTTTTCTTTTAAGCTAAATCAAATTTAAGAGTTTCAGTTTCACCTATTGATATCAGTTTAAATTGTAGCAAAAAGGAACTATTTTGGGAATACAAAAACTATAAGAAAAACCCAACTTATATATAGTTTTTTGGCTCAGTGCAGGAATGCTCTCGATTGATTGGACTGCCTTGCATGCGTGCAGTTCGGGGCGTTTTTATTTTTCCCATTTCCACTGGCAAAAAGGCCAAACAATCAAAATATTTTCACATTTTCAAGCACAAGGCGACGGATGTGGCACATGCAACCGGGAAAAGCCAAACCAAACTGAGGGGGGAAACAACAAAAACAATAAACAATGGGTGGGCATTATCAAGGGGAAGGCTTTTGGCAGCCCAACTAGAGGTCATTTATGGAATTTCGCAATATTGCCAATGATATTCATGAATATGTTATGCACATGTACAATACATCGTTCATCTTGATAATCATCACTATCATCATCATTATTAGCATCAGCCAATGACCGAGAGAGTTCAGGCTAAGCCATAGTTTTTGCCTTTGATTGGGACTTCACTTCATTATCGCCAAACAACGGCTTTTGTGCGCTTTTTTTATGCTTTTTTATGCTCGACAGCGGAGCGTTTTATGTCTCGCTCTTGACCGGTTTGTACAGCTATCGAACAGCCGCTGAAAATACGGCCAAGAGGAGAGGCAACAAGTTGCCGGCTCCCAAGAAGCCAAAACTATAGAAAAAGAAATACTCATATTAAGCCGTAGAAAAAAAAAACGGAACATTTTGCAATGCGACGAGGTCAAGGGGTGAGTCCGGCGATAAAGGTGCAATCAAATGTGCCCCAACTACTGGAAAACTGAAACCGAGAAAACGAGAAAAAAAAGCCACTTGTAACTGAGATTTGAGATTTGGGAGCTGCTATCATGCCAGCGGCCCATTAACCTCAGCCCGAGGCACGCGGTTTTGGTGGCAAACAAAAAAAAAACGGTCAATGCTTCATGTTGCCGCTGGCCAGCATTTAATATTCATAGTTATTTGAATGCGACTCTCCGGTTTTGACTTATTTACTTTGGACAATTACCACGAAGGCTAAGGCCATCCGCGGAGAAAGAGATAGCACGCGTGGGCGCTGTTAACTCAATGTTAAAGCTCATGTTTGGGGGGCCAATGTTAAGTGGCTTTAAGTAAACAAACACTGCAAAAATATATAACAACATTGGCAATGAAAGAGGGTTGGATCTGGTTATATCAAAGACCAAAAATAGCCAATACAATGGATACAAATAAGTGTCATCATTGGTAATAAGCTGCACAAGTGGCTAAAGAAGTGTATAAGCCAGGCTTCGACGGGGAACGCCAATTCGTATGGCTTAAAATTAATGGTGTTTGATAATCAATCATAATTTGTTTATATATCTATCGAAAACAATACAAATTTGAATAAAATTGATCTTAATTAAAGGTTTAATGAGTACTCCAAACTGTTCAAGTTTTATCTTTTCAAATAACCTTGTATATTCTAACTTTCTTTCTGTTAACTACAGATTAAAACCTCACAAAATATTCATCTTTTGAAATAAAGGATTATTTAGTAAAACATCGTCTTGGAAAATTATAGTAAGTTAAAACATAGTACCCCAAATCCAAAATTTTTATCAAATTCACTTTCGAAAGAACTGGAAGATACCTGAATCAGTTTTGTAGTGGGATACTTGTGTATCTTGAAATTATATGTATATAGAAATCACATAATACCAAAAACTTAGTCTGTGTGACAAAATCCACCATCTGTTTTATATTTTACGACTATGATCTCATTTACTGAAGCACTTGAGTGGTGCATAAAAAGAAAAACAGACACAAATCTCTGGGTAATTTGTTTTGAGCGGCAGAACAGAATTGATTAAAGACATCGTATGAATCCAGATTGACTTGTTTTGCGGGGCTAAACGCCAACTGGCTTGCTAATCGAAATGTTATCACTTATGCATGGCGAGAAGGAAATCTGCAGGATGCAGTCAATTACGATTGCGATTACGTGGATTGCATAATACCCCGCACAAGGTGACATTTTCTCTTTACAGAAAAGATGCATGATGCATGCGGGGCGGCAGCCTGTTCTTGGTTCGTTTTTATTAGGCAATTGTCTCCCATTCTATGGGGAATATCATACATATACATATGTGTATATAATATATGCAAGTAAGCACGGGTATATCTGGAAAATAGGAAGAGGGATACAATCTCCAGTGCAAGCGGAACTGATCACTTAAGGCTACTTGGTAGGGAGGTGAAAGAGAGTGCCTAATAATAGCCATAAGGGGTACGCATGCAGTCTAATTATATATGTAAAATGCAGCTCAAGCCCCTACTGCCGCTGTTTAGGAAGCGTATAAGTGAGGAGCGATCATCATCAAGCATGCCATTGTGTGTTCTCTCCCCCACAAATGCTGGAAAATGCAATGGAAATGCTAGGGAAATGCATTTATATATGCGTTTCCCTGCAGGCCGTTTTCTCGCCCAGCGAAAGCGCTTCGATTGGACTTGGTATGCACTGGAAAATAAATATACTATAAGTAATTAATGAAAGTAATTAAGAAAGCCAAAATATATACTGTAATAGCAGTAATAAAGCTATACAAATTCTGTATTAAATTGTAATTCTCTCTGAGCACATATTTGCTTAAGAAATCAACCAAGAAATAATATTTTTATTTAAATAATAACTTGATTTGGTCATATTAATTCGTAAAAGATACCAGTAATTAAATTATTTTAATAATATTCCTCTCAGTGTCAAGAAAACCCACCCATTTTTGGGGGACTAAGCACACACGTGTTGCATGATCATGTGATTTATGGATGCACTCCCCAAAAACAGATGATTGCAACTAAGGATTGTCATAAAGATATGACGAGAGAGAAGAAGAAAGCTAACCTTTAGCCGCAGTCAAAGCAAATTTAAATGTTCAAGAAATGCGTGTTTTATAGCTTCATATCTTTACCTGAACTTATGTACATATAGTATCTTTGTATATACACTTAGCCCCCTTTTTTTGGCATGCTTGGCTGGTCAACGAAACTGAAATATTTCGGTACTTTTGCTTTTCGACTTTAATTGAGTTGGCGGAGATTGTGTGGCCAAAACGAGAGGTTTCCACTGGCCACGCACGCTGCGCGTCATGACTGTATGCGAGAGTTGGCATGTATCTGTTAATTAGGTTCTGCCCTCGGCGTGTAGTTCTATTTTATTTATAAGCTCATAATTATGTTCTGGCCCCGCGACTCGACTGGATCTTGGACTATCTTGGAGGGTCATTCAACCTTCGATCAATCATTGAGCTTAGAGTGGCTCACTTCTTTTGTTTACAACCGCATACGATATTCCCATCCATATTCCCAACTCTCCTTTCTACACATTCCCTGTATGCAGAGTTATATATATATCTTTTAATAGCCATTATGCGCATTACGCTTCTCGTGGCTAATTAACAGGCGCACAAAAATGCGAAAGACTCCTCAATGCCTCTTTGTCCAATTTGCCAAGCTTAGAAATGCAAATTACCCAAAAAAAAAAGCAGATACCATGGACAAAAGCATGATGGACAGTGAAGGGAAGTTCTTTGTTTGGACTCGGATTTGGATTCTGAATACGTATAAAGCATCTGCAAAATGTCTAATTAAATGTGCCGAATTTAATGATGATGGCCTCCTGGCTTAGACTCCGGCTTCGGGCTCCGGACTCTGTTTTGCAACTTGGATCTGAGATCAAGTTTCGGTCAAGGTGAAAGTTGCGCCACCTGCCACGAAGCCTGCCTGGACAGATTACCCCCAGCCTCTGCTCTTGACTGGCCGCGAATTTTTCGTTATTTTATTATTTTGACAAATTAATTGTGCGGCTAAGCGGCAATTAAGTTGCTCTGGTTATCGGCCCCGACATAGTATATATATACATCTGTAAATATATACAAGATGTAACCAATTTGCATGCCAGTCGAGTGGAAAGCCTGCCGTTTGCTGCAGAAGTTGCAATGTCAATGCTTGAGTAAATTGACTTCAACTCAACTTCATTTCGGGACTTTGAAGCGGAGCAAGAGATGCCACCAAAAGTTTTCTGCTCCATTGAAGCATTCGATTGAGCGAAGTAGAAAGTTGCAGTTGCAGTGGCACCACCAAGTTTGCTGTTGCAGTTGCAGTGGCCATGATGGGAAGACACCAACTCATCTGCATTTGAATCGCATGGGGGACTAAGAGACTCTGGTCATCTAACAGTTAGAAGAGAACGTCAACGGGTTTGCTAGCCACACCAAAAAAAAAGTGTCATAAGCGGCAGCTTGGATACCTCCAAGCCAAAGTTATAAGCCAGTTAGATGAAGTTCCACTAGTCTTAATCAATGACACAGCTAGGAGTTCCCCTTTTCGACTAAGCCTCTGGCTCTACGCCTTGCAGAGTGAGTTTTAGAACCGGTTAACTGCTTTCTGATGACACTTACAGTTATAGCCAAATAAAAGCCGGCGAGAATACGTTGGCATCTCTGTGACTTATGTAAAAGTTTTTGGGCTTAGAGAAATTCCACAGAGGCCTTTTACCAGGCCCAAATCGGAGAAAACAGTTTAATGAAGCGAAGACAATTTAATACAGAATCTTTAAAGAACTTTGAAATTAAGAAACGAGCTTAAACAGATTCTCCTACGACTTTTTTGGATGAGGCTTCAAAACTAAGTTAAATTTAAGGCAATATTACCCATAATGAGCAAAGCATTTAAGTTAAAAATAAGTTTTATCTAGAGTTCACTAAACCTTCTATTTTATCCTAAAAGTTTACCCAATGTTTACCCTAAACATAGGCAAAAGATGGGGCTGCTGGCATTCAAAGAAATGCCAAAATTCCTTTTAAGAAAAGTTCATCAATAAAGAAGTCTCGAAACAGACTTTATTATTATTGAATTGCTTAAATTCGTTGATGACTTGCCATTATTCTCGGGGGTTCATTTCGGTTCAGAAGTTCATAACAAACTGAGTTAAATTTCATTATCACATTCTTCTCTTTGCTTTTCGTTTTTATTTTATTTTATTTTTTCTGTCCGTATCTTTCTGGTTAGTTTCAATCTTATCTAGTCGTAACTGCAACAGTTGACCTTTAATGGCATCTGCGGCACCATCGTCTCCCCGCCGGCCATTACCAGCCAGATTTTGTGAACGAGGCGTTAACCTGGCGTGGGCTGAGAGCCAGAGACGGAGCCAGAGTCGGAGCCATCTCCTCCGTCATCATCTCCATCACCATCCCCATCAGCGGCGTCATCATCTCCGGAGATGTCGCCGCTAGTTGCCGTCTGTCCCCAACGATGAATGACAATTTGCAAATGGCTCTGGGTGCATAATTTATGCAGATGCAACTGCAATTGCAACTGCGGCAAAACAGCAACTGGAGCTGCTGCTTGGCTGCCGCGGCTTTTAACGCGTTGAACTTGTTATGGAAAAAAAAGGAGGGGATTCCATGGGGGGAGCACGACTGCTTCGCCCATGCATATTCAAACGCCATAATCCCAACGGTATTTTAATGCTAAATGCTTACTCACTTCATGATGCAGACCTGGGAGCTTGGCTAGAAAAACCCGTTTTTCCAGTAATGACCTTCGGTGTTGTTTTATTATCACTCCCGCTCCCGCTCCAGCTCCCGGCTCTCAGCTGCTCCTCCTCCTCCTCCTCCTCTTTGAAATTCCGCTGAAAAGACCAGGTTAACGCAGTTGTTAACCATTTTCGGGCGAACTCACAAGTGCGGTCTTGCCAATTTCAATTTAATTAGCCAACAGCCCGCAGCAACAGAATTTCTCTCACTAAATCCATTAAGAATATATATACAAAACAATCAAACAATATACTATGTATATATATGAAATCGGTGCAGATTGACAGCTTAACTGTGGTTGCTGCTGCTCGGGGCGCTGAGAAGTTAATTAAAAGGCACTTTCGAATCGGAATCGATAAGCCGCATTATAATGCTGCATGCAATTTGCATTCAATGGCTGTAAACCGAACAACAAGTGCTCCCAGGGGTGCGGTTAAGATTGGCTTTATGTTTTTGCAGTCTACAGTGGGCAGTAGAGAAATGCACAGAAAAATCAATAAATATGATATAAATGCTGATATATTCTGAAATATTAAATATATATAAATCCTTAGCAATTATCTCTAGGATATTTTAGTTGGCTTCTCTTTTGCTAAAAGACTCTGAACTCTATCAAGGAAAGATCTTATTAAGTAACTTTCCTGTATATACCTTTAGCTAATGAATCAGCAGAATATTAAATATTGACAATCGTTAAAAGATTTGAATTGGATTTATACATTAAGCCATTTTATGTTCTCTTATTAAGCATTCCTTTCACAGCACGTACAAAATATTAATTAAAACTTCTCCTAATAAAGTCTAATCATGCACTAAAATCTTAATTAAAAGAAAATAATATACAATTTACCCGTGCAATATTAATGCAATAAATATTCCAACTAATCTCCGGTCTGAGAATTGTTCATAAATTCTTCAAAACCTCCACCTCTCTGCTCCCATTTAATTGCTCCTTTTTGTCTGGCTTAATATGCTAATAAATATTAACCCCACCATATTCAGGTCTGATCAGTCTGAAGGTGCGACCTTGCAGCGGTCACTCTTTATCACTCGGTGTTAATTGACAATAGAATTCAGTCTGCCAGTCTCCAAGAAAAGAACGGACAAGTGCGCCGTAAAAGCCAGCCAAGTTGGCCAAGTTAACCTTGATGGAGCAGCAGCTCTCCTTTATCGTTTAAGTCGACGCCTTAGCCTCCCGCTCGAGTGCATTTAAAACCGGCTGCAACTTGTTCTGGCCAAGTCAAGACAAGCCATGCCAAGCCAAACCGAGCCAAGCCAAGAGAATGACAATAAATATTTTGTAGCTTATGCAGAGCTCGATTACAGCCAGTCGAGACTTTTGCCGGCGATTAAATGGCCCGAAATGCCAAACGTTTTCCTTAGCCACGTTAAAGGGGGCGGTGGCGGGCGCTGTTGGCCGGCAATTGCAGCTCATAAAAAACGAGCTTTCGACGTGCATTGAATTCGGGTCATTGCTTGGCCAAAAGTGCTGGCCGGAGAGGGAGTTAAGGTGGCGCCTTGCCATTTTGTAATTCGATTTTGAGTTACGCGAAACGAAATTGGCTAATTTTGCATGCGGGCCCACAGGCCATTGAACTGCAGTCCAGCGGTCACATTTTCTGATGTTATTTTTCCGCCAATTGCTTAACATTTGGACGGTTAAGGGTTTACATAAATCAAATTTGTAATATAATAAATTACCATTGTACTGAAAAATTAAGATATGTATATTTATTTATGAGTTACTTCAAATTACTAACAGAGCATAGAGATAGGAGGAGTAAGTTACTCAAGTTGTATTTTAACTTTAAATGGTGTAGAAATATCTAAACATCTTCGTAGTACTTGCAAAATCTTTAATACTAACTGAAACCTCTCTCCCTATCATTTATCTTGCAGATTGTACAAATCCAAATTAGAGGCTAAGGAAAACCACACGAAGGAGCCAAAGTTCAAGCAGGTAAGCGGGGAAAATGTTCACACAGAGTGCAGAAATGCGTAACGCAAATTGTAACTTGGTAAGCTCGTTGGTATTTTCCATAAGGAGAAAGAGGAGTTGCAGGCTCCCAGGCTGCATAAAACACTGGTAATTCGAGGCGGCTAACAAGGTGTTGTCAGGTGTGTAAGTGTGGGGTGGGGGTGGTGGAAAGACCAGGAAATGTGGCATGCAGAAGATTGCCAATGCAACTGGCAACCTGTCGAACAATGGTAGAGCCTGGCAGCATTGGCAACACGGCAACCTGGCCTAAACGTCAGCCAAAGTGTTTAAAGTGTTGCTGCCAGTGTTGGCCTTTAATTATCGACTTTAATTGGCAGAAGCCGAATGTGAGTGTTGTGTGTGTGTTAAGTGACGCAGAAATTATGCGAATGCCAAATGCCAACGAACTTGGCTTCAGAAAATCGCTTTCGCTGCGAAAATCGGATTGTTTTGGGCCAGAAACTTCAGGCTTGAGAAACTTTCCATTGTGCTAGAAGCAAAGGTTTCACGTCTCTCCACTATATATATATCCTATATACTATTAATGCAAAGATAAATCTAATTTCATACCTAAATTTATTGTACAACTCGCCCATAAAAGGGGCAGAAATGCCACTCCATTGTTGATGATGAAGACAGCCAGTGGCCGCGGTCACAACTGAACAGATTTTCAGACTTTATTTTTCCAGTTAGAAACAAAAAAAAGACGCACAGAAGAAAAAAAGAAACAAATATTGTTCATAAAATGAGAAGAAAACGAAACTGAGGAAGAAATGGCATCTGCCGGGGCTGCATTCGACAGCGTTTAGTCTCAGAGATTTGCTTTCGACTGATGGCGAACAATAAAACTTTCCATTTCTAACAAAATTACACTCGACGACGAGACGAGACGACTCGAAGACAAAGCCAGACAAATTTATCCAGTTATCTGATGTTTGCCGTACTCATCTCCTCATCACTCCACTTACCTAGCCTGATGCCCCAACCGATTCCCATCTGACGGGGGAATTTGTGTTCAGGAATTTCGGTGTATTTTTTGCGACGCGACGACTCCCACTCGGGGAACTCGAATGGAAATCTCAGCAGCGGCAGCAACATGCTCGTAAATGTTGCATGTCATGTGGCACAATTCCGATTCCAGTCGCAGTCCATTCCATTCCCCCAGGTGACATGTTGCACACGTGTGTGGCAACACAAGCTGCGGCGCCCTTCCCAGAGCCAACGCCACCACCACTGCCACATTATGTGCTATCTGATGTCCGATGCACCGCCGTTGCCCCGCTGATTTGTGGCACCGTTTATGTGGCGGAACTGTTTATTAATTAACGAGCACATTTTGGCCTTATTCTGTCGGCATTTCTGGCCTTCCATTAGGTGCTAAACTGTGTTGGCCCAGCTAATGTTAATTGGTCTAAATGAGCCACTGGCATGCAACGTTCTCAATCAGCTGCACCAGCATATAGATATATTTTCCCCCCATAACTCCAGGTGATGAAAGGTAATGGTTTTGGAAATGGTGCATAATTTATTGCACATAACAAACTAAAACCAAACACACAATGCTTTTAAAGTTTTTTATACTTTATACTCTGCAAACTTTAATAGGGAAAACATTAGGTAATCACACAACAAGAGAAGATGAAAGGTAATGTTGGGAAAGTGTTTATAAGGAATTTGCATAAACAATTCGCAAACAGAAGCTTTTAACTGTTGTTTATAAGAAAATTATTTATTAAAGAGAGAGAGATAAGAATGGTTTCCTATAGGTAATCCTATTAATAAAGAAATCCTATTAGATTTATGAGCAGATATTGCTTATTAGTTTGAAATTAATCAGCTTTAGTTAAGTACCTAAACATCGATAATTTTAAATATAGGTTGTGGGTTTATGAAATAAAAACAAATCTAAAAGCTTTGCTGCGCTAAATAATCAATACATTTAAACATTAAAGCAAGTCTAGATTTAAATGTTTTTGCCTTTAAGTAATCCCTTATTGTTTTCAAATAAATAAATAAATGTAGTTTGAAATTGAGGCTTATTAATAAGCCAGAAAACCTAATTGCAGTTGCGCGAATTAATTACTTCTTGATTTTTTGACATTAATCCCTTTGCCAGCTATGATGAATTAAAAGAAATGTAAAGTAGTTCACAGAAAATAATAATTTAAATATTAAATAAATAATGTTTATAGATTCATATAATCATTTTTCTTTAAATTTTAAAGTATAATAAACAAAGTATGTAAACAACTAAATAAACGAAGTAAAGTAGCTTTATGATATAATTCATATGATATTTCATTTCACAAAAACTGCTAGCTTATAAATAATCCAAACTATCCTTTCATTTTCGAAACAACACTTTTCTCCGAGTGTAGCTAAGACCGCTTCTGTCTAATGGCTTTTGCCTGTCAAATTGATAATGGGTTTTTTGGTAAAGCTGCTGCTGCTGCCACTGGATGGAGCAATGCGATAAGATCCCGGACTAGCCCCAGACTCCGCTCGAACGGTTCAATTGAAACTGTCAATTGCAGTTGGCCACAACACTCTCCCCGCCTTACCAATTTTGGTGTAGGCGAAACAGTGAAAGTTGTGGCCATGATGATGGAAGCATGAGGAGCATGAGGCGTTGCGGGGGTAATTAATGCCAATTAAATGTCAAACAACAGAAGCAAATAATATTGGGCTGGGGCGTGTCCCTGCTGTAAATTCAATTCAACGTTTGCTGACCAAACTTTCGATTAATTAAGCCAGGTTCAAAGCCCAACCAGCCCAGCCGGTTCAATTGATTTCATTTCCCAAGAGCCATGAGTCCGCTGCACTTTCTACGGCCAACAAACAAAAGGAGGAAAAGCCATTGCCAGTGGCTCCTTTACATGTTTACAACAAACAACAAAAAAATAGGGTTATTTATGATTATTTAATGCACTGGGCTGATGCTGCAGGTTCAATGCCCAAAGACAAAACGCGGCAAACGCGAATGCGAATGCAAATTGATTCGTGCAGTTGAGCCCGCCAACCTTTCCTGCTAACTTGGCTAATTGCTCGTCGCTGTCAACATGTTGCCGCTGCTCTCTTTTGTTGGCTCTTCCATTGAACTTTGAACTTGGCCAGGGGGCCCTGCAGTGGTTTACTGACTTTCTTTTGTTGCTCATCGCGCCAGCTGACAACACTTGCAACGTGCAACTGGCAAACTGGCAAACTTGCAATGACTAAAAGCTAACGGCAGCATCAAGAGCAATTGCGGCAGCTGCCACTCCATTCAGTATGTGTGTGCCACACACCCCCCCTGTCTTTTGTCTCTGCCACGAGACATTGTTTGGCCTTGCAACAGTGCGTATACGTAATATGTGTAGGCCATTGTTTTGCCAAACGTTGCGTGCAATTTGTGCTTGTTAACCAGTGGATGCCATCATACTGCTAACAAGAATTATTCCATTGGCATTTCAAGTGATGTAGTCAAAGAGTATTGAGTGGTTAAACGTCATTGAGAATAGCTCAAACTTTGAGCTAGGTCTATAGAAATATATACATACATCTATTCCCTGTGTGAACTTTATTTGCTTTCGTCAATTGGCAGTATTTGGCTTTTCCAAATAACCAAATTCAATACAGACGTTGACCTTTGGCATACAATTACATCGGCAAACCCTTCAGTCCCCCCCGCCGTTCTTCGTCAGACATGTTTTCTGCCCGAACAACAACTTGTTCTCTGACTCAGACTTGACTGGCGAATGCTTTGCATTTCGTATTTGCTATTTCATATTCTAATTGTGCAATAAAAGTCAAGCACAAGTAGGCATTCATAATTCACCAATGGGACGTAGGAATGAGTTGGCCCGAAACCCATTTTTGGGGCAAACAGGTGGTGGAGACACAGAGGCAGCAATTGTTCTGCCTTTTGGGCGTTCATTGTTCTGGTCAAGATCTTATTGCCAGATCCGCAGGCGTAGCCCCAAAAAAAGCTGAAGCAACAGCAGCTGTGTATGTGGAAACCGCATTTAAACAAAAAGTGTGTCCCTGCCGCATGAGTCACGCCGCATGTTGCCACAGCGACGGCATTTGCTAGCTGTCTTGTTGCAGCTTGCAATTCCTGACAGCCAACAAATTGGCCAGCAAATTGGGGGAATTGTGGCCTGACCTGGAACCAAAAACTATCCCACGCAACAGGTTTTCGCCTCACTTTATGGCATGTGTCCCCAAATGGAAAAGTTCTTGTCCACCGCGGACCACTCGTCGTCATTAACTAACTCTGTGCCCCAAAAATCGTAAAATATTTTAATGGCAAGTTATTAAAAATTAAGCAAATGACGGGGGGACAGTGGATAGGGAGGTAAAAAAGTTACGATCTCCAGCTGTTGTTCCGGGGAAACCAAGGAATACAAAGTTGAAATCCGACGACACATTTCAAGGGGCGGAGGTATTAACTACACTTTTTTTTTTGTTGTAATTAAGCAAGCTGTTGCAGCAACACATGTGCGTGCTGGCAAAACAAAGTAAAAAATAAATAAATAAAAGTAAGGAAAACAGAAAAAGAACAAGCAACAGGCTGCGGCATTAACTTGGTCCCCTGGCAACAGTTGCATCAATGGATGCGTTTCATTTATTAATTTGCACTCTCTTGTTGCTGGTTTGCCGGTTTCTTTTCTCTGCAATTTCCGTTGCTGCCTCAAGTTGCAGGAGGAGGAGGAGAAGGAGTTGAAAGGGCCTTGATTTGGCCCTTCCCCTCAGCTTCCTTCTCAGCGCCGTCTTGGTCTCTGTACTCTTTGTCTGCGTCACGCAACAGCAAATGAAAACGAAGACGACATGGGAACCTAACCTTGAAATACATGTTTCTTTTAGCCGGGCCCCCATGCTTCTTCCCCCCCTCTGAACTTTATGCCTTATTTATATTCTGCAATACAGAAATATATACTTGGAAAAAAGTTTGGAAAGCAAAGGTTACATAGATTTTAGTTTAATAATTTGCTTTGAAATCTTTCTAAGCTTTTAATATATTCTCTTAGAGAATGTTGTCTATATTAGAGAAAATTGCTGGCTTAATTCCATTCCCTAAATAAGTTTCCTAATACTTTGAAATTATGTTTTTCCGAAAAGAATTTATTAAATAAGACTTGTCATTTTATAATTTCTAAGCTTTTATTTATTGATTATACAAAAAAGGGGCGTTAAGTACAAATTCTTCTACAATTTCTTTAAAAATTTCTTAAATATTCTTTGAATTTTCTTCAAGTGAAAGAAAGATGTGGGTGCTGGTGCTGTACACCATCCATTTCCAGAGTTTTGCTTGATTAAGCCAGCTCCTGCTTCATCTTCTGCTCTCCCCCCATAAGAAAACGAGGAAGAGCAGACGCATTTTCCTGGAATTTCCTTGGCGAAAATGAACATAAAGCATTTCTACGTAATCAACTGGCTGCTAAAAATAAACACTGCTTTGGGGGCTCATCGGTTTATCGGCTTAGCGAGTTTTGGCAACGCGACTTCAATTAACCCGACATGATATGCTGCTACTCCCGAGCGGCCTCGGGGCATGACAGGCTGCGGTGTATTGACAGAGAGACGGACGTGGAGCCGGGCTAGTCGTTGCCCAACATAATTGACAGCGGAACAAGTGACTTGGCGTCGAGTTGGAGAACATTGGCAGAATGTGTCAAAACATCAGGAAATCAAAGTCGGGTCTTGGGTGGCCCCCCTAACACGATATATGAGCTGTAAAGTCGTGTTGTTGAGTGGCGCTTAAATTCGTATTAAATCCTATATATCTTATCTTTATGCTGGGTTCAAAAAGTCCCCAGTTAACACAGCTTCTCGAAAAACTAAGCGTATCCAATCTTTCCGTTTTAATCGCAACTGTGTAAAAGGCAGTAATTTCCACTCACCCGCTCGTCGAGCAACTTCAACAACTTCTTCACAATTTAATTGCAGCTGAGATGTTGCTGCTGTTGCTGTTGGTGTTGCTGTTGGTGTTGCTGTTGGTGTTGCTGCTGTTGATGTTGCTGCTGTTGCTGCTTTTGTAGCCTCTATTGTTGTTGCTACCTTTCTTGTTGTTATTATTGTGGTAGCACAAGTTTGTTGTATTACCCGTTGACAAAATTGCCCTGCTGCCTGCACCAACATCCGGCAAGTTCTCCAAAAGCACAGAAGCAGCAGCAGCAGCAACATCTAGCCGGGCTAATGGCAACTTTGACTTGGCTTTAATTAAACAATCTCCGCTCTAAACTTTTGTGTATTTTGCCTGAGCGTGTGAACAGGGAAACGTATAAATATTTGGCATACATATGTACAGCAGTCACTATTTGGCATTGAATGCTAAACACTGGAAAATTTAATTGATATCTAAAATAATTAATACTATTAGATCAACTTTCTTAAGCATAGATTTTCAACCTCTATTTCTTTCCCATTTCAATACCGTATTCCAAATCCTATTTAATTGATTTCTCAGTGTATGATTTGAATTTCAATCCGCATAATTTATGGCTCCTCACAATGTTTGATTTTCCCACACTTGGAGAGCTACCAATAAGCAGCTGATTACATTTGAAAGCGTAATGAGGCCTAAACCAAATGCATGAGAGCAGCAGCAGCAGCTTATGTTGCAGCAAGTGCAGGCCACCGACTTGAACTTGAACTTTGAACTCCTGCTCTTGTTGGCTTAGCTATGACTTATGGCTTATGGCTTATGGCCGGATTAGCCACTCCACCTTTTGATGCTGAGCTGCTAAGCTGCTAAGCTCTCCCTCCCCCCTAAAGCCTAATTGGCAGTTTTGCCTTTAAAGGCCCGAAGCAAATAGTTGACATTTGGATTTGGCTTTGGCTTTGGCAGGATCGCCCACAACATCCGTTCGTAATGCTGCGGTCTTTGGGCCCAACCCATTTGCGAATTCTTTTGGCCAAAAACTTCATCGCATAACTTGACTTGGCAGCGGATGTAAACAGGCCAGGGAGTGAGCGTTCCATTCCTTCTCCTGCTTTGCATAATCTCGGAACACAGGTGACTGGGGCTGCTGTGCATATATGTATAGATCCATTAATACGTGCGTACGCACATAACGATAAATGTATAAATAAACACCAGAAGGGGCCATTCCCCCAGTGGCAGCCGCAGCCACGCATAAATCTCACGTGCAAATGTGGAACAAAGCTCATCGGGCATCCGAGAGATGCCTCCCAGACCTCTGTTCCCTCCAGTTTCAGTTGTGGAACACACACAAAACCATATAGAATCAGCATCATCTCTGGCCATGGCCATCTCATCGCATCTCGCGCTTCACATCGTTTCAATTTCGTGTTTGCGCTTTTCGCTTTCCTGTTCTTTTTTTTATTATTATTTTGTGCGCAACTTTAATGGGAATCAACACCAGGTGATTAAATTTAAATTCGGTTCTGGAAATTCTTCTTCCACTGCGGTTTTCGACCGATTGTGAGAGGTGAGTCAAGCGCGATTTTAACCTACTTTCCTTCAGCACCCGAATTCCGTGGATGCCACTTCTCTCTTTGGCCCACAAAAAGAAAAATTGGTAGCTAGCTGAGGAAAATATTATTAAAAAAAAAATTGGTAAGAGAAGAGGTTTGATTATGAGATACTCTGTAACTGTTGAAAATAGGATCGAGGATTAAGAGCCTTGTCTTTAATGGAATGTTTTTAATTGAGGAATATGTAAACGAGACCAATGCTTTTATCTACCTTTTCCCCTAAAAGTTTTCTTTGAAAATGCATTGCTTAAATAATCTTTATTAATTCGGCCTCTAAATTCTCAAATTTTCTTCTTATTGGGATTACAAACTTCATCCCAAAACCACTATTCCCTATACTCTACTCTTTAGAACTAGGATGTGTTGTCTAGAATAGCCTGCAGAACTTTTGCATTGCTGTTGGTAAAAAAATAAAACCTGTTGGCCTCATTCGACAGACTACCGCCTGCGGTCAAGCTAACTGTGTTTTGCGGCATACACAATATCCGATCCGATCAGAGATTAAGGCAAATATATATACATATATATAGAGAGCGCCGCCAGAATGCAAAACATCGAAATGGGTTGCCGCCGTAACGAATGGGAACGGGTTTCGTTAACGGCCATTTTCGCGTATATCGAGTGTTTATATATGCAAAATGCAAATCCCATTCCAGATCCAGATCCAAACGTGGGGCATCAATTAATTTGTAACGCCCACGGACAGGACAAGACAATCCTACCGTTTCCAGGTGATCCATTCTCCGCCTTCGATGGACAGCAAACATGGCTAACGAGCTGCTGCTGCTGCCGCATCCTGATACTCGCTCTCGGCCAATTTATGTAGATTTATTTGTGTAACACTTTAGCCACAAAACACACCTTTGATATCTCTCTTTTCGCCGGTTAGCAATCTCACCGGAGGAAAACAGCATTCCTGATGCCACAGCAAACAGCTCAAGCCAAACTTGAAAAATAGCTTAGAGAGATATGTTGTCCGATTGCAGCTGCTTCTGCATTCCAATTCGAAGAGACAACACCATCTTCATCTTGGCAAAAACGGCTTTTATATGGTCAAATGGGCTGTACAATTTGTTGGGCATTTTCTGCATTTCTTTTATGCCTTTGACAGTTTTCCAAATCGCCTTCAATTCGCAACAATTGTATCTGTACTTCTCCTGAGATTGCCGCTCCACTTGCTTTCCATGAGAATGGGCACAACTCTCTCGCTGGTTTTTATGCTGTTTTGTGTGGCCATAAATAAATGGCCAATCGATGCCGCAATCGAATGCAAATGAGTGAAAGAAAAAATGCAAACAATTAACAAAAAGCCATAGCTCTGGAGGAGAGCAAAACAAACGGTAACGAAAACCGCGAGCGGAGGCTAAAATTTATGTGTAACAATGCGAGCAAAAAAAAAATACAGAGAAACATGGTAGCAACATTTAGCCCGCACTGTTATGCAATTTGCTATAGCCAGGCCAGAGGCACCCTTCCCTCATCCCTCATCCCTCATCGCTCCATGCGATGCCAATTGTTTCTGCGACCGCGTTGCACAAAGCCGAGATTTATGCATATTAACGTCAAGTCAAAACGCTGACCCAAAACTGCAAATCTAACAGCAGATGCAGATGCAGATGCAGAAATCAAGCGTGGCAGCAACAGAAGCAACAAAGGCAACAGTGCTGCCAAAATATTGATTCGAAAACTGCTCAAATATATTTAAAAAAGGTTTAAAATTAAAGTCATAGATTACAAAATAATACAGAAGATTACAAAAAATCATTAGGCATACAAAAAAAGTTATGCAACTTATGTAAATAACTTTGACAAGATCTCCAGAACTGGTTCATATCCTGGTTAAAAGGACCAATATTTCGGAGACAATCAGCTTAAATCCAATAATGTAACTTAAATAAAATAAATATGAATTATTGAATTATAGTTAGAACAGATTCCCCAAACAATATTTTGTGTCTAAAAATGACAAACTCTCATCTCTGAACCAGTAAAACAGCAAACAAAAGTGGAGCACGCCGGCAACAATGGGTTAACAATGGGTCAACTTTCCTTGGTGCCGGTGCTGACTTTGATAAATGTTAACCGAAAGCAACCAAAAACTGTTATTGTTGTTGCTCTTGCTCTGCCAACGGCTGCTGTTGTCATCTCCATTGTTGCTCCGCTGTGGGTGTTGTCGCAGCAACATCATCGCCACACCAGCAACACTTTCCCAATTAGGCACCTTAACTACGTGTTTTTGGCCAATGTGACACACTTGCGTCCCCATATGCTGGTCGCCATATGGGGAAGTTAACTTAATGGCTTAAAGACCTCAAAATCGTTACATTGTTACCTGTCGGTGGATGGTGTGAAGTGTTTCGGAAGAAACACCCATAAGAAACGTTTCGGTTTCTTAATCTGTCAGAAGATCTTCCGGCTAAACAGTCATAAATTGGTGGAGTGTAATGTGATCTTCACGAATGATATGCCCTCGGGAATAATCATAAGAATAAGTACAAGAATCTAGAAGTGAGAATCATGAAGAGGCGTTAAAGAACGGTATACAGGTTATTATAAGCACAGAGGAAAAAATAAGTTCGAATAGGGAAAAAACTAGGAGATTTTATGACTTATATTGTCTTAATAAAATGTGTCATTATTATAAAGTCAGAGGTACTTTCAACCCAATACAAATCTTTAAATATCTTTAATGAAGTTAATTGCAAGCACACGTTTTATCCAAGTTTTCTCAATTTAAAGTTTTTATTAAAGACTCCAGTATGTCTTCTATCAATCTATAAAATCCCGAGTTTCTTTTGTTCTCTAAACTAATTCTTCAAGTGCAAACAACTAGTGTCCGATTCACATTAACAAAATTAGCGTTCATCAAAGCAACATTAAGTTTTTTGAAAGAATAAAAGCTGTCCATAAAAGATCTCTGGAACTACTCTACACTCATTAAATTACCACAATAAAGTTCTACACAGGAAATTTCACGGAATTACAAATCGTTCTCTATTTGTGTTTAGGAAATTATCAAAATAAATGGCTTAACTCCTTAGAAGGAAACCAGTTTGCCATTGAATCATTTCTAGAAGCTTTGTCGTCTTTCTGGCCAAATAAAGCAGTCACTTCCAAAGCCATAAATGAGTTCGTTTGATTTGTGGAACTTCCTTGGTTTTTCGCTGAACACCAACTGTGACAGAGTCAACATGTTGCAGCATGTGGAGCCTGGGACCAGGCGGGGTTTTGTTGCATTTAGAAAGTCATTTTCATGGAAAAACAAAGTAAACAACACAATCTGCCAAGTGCGGTGGCAGCTGCGATTACCCAACGGCAATCGAGGGCCCCTGCCGCCTGTCGAATGCTTGACAATCAGAGTTAATTATGTGGCTGTCACAGTGCACTCCCTGTGCCAAACTATCGAGCCACCAAATCGCCAACAGTAACCAATTTCCCAGAGAGGGAGCAGACAGCCACATCATCATCGTTGGTTAAATTTCAATAATTCCATTATCAGGATGAAGATTGATTGATAAGCCGGCCGTCTGACCAAATGGCAGTCTGTGGCCATGATTTGGCCACATCCAGCAGGCGGCTCAGCCTCTCCACTCAATCAATATTGAGTCATGCGGCAGAAGCCCAGCCAGAAATTGTGTTGCAGTCAGGGAAAGTTAACTTAACTTAAGTGAGATTGCGCAATTTCTTTTTTTGCAAACGAAAGTTTAGGTTTATGAACTAACCAACGCGTCATCACCATCATCATCTGTAAGCCATAACTCACGACTGCCTTTTTCCATTACAGAATATGGCCTAAGGCTGTTCGTCGACAAACGAGCAACGAGAAGCCCCCACGATGTCGTCCTCCATCTGTGCGCACTTCACCCAGAATGCCTGGAAGAAAGACCTCTGCTCGAACTGCTTCAAGTCCAAGGATGAGCACAAGGCAGCCGCCGCAGCAGCCGCCTCCAAGTCCGGTGGGAGCAGTCACAAGGCGGAGAGTCAGGTGAAGATGGATTATCCCAACAAACACAAGACGCCAGCCAAGAGCATTATAAAGAAGGCCTTCGGCGTGAGACTGACCAGCTCCAGCTCTGGCTCCAGCTCCAGCTCGAGCAAGTCTGGGAGTTCAAAGAGCGGCAAGGTATGCTTTCCCAAGCAGCTGCACGAGATCATTGGCTATGGAGGCGAGTGGTCCGACGATGATGACGACGACGATGATCACGACTTTATGAACCTGGGCAATGAGCACGATGACATGGCCATCACCGAGACGGATGACGAGGAGACGGTGGAGCTGAAGAGGATCACGCGGGCCAACACAGACTTCAATATGAACAATGGCAACCTGCTGGGTGATGCCGAGGACAATATCAAAAAGTCCTTTGCCGCCTTGAAGCTGGGAGCTCCCCAGGTGGACAAGGAGGGTAAGAAGCAAACCCTCACGATCAATGTGATGCCCTTTGGCCAGCCCCTAGGAAAGAGTGCTGCCTCTCCTGCGGCCAAAGGTGCGGCCACCGCCACAGCAGTCACATCCTCTGCTGGAGCAACGCCAGCCAAGGCCAAGCCAGCCACCGTAACCACAACAGCCATTAAAACCAGTAGCAGCAGCAGTAGCAGTAGCACTAGTACGGGAACAGCCAGTGTCATCAAGAAGGTGACCACCACTCTTACGCCCACACTGACCATGACCAAGAGCAGCACAACCACAAGCACTGCCAGCACAGTCGCCACAACCACATCCTCGCGAGATGGCAAGGACAGTCCACCCATCGAGCGGGCCATGGAGAAGTCGCTGCTGGACGAGATCTCCGAGACGCTGGAGCAGAACCACAAACAGAGTGAGACTGGAACCACCAGTGGAGTCTCTTCCGGCGGAAGCGGAGGCGTTAACAGCCACGCTACCGGCACCAGCAACAAGATCAAGTTCGAACTGAGCGCCCTAAGCGATGCCCCAAAGCCATTTCTCGACCTTAAGAAGCCCATCGCACGTAATGCGCCCATCACTCGGGACCAGGCAAAACCCAAAGTGAATGTGTGCCACAAGTACTCGGACACGGACAGCAACTGCTCGGACACGGAGAATGGGGTGTCTGCTTACTACGATGTGGTGGAAACGCAGCTGAGCTACGAGAACCTGCCCGATGGCAAATACTCGGAACAGGTGGGTGTGGCCACCACCGCCCAGACGGACGCCTCTGGGAACTCCCACTACTCCAGCTCGCAGTACATCACGGATATGTTGCTCAGCTCGAAGACCCGGGCCGCCAGCTACAACCTGCATGAGGGCAACTTCATGACCAGCAAGATCACTTCAGATGGTCTGATCGTGACCAAGTGCAGTTCGGACGATGCCCTCGACTCCACGGGCAGCAGCTTCGATGGCAGCTCCGACGAGGAGAATGCCTACAACATGATCCGCAGCGAATCGGACTCGGGTATCGGGATCAGCCTGGGCAGTGAGTACAAGAACGCAAGTGCGGTCAAGGGAGCGACCAATCAGCAGCTTCTGGTGGAGAAGAAGCTCAGTGCGAGTACCAATAACTCAGACTACGAGGACATCCAGGTGGGAGATCAGGCGGTGACCAAGCCGGCTGTCAAGAGCCGGGAACTCCACGGCGAACCCGATGGCAGCGCCGATCCGGACAACAGCCTGGAAGTGAAGCAACAGCAGCAGCAGAAGGAGCAGCCGGAGCAGCAGGTGCTGCCCGCCCTGCCCAAGTCACCGCCACCGCCGATGAAGATCGATGCACGGCCTTCGTTTCTGCATGGCCTCAAGAAACCAGAGTTACCAGTAAAGCCACTGGTGACCAACAGTAGCAACTCCAGCTCCGTAGCTGGCACTAGCTCCAACAGTCATTCCCCGCTGAAGAGCTTCCTGGGCAAGAGACAGCCCAGTTGCGCCGAGCAGCAGTTCATCAGCCAGCTGCAGTCGGCCATCTCCAAGTCCAGCGAGAGTCTGCTCTTGGCCAAAGAGAGTCTAGCCGCCGACGAGGCTAAGCTGAAAAAGGGCAAGGCCCCGAATCCGCCGCCGGAGCCGAAGCTGAGCGCTCCGCCCACGCCGGAGCGGGACTACAGTCTGGTAGTTGAGTTCGAGCAGGCGACGAAAGCGGCCGCAAAGCCAGCGGAAAAGGCCACATCACCGAGCTCGAGTGATGTGTCATCCGGAGATAAATCATCAACCGTTGGAGCTGCCCCAGGAAACTCTACAGGACCAGCCACAGTGACAGGATCACCTTCTGCCAACAATAGCAGCCTGTACACCCGAAAGCCCGCTCTGCCAGCGGCCGGAGCAGCACCTGTCATCCGGGAGAAGGACAAACGTGAACGGGCCGTGATCAATCCCAAATTCCGCAGTCTCAACACCTTCGTGATGCAACGGGCGAATGCAGCCAAGCAGCTGCAGCTGCAATCCGCCAGCTCGGTGCTGAGCTTGAAGCAACCGATGACGCCAGAGCCCACGCCCCGCAATCAGCGTCACCTGTCCATGTCGGAGGAGTGCCTGGCCGCAGCTGGTCTCGACAAGAAGTCGTCGTCGCCCTCGGCCTCGTCGCCGCAGAAGCAAAAGTCCAAGTTCTCGATCAAGAAGTTTCTGCGCATGGGCAGCAACAGCGGCAGTGGCTCCAAGTCCGGAGAATCTCTGAACAAAAAGGAGTCGAGTGTTTACACAGAGATTTGCACCGGCACGGAGGAGGGCAGTGCCTCTGGCAAGCCCCGCCTGGTAATTATCCATCCCATTGACATTAATCCCACAGCCGTGGAAGTGGTGAAGGATATCACCAAGACCAGTGACTCTGTTTCGGCTCAGACTGTGGCCGTGGTTACAGCGAAGCCACCGGCTCCGCCGCTACGCTCCAGTGCCAGCGAGGGACAGCGTGCCCATGAGGCCAACAAGCCGGCACGTCCTCCGCCACCCAAAAGTGCGGAGCTGCGACGTAAACAGAAGACGGAACTGACGGCCACATTGAGTGCCAGCAGTGTGGAGTCCACAATCCTGGCATCGGGCAATGGTTCCGGATCCGTCAAGCTTAAGGCCGACAATGTCTATGCCAATTTGGGTGAGTAAAAGAAAAGGATTTCACTTTAATATTTAAGAATATATAGCCTGAACCTTTTAAAATTATTATAAATTACTTAATTACCTGGGAAATTTTTTCAAATATTATAAACTTTCACTGAACAAAGTTCAAACACATAGGCTTTAAAGTCTAAAACCTTTCCACACACTTGACTTTAATTGGAATTCGCACTCATACTCGTACCTCTATTTGTTTGGTTCACCTAGAATTGGACATTTTATGTCTGCGAAATTCCGCAAATCTTGAATGCTAGTTTCAATCTCGTTTCCATTGACCCAAATCCAATGAGGCGTGGGCGTTTCTCCCTCATCTCCTGCCAGCAATTTCTCCCCAATATGCGATCGCATTCCAAAAGAAAGCGTAAGCAAATCACGTTCCCTGACAGCGCCCCAAAAATATTCAGGGCGACCTTCAGAAAAACAGCCAGCTCATGTCTGTATGTTACAAAAAACAGAAGATATATGTGGGTCTGAAGGGTCTCTGGGCACTTCACCCACTTCTCTTGACTCGTTGACTTCAATTGCACGAATCGGAAACGTAACAAGAACACGTATAAAATCACCGTAAATGGCGAGAGCAACAACTTGGCTAGAACCAAACGAATCCGAACGCAGAACAAGTTACGCATTTTAATCAATATAACGGAGGTAGATACGGAGGGAATACAGGTATACCTGGCCACTCATGACCATATCCGCCGCATCCAAACGAGTGTGATGAGCCACAGACAACCGGGCTCGAACTGGGTTAAGTGGCCAAAGCCAGAGAGCAAAATAGTTTGTTTGGCGAGATAAAAACAAATCGAAATGAAAATAAGCCAAGCGACCAGGCCAGGCCAATGAGGTAACCACATGTTGCTGGTTATCTGGTTTTAGCCAGACCAGGAATAGGATCGAGAACTGGAGAACTGAAAACCTGGTGAAAATATCGGACCAGAGACCCATTTTTTTTTGTTGGCCTGACACTTTGCGGTCAACTGTGGCCAGAACTTGTTACACCTGCTGCTGCATCAGGCACATCTGGCACCTGGTAACTGGCAACTGGCAATCCACAGGCACGACTTGAGCGAGAACCATTTGTTAGAAATCTCGCATCCCAGAACCACCATAGAGAGACAGAGAGCAAACACATTCAACCTCAACCGACCAGCGCCAGTGCGAATTGTAATTTGGCACGAATTTGGGTCAAAATCGCAATTAGTACTCGCTGGTTGTCAAACCAGCCTCACCTGGGCAGGTGAGCTTTGATGGCTTTTCCACCACACTCTAGCGACCGGCAAACATTTGGCATGGCCCCATGAAGACCAAGAAAATTTGAGGACAGCCTGGTGGGAAATCTCATGAATAAATTAAGGCTAAGAAACATTCGAGCAAAAAAGAGAAAGAAACTCTTTATCGCTTTGAAAAATAGCCACTTTTATCGACTATTTAAGCTGTCCATGATAAATGGGCCAAAAGCTGGCAAGTGACTAATAAGTAGAACATTTGTACAAATTATTTATAATATGAAGCGGGAAAGTTTACTAGTTAGGCAGTCCTTTTTTATTTATAGATTCCAGATTAAGTAGAATGGAAACCCTACATTCTTTGGGTTTTTAAGATGTTAAGAAAGTGAAGAGAGTTTATAAATAGAAAATATACTATAATACAATATATAAACAAGTGCTTAACTCACTCAGTAGTACTTACCTCTTTAATTAATACTTGTTTTTAAACAAAGTCTTATAAAAGTCTTTTCATTTATAGAACCAAAGACAGGTGATTCATCAAAGTCTTAATATGACTATTAAATCAATTATTTTACTCATTTAAATCATGCCAAGACAGCTAACTCTTTTCACATGATTCACTTCATGATAAACTCTAATAAACCTTTCACTTAAACCCATTTTCCCTACTCCGTTTCCAGGTGAGATCCGCTCCTCAATCGCACCGCGGAAGCCGGAACGCACGGCCAGCATGCGGGAGCGTGAGGCGCAGCTGGAGCTGGTGCGCAAGCGTGGCGTCCTCACCGACACTATTTCCATTTGCTCGTCAAACGGTGAGAATGTAGGAACGGATCAGGGCAAGGCACTGCCCAAGCCAACTGCCACCGGCTCTGGACTCCTGACAGAATCTACTGGAAAGTCTGCATCCACGGCCAACAGCCGGACCAGCACCTTCGAGCGAACTATGCCGCAAAAGAAGAGCGAACCGAAGATGTCCATCTCCAGCAAACTGGAGATCTTCGAGCAGCGCTCAAACTCTGGCGATGCCACGGACACGGCCCAGCGGAGCAGCCTGAAGGATTCAGTGCGCAAGATTAACAGTACCATTGATAGTTACCTGAAGGACAAGCGCGACTATGAGAACATGTATGAGTTCGTGAAGATGGGTTCACCGCCACCGAGCACAACTAATGGCCAAGCCACACCCACTTCTGGCTCGACCTCAACGCCTCCGCCGCCGCCGACGCGAAGCAACATAGATCTGGCCTCCGTGGCTGGTCAGAGATTAACCCAAGCCACGCGGCGTACTAATAGCCAGAACAATAACAATATCTACTCGGACACGGCCTCCATTGCCAGCTATACGCGCAGCGAATACGGTCCAGTGAGGAACTACGGATTGAACAACAGTTTGGGTGGGTATCAGATCAGCTATCTATATGTACAATCTCAAATATATTTTCCAATTTAATATATAATTTTGTATAGCCAATATTCCACGCATCATCTCCGCCTCTTATGCTGGCAGCGAGGTGGGTGAGTTCGACATCTATGCTCCTTATAGCTATTACGGCAGCGAGGCGGGTGGCGATGTGGCCACGGACATAAACGACAGCGTCTGGGGCATGCCACAGGTGGGTTCTGCTACAAAACATACTATATACTCAGCAGATATATACATAAACTTTCAACTTGATCTTTAGGGCAACAAGAACCGCAGCAAGGCCACGAATCGTTTGCGCATGCGCAAGGGACGCAGTGTCGTGCACAAGACCATCGAGGATAACTACACCGCCGTGGTGGTGGCCAATCATGAGGCCCTCGCCCAGGTGCTAGATCAGGTGAGTGTTTCCTTTACATCGAAATCTAAACGAGGAATAACACTAACATATATCTCTTTCAAACTCACAGCTCCAGCAAACTCCCGTGGTGCCAACAGCCCTGCGTCCGCTGGCCAACGCCATCAACTTGCGCTACGAGGACTTCACCATTCTGGAGGGCGCCCAGGCTTTTGTGGTGGGCAAGAAAGCCTTCCATGCGGCACTCTGGAGCTCATCGCCGGTGACCTTAGCCCTTTCCGCCGACTGTAATCAGTTGGGTGGCGTGGGTGGTGAGCTGAGCCAGCTGAGCGGCGGAGTGAGCGATGTGCTTAATCCGGTTACCGAGTTCTGCGATTTGGTGCCCAGCTATCAGCTGCCTCTGATGCCCTCTACAGAGGTAACCCTGCTGCAGGCCACCATCTCTGTGCTGCCCAGATTGCAACTGGAGACTCTCCAGTCAATCGGAGCGATACTCAAGGGCAAATCGCAGGTGCTGGACAAGAGTAACTTCAATTTCCGCGGCTCCATTCCCAATCTCAGTGGCCTGAAGGATGGCAATGGAGCCAGCGCTGGAAATTTACGGAACGTGGTCTCTGTGCAGAATCTGAGTACCCTGAATGAGGAATCCCCTAGCATCACAGGCTCTGGAGAGGATGGTTCAAGTAATGCCAATGCCATGCCCGCATTCGATGATGTTATGACACGGGAGGTCGCCTTCATAATGCTGCAGCTGGTCAATGGCATGAAGAACCTACAGGCCAAGGCGATCGAAGAGACGCCGCTCAGTCTGTCTAATGTGGTGCTGTCCAAGGACATGGACAATAAGGACGCCCAGGCGCGTCTTTGCGTTCTGCAGGGGTGAGTTGAAACCAACTTTGAAGTCAAGAAACTTTACTTATTTATGTTATATTCCTGCAGCAACAACAACGATGATGATGAGCCCATGGGCACGCTGTGCAAGTGCGCCCATTCCGCGCTGACCGACATGCTGCCCGCCACCAAGATCACACCCGTTCTGGCGGACATCCTGCAGCAGGAGCGGGCCGAGTCACTATCCAAGGCCAAGGCCGTGCTGGAGTTTGTGCTGTGGGGTCCCTCGGATGTGGCACTTACGGGCTCTGTAAAGGAGCGGGAGCTGGCCCTGCAACGCTGGCTGGATCTGGAGCGGGCCACCGTGTTGCATGGTTTAGTACGAACTCGGGTGGAGTTGACCGTGTATGACGAGTGTCATTTGATGTTCCTCGTCCGGTCCACGGCCAAAATGATGAACGATGCGGCCAAGATAGTGTGCAGCTACCAACAGCAGGCAACGGCCAATGGATCGGCCAGCCAGGATTAGTTCCAGATGTTCTTCTAGTTAACCCCAAAACACAACACAAGGCTAAAGGAATTATCTTAACCATACTATACTATACGAATACGAAACTGTCATAGACACTTAGTCCATAGCGTCAACGAATGAAGCATATATAAATATATATTCTCAATCGCCCCATTTACGCATAAAATATATACTATATATCTTTGCCCAGCGTGCCAAATTGTTTCGCGCGGAAATTGTCATGTAAAAATATATATGCCTATATCAAGCGATTTGTGCAACATGAATTAATTTGTAATCTACCTGTAAGTCACCTAATCTAAACGAATATATTTATACTTTCCTGTAAGCGTACATACGCTTTGTATACTTTATCGAATTGCAATTACTACATATGAGATAGTATGCCAACAATTTGAGTAGCAGAACAAAACAAAATTTGGTGTTTGAATAAATACATATACATACATATAAATATATATGATAAACATAAATAAATTACAGTATAAATAAATAAATGGAAACCTATAAGCACTTGATGTGGTTTGTATTTATAGGGTATGGTAAATTTCTGTAAAATGGAAATATATTTATAACCACTCGATAGTTCTATCTTATAAAAATTGGAGAAAAATTTGTTGATAAAATACGAAGTTATTAAGTAAAGGAAGTAGTGTCTTAGCTGCTTCTAGTAAATATTACGCAACATTTTGTGTAGCAACATTTGCTTAGAAACATATTTCCTGAGCATGCCGTCATGTTAGATTTAAGACTAAACATATGTCCCTAAGTTTCTTAACTCAACAGACAATCCATGGGATATCGGGTATTTCAAAGTCCGTGATGTGTAGCTTACTTTTCTAATAATATAGTTTCTGCGAATTAAACATTATTCTGATGCAATGTCTACCTAACTGTCACGAGAACTCTTGAAATTGTTTGTCATAGTGAAAAGTTTGTTGCAGCTGATTAGATAAAATGGTATTGACGCACTATATATATTCTGTTTAATTTCTCTCTCTCTCTCTCTATTTGGACCCTCTAGAATTTTTTGAACCTATGCCAATGGAAGCGATCAATTATACTAGCTTTAACACTGCTTAATTTTTTTACATATAACTCGGGTTATATAAGTCAAACGAAGTTCCACTTCCCAGAATAAAATAAACACATCGATATTTTTGTATGACAATTTGTTCGGCAAATCTAAGTTTAAAAAAATCATAAGTAAGCCAATTTTAATTCGGAGGGCTTTCCTATCTTAGTTTTGAATTGGTTAATAAATCTTCATACCTAATTCATGACATTTTCACTTAGTTTCCAGCTTCAGTCTAAAATTATAAAAGAAGAAGAAGTCATTGACAATTTCCGAATTAATGGGTATACAACAATCTATATGACCTCATATTATTTGTGAGTAATTTTTTTGTTATTGAATGAGTGTTGTTTTCCTTATGTTTTTGTTTGCAATTCACAAAGCTCTCGTAAACCTGTTTGCCGCTCCCTCTCTCAATTTCTCTCTATTTATTTTGTTATCGCCGAAATTAGCAGGAAAGCGCTGCTGGCCTTTGGAATATAAAACTAATAGAACCAAACCATGGGTTAGTTTCACTTTGGTCGGGAGCGAGCAAAGTTCGTAGCGTGGCAAAAATGTTAAAAGGTCGAATTGGTCTATATATTATTCAGTCGCAAAGAGCGGCCCTCTTTTCGACCAGTCAACAGGTAAACAAATACATTTTATACTGACCAAAGGCTATAAAAACTAGGAATTTGTTAAGAAAATTATTGAAAACCCCATGAACAAATGTTGTTTATGATACTTTCCAGCGCTGGCAGACGAGTGCGACTTCCGCTGAGACCAGAGATGATCCGGAATGGCTGCAGGCTAAACCCTTCGAGGAGATTCCACGGCCTAGTTCGCTCTCGGTGTTCAGAAAAATGGCCCTGCCTGGTGGCAAGTACAAGGACCTCGAATTTATGGAGGTGTTCAAGGCCATGAGAGATGATTACGGGGATGTATTCTTCTTGGGAGGCATGCTGGGCAGCCCCCCCTTCCTCATGACATACAATCCGAAGGACTTTGAGGTGGTCTTCCGCAACGAGGGCGTGTGGCCCCTCAGGCCTGGCAGTGACACCCTTCGTTACCATCGAACCGTGCACCGAAAGGACTTCTTCCAGGGCGTGGAAGGAGCAATTCCCTCACAGGGCAAGGCCTGGGGTGACTTTAGATCGACCGTGAATCCCGTCCTCATGCAACCCAAGAATGTGAGGTTGTACTACAAAAAGATGTCGCAGGTCAATCAGGCATTTGTCCAGCGGTACGATTCCCTAACTAAAATAGATCTTAAAGTTCATAGTTCAATGTAATATCCCATTTACAGTATTAAGGACATCAGAGATTCCACCACTCAGGAAGTCCCTGGAGACTTCATTAACACCATCAACCGTTGGACCCTCGAGTCGGTATCTGTAGTCGCCCTCGACAGGCAGCTGGGATTGCTCACGCAGGAAGGCAAGGACACCGAAGCACTTAAGCTCTTCCAGCACCTGGAGGATTTCTTCGTGCTCTCTGGTGACCTGGAGATGAAGCCCTCGCTCTGGCGTTACTTTAAGACCCCCAAGTTGAAAAAATTAATGGCGGCCCTGGACGGCCTCCAGAACATCACATCGTCCTATGTGGAGGAGGCGATCGTGCGCCTGGAGAAGGAGGCCAAGGAGGGAGTGGTACGTCCGGAAAATGAACAAAGTGTCCTGGAGAAGCTCCTAAAGGTGGACAAAAAGGTGGCCACCATAATGGCCATGGATATGCTTATGGCCGGAGTGGATACGGTTAGTATTTCTTTCAAGGATATTTGGAATCCAAAATGAAATTTTGCTTATATTCAGACCTCGAGCACTTTTACTGCCTTGCTGCTGTGCCTCGCCAAGAACCCGGAAAAGCAGGAAAAACTGCGAGAGGAAGTGATGAAGGTGCTGCCCCAAAAGGATTCCGAGTTCACCGAGGCCTCCATGAAAAATATCCCCTATCTGCGTGCCTGCATCAAGGAATCCCAGCGAATCTATCCCCTGGTGGTCGGAAATGCCCGAGGCTTGATCAGGGATTCGGTGATTAGCGGCTACCGGGTTCCGTCTGGTACCTTCGTGTCCATGGTTCCCATTGGTTCTCTCACCAGTGAGGAGTACTTCCCGAAAGCCTCCGATTTTCTACCCGAGCGCTGGCTGCGTAATGCCAACGATTCTGCCGGCGGCTGCCCGGCAAACGATCTGAAGACCAAAAATCCATTTGTGTTCCTGCCCTTCGGATTCGGACCCCGGATGTGCGTGGGCAAGCGCATTGTGGAGATGGAACTGGAGCTGGGCATTGCCCGACTCCTGCGTCACTTTACGGTGGAGTTCAATCATCCTACCAAGAATGCTTTCCGCTCCGCTCTAGTCAATTTGCCTAATATCCCACTGAAGTTTAAGTTCACCGATTTGCCCAATTAAGATAGCAATTTTTCTATGGATTTTGATTATTTTCTGTTGTGATAAGATGTGTTTTTGATGAGTTTTTTACACATTTTGAGGTAGCACTAAGTTCAACAAACAAATATATTACAGAAATTGTCACTAAATGTTCTTTTGTATATTGTATTTTTTAAATAATATATGTATATTTTACTGAGTACAAAAATTGTCACTAAATGTTCTTTTGTATATTGTATTTTTTAAATAATATATGTATATTTTACTGAGTACAAAAAGCATATATTATTTTTTTGTTTGGCTTGTCATGCTGACAATATTTAGTTTTCAATGCCATTGACACTGACCGATATGATGCGAGAAGCAAGCATTTAATTTGTTTAAGTTTATTAAGCTTAAGTGGTATGTGAGTGTGTTTTTTTTTTAGGGGCAGATAAAAAATATAACACAGTTCTATGTGTATTCTATTGCCTCTGCTATATTTGTTATGATAGCACCGCCTTCTCTGAGCGGGAATGCTCTCATATATTAATAAAACAAATGTTTCCCAGCGAATTTTGGTTCTCTCGAACCTGTTTAGTTTCCTCTCCGCTGGATGGAAGCTCTCTGCTGGTGTGTTGTTAATGTCCAATTAAGTCGCAAAGCTCTCACAAACCTTAGGAAAACCAAACATTTATTAGGAATGACCGCCTGCCGGGGCACTCAGTTTTGTTTTGGCGATGAACAAGCCAAGTTCTTTAATATTGCGAAAATGTCACAAGTGCGCAGTAGACTATCAGCATTAATTCAGTCGCAAAAAGCGACTCTCTCACTCAGCAATCAGAAGGTAAATAAATGTTATAAATATAAACAAATTATCTGGACAACTATCAGGCGGGCGTATCAAGTGGTCTAAACATGCCATAATATCGCTTAAAAGAAATTAGAAACTCATAGAAATATGCCTTGGAATCTAATATATATAATCTGAATTATAAAATTGTACTCATTCAAGCGCTGGCAAACCAATGTGGCCACAGCTGAGGTCAGGGGCGATTCCGAATGGCTGCAGGCCAAGCCATTCGAGGAGATCCCCCGCATCAATATGATGTCTTTGATAATGAAAATGTCCTTGCCCGGTGGCAAATACAAGAATATGGAGTTGATGGACATTTTCAAGAGCATGAGACGGGATTATGGGGACATATTCTTCATGCCCGGCACGATGGGAAGTCCCGCCTACCTGAGTACCCACAATCCGGAGGACTTTGAGGTGGTCTTTCGCAACGAGGGCGTGTGGCCCCATCGTCCCGGAAACGATGTCCTGCGCTATCATCGTGAGGTGCATCAGAAGGAATTCTACGACGGCGTCATAGGTATCATTCCCTCGCAGGACAAGTCCTGGGGAGAATTCCGCACCACTGTGAATCCGGTGCTCATGCAACCCAAGAATGTAAGGCTGTATTACAAGAAGATGTCTCAAGTTAATAAGGAGTTTGTGCAACGGTATGGAACCCTCAATAACTTACAGATCGGAAGTTTATAATACCATATCTCTCTGATATAGTATAAGGGAAACTAGAGATCCCAATACATTGGAGGTGCCCGATGATTTCGTAGACACCATGAATCGCTGGACCCTCGAGTCGGTGTCTGTGGTGGCCCTGGACAAGCAGCTGGGATTGCTGAAGGATGTGAACAAGGAGAGTGAAGCCCTCAGGCTTTTCCATTACCTGGATGAATTCTTTATAGTTGCCGCTGATCTCGAGATGAAGCCCTCGCCATGGCGGTACATCAGGACACCAAAGTTTAAGCGTTTAATGACCGCCCTCGATGGCATCCAGGAAGTGACATCGGCCTATGTAGAGGAGGCGATCGTGCGCCTGGAGAAGGAGGCCAAGGAGGGAGTTGTACGTCCGGAAAGTGAACAAAGTGTCCTGGAGAAGCTCCTAAAGGTGAACAAGAAGGTGGCTACCGTAATGGCCATGGATATGCTGATGGCTGGAGTGGATACGGTCAGTATTTGGTTTAAGAATCTCTTGAATGCTAAATTAACTTGTAATTCCATACAGACCTCAAGTACCTTTGCTGCCCTGATGCTGTGCCTCGCTGAAAATCCCGAGAAACAGGAGAAGCTGCGGGAGGAAGTGATGCAGGTGCTGCCTAACAAGGATTCAGAGTTCACTGAGGCCTCAATGAAGAGTGTCCCATATCTTCGTGCCTGCATCAAGGAGTCCCAGCGTGTCCGCCCCTTGATCGTTGGTAATGCCCGTGTCCTTGCCAAGGACTCCGTTCTCAGTGGCTATCAAGTGCCCGCCGGCACCTATATATCCATTGTTCCTCTACATCCGCTCACCGACGAAAAGTACTTCCCACAAGCTTCCGAATTCCTGCCGGAGCGCTGGGTACGCACCCCCAAAGATGCTCAGTCCAAGTGCCCGGCTAATGAGCTGAAGTCCAAGAATCCATTCGTTTTTCTGCCCTTCGGATTCGGACCCAGGATGTGCGTGGGCAAGCGCATTGTGGAAATGGAACTAGAGCTGGGCATTGCCCGAATCATTCGCAACTTCAAGGTGGAGTTCAATTATCCCACAGAGAATGCTTTCAAGTCCGCACTGATCAATCTTCCCAACATACCGCTAAAGTTTAAGTTCACCGATTTGCCAAATTAATTACTTGGTCTATAAAATAATACGATTTAAAGGTCAGTGTAAAGTCCGAGTCGAGTAATTATAAAGATAAAGCAATATATATGTGATATTTGTTGGCTACAAAGGGGTGTGGTTTTGCTCTAAGTTAGGAAAGTTTTATTGAACATTGTGAAATGCTTAGGAAGATGTTGCTAGATGTTGGCAACATAGCTAGGAACATGTTGTCAAACCTGGCATTGTTTAGGCCTAAGCAACAACTTTATATATACTTTAATATATATGTATATCTTTAGGGTACCTCCTTTTATACCAATGACTGCAGTCTGTATAAAAACAAAAAAGAAACCCTCAAATCCCCGATGATAAGGAATAAAACACTTGGGTTTATCTACACATTTAAAGCTATTCCATTTCCAGTTTAATACACATTCAAATATATATATATTTAATGTATCTTTTGTAGATGTATGTATAGACATGAGTACACTCAATACGGTATATATATGTATATACTTATATATGGTACATTTGTGGTAAACATTTTACAACAGTTTTAGACAGTTAACAGCTCTTGGATTCCGGTTAGAGAGAGGGGGGGTCAAGGACAGGGGGCAGGATGCAGCACCTAACTGCATTATGTATTTAAGTTTAAGTGTTTTTTAGGCCAATTTCAACAATAAAATAGTTATCTAGCTTGACTGGCAAAATGCTTTCTTTTTTTGTAGAGAGTAAATATTCAATGGAAATTCCTCGGTTTCTTTATACTTTCTTGAAGGTATACATAGAGATATATTGTGTATATATATATTTATGATTTCTATATAAGTTGTTCGATTTATCGTATGTGTTTGGTCCGAATTGGATATTGAAACATTAACAAATTGGTTCACTTTGGTTTTGCTTATAGTCGGCTCTTGGTTATTATAATTTATTATGATGCAAATTACTTGTTTCGATTAGAGAGATTAATGATCCAGTAAGAAGTTGTAAGTTGTTAGCTAAAATCAATTTCAATTCAGTCCTAAATCAGGGATATGAAGAGATTTTCTCTTAGGTCTGAATACTCATCGTTTATATATATAATATTTTCTTTGTTAATTCACTGCTGTTGGCAAGTTTAAGCTCACAGAAAATGGGAATAAAAAAACATACACTGTTTGCCAATTAAGGCAAATATCATCTGGCTCTCGGTCCAGAACATCCCAAGGAGGAGAGTCCTTGTCCAACCGCCCATCTCTTATTCGCACCCCACTTGGCTAGTTATACATATTTTATTGTACGCAACTCTTGTTGGCAAACTGAATTTTTATGTTTATACTTTAATGCGCAATCGATACGAGGCAAAATTCAGCACAAGGGAGAGACTTGATATGTGCGCCGGGGGTGTGTGTGTGTAGGTGTGGCAATAAAAGCCTCGCAGCCAAGAAAATGAAATGAAAACGAATGGAAACGGAAACGGAAAACGGAGCCTGGCTTAAATCCTAAGCCACATGTGTGATTGTGCTGCTCGTTTCGTATCTGTTGCCACGTTTTTTCCCAGTGTTTGTGGTGCGTGCGAGCGCAATAAAATTTAATTTGATGCAGGCACAAACAAAAGATCCCCCACAAAACGGCCGGGGAAAAAATTCAAATTTTTTTCCCCCCAAGTTCACCAAAAAAAAAAAAGGAAAAGCCCGCAAAAACACTGCATAGTTCTCGGGGCTGCACAAAACACAAAACCACAAATGCGGGCGGGACGGAAGTGGTTACAACTCCATGGAAAGGAGGATACAAAGCAGTCCCCGTCACCGCAGACCAGTTTAGGGGGGGATAGGGGAAAACACACACACACTCCACACACACAGCATAACGTGCAATAAAAATGTGCAGAGGCGGCGACCAAAAGGACCCTGAGGATACGGACAGCCTGCCAAGAAATAACTCAGTTTCGGGTAAAGAGTGTATGGTGTGTGTATATGTGTGTTAATTAGGTTTGTGTTACAACGCTTTGAAACTCAATTTGAGGTGCTTTAAGCTGACCTTTGCTAGTTGGCACTTGACCTGCTTGGGACAGACAAGCGCCAAGGCTTGAGCCGCCATAAATTTCAAACGACAAGGACATTAGACAGGCCCTGCTTTATATATATACTATATATGTATATATATCGTACAGTATGCAAAACAGGCAAATCAATTGTCGCGTCGCCTGTCCAGGGACATTAAATTGCCATTGCATGCAGCTTTCTACACTTTTTAAAACACATTTCAAACACGTCCCTTTTGGGGGGATTTAATTTCCACACAAGCCCGATCGATGCTTCATTAAATATATATATATATCTATATATCAAAGGAAATCATAAGCTTTTCCGTACGTACATAAATCAAAATCGCTTATTGATGTCTGCGCAACACGCGGTGGCGTATACTCGATGACATAAACGTGCCGCTAAACAAAGGAGACAAAGGACACCGTGGGAAGGCGTATACATACAAGTGACATCATTTCTTGTGGCAACAATAAACAGAAAATACATTAACTAATATACTATATATATATATATATGTATATGTATGAAAACAATAGAGTGTGGCGACCCTGCCACATCAATTATGAGGCGTGACCATAAATAGATCCACCAATTGTGGCGGCAACCCAAAACGATGAGGAATATGCAAACCACCTCAATATTCACTATATAGACTCTATATTCCCGTGCTCAATATTTGCGGGCAAAGCTTGGCGTGCCCGGATTGAGCACGCGACAATAATGCGAACTGGTCACGCCATAAGGATCCCGATCCAAATCCAGATCGCCTGCATCCTCGTCATCGTCGTCATCGTCGTCGCCAGTAACCAGCTGTTGATGAAGTTGCTGCTGCAGATGGTGTGTGTGTTGATGTTGATGTGGATGCTGCTGCGGCTGTGGCTGACGACGACGCATGGACAATGGTCATTGACGCTGCTGGGCATTGCTAATGAACTCGGCGTGCTTTTGCACCTGAAAAAAGAAAAAGAGAGGATTTGTATGACCATTTCAAGGACCAAGAGGATTAACCTCTCGTTCGTTACCTACCACATCGGCCACAATGGGCTCCTCGATCTCGAGCCCCTGCAGCGTCTGTTCGCGGCTTAAGTGCAGCTCATAGGAGTCCGTGGGCGTGACGAATACCACGCGATGCTTGCGTGTCTGCAGCACATTGGCAATGACCAGCTGAGGATGGAGGATGGGCGAAAGCGGAAGCGGAAGAAATTAGAATTACAGAGTTCTGCTGGTGGTTGTGGTTTTTTAGGTTTCCCTCCCTCCCACTCACCTTGTGCTTGTATTTGTTAAGGCTGTCACGTGCCTTCACAATCAATAGGCTCTCGTCCGTTTCCAGCTTAAAGGATACCACAAAGGCATGCGGCACCCATAGGCTGGCAAGGGGTGCTAGCATTTTTGGCACCAGCTGCAGCGAAATCGTTGGCGCTCCATCACCCGATTGCATTTTGTGGGTGGGCTGCAAAGGGACAGAGAGACAGAAATCCAATGTTGACAGCGGTTAGTGTTTTTTAATGGAATGATGGCCACGATGCGTATACGCGATGTAATACGGCTCGCTTGGTTCGTTGCCCACAAAAGCCACCAACATACAGCACAGCATCCTCTTAAATGGAGGAGCACACACACAATGCAGCACAAACAAACACACACAGAGTCATTCTCTTGGGCAGCAAAGTGTCCTTGCAAAATAAACAGAGAGACAGTCAGACAGACAGACAGACGACAAAATGAAAGGCCAGGGCTGGTTATTTCCCTTTATTTTTCTTTCTTATTTCCTTCGTCCTTTTCAATGGTGCCTCCACGTGGCATATGAATTACAACTAATTGAAAGCATAACTCAGCCGTAATGAGCTAACGGCAACGCCTGGCTGCACATTCTCTACCACAAGGCTCTTTTTTTTAAAGCCTTTCAAAATATACATATATATATTACACATACGCCTCGTGGGCCACCCTCTTAGAGAGAACAACTTGTTGAACGCGGCCTCATTCTCATTAACTGGCCGTAAAGCTGCTCTAAGCAGCTGGCTGACCAGTCTCATTTATCCGGGAACGCCTTTGTGCTGGACAATACCGATGGACAGACCACGCCTAAGTAGCCGGGGACGACGACATTGAGAGGAGAAATGAAGAATTTAGCTCAAGGCATTAAGTCGACAACGAAACAAGCCAAGGGAAGAAGTTGAATAAAAAACAGAGGAAGGCAGGAAGGGAGCCTTTAAGCTTTTTGAGGAGGGAGGAGAAAAGTTTTGTGGCTCTCGGTTTTGCTGGGAAATGCTAGCAGCTGTTGACATTGAATACGCTTTCCACCGCTTTCCACCGCTATCCTCTGCTTTTCCCTGATTTTCCTTTCCCTCTAGCACCCACAGCTGTAGTAGTCTCTGTGTGCTCTGCGTTGATGCGTGCTCTTGTAAAATCTTTTGATTTGATTTGCGGATTTCGGCACGTCGCCTTTTTTGTCCTGCCCGCTGTTAAAAGTTTACTCTTTTAATTTTCTGTTTGTTTTTACTTATTACAATTTGCTTTTGGTCTCAAACACTGAGCCAGCAGGCCCCAAATTAATTCAAATTGTGTAGAGTGTAGTGTGTAGCCCTGCTCTCTTCTCCTTCGTCCTTGCATAAATTTGTAAAGGCTTTTAGGCCTTGTTCTCTTGAGGGCGTGTACGTCGTCGTCGTGATGATGTGATTGTGAAATTGAATTTTTAGTATCGTCTTCCCTTGAAGTCAACTGAACACACACAAACTCATTTATATGTATGTATGTTAGCGGCGACAAACTTTTGGCAAGTGGCTTTGGAAAAACGTGTCTCGTCTGTGGTTTTGACTTGTTGGAATTCGAAATGCTGACCTTGTCTTGGCCTGCAGCTTCAAGAGCTGAATGAGTTTTCAATTTGCCAAAGGGAAACTTTGCTAATAGGGAAATATAGGTTATTAGTTGCCTACTTTCCAATAGGGAAAATAATGTCCTTGAAGCAGTCAAAGGACCTGCTAAAACTCAAAGGTAGTTGCAGCGGGCTTGACTGCTTCTATTTATACAATGCCAAGTGGTTATTATGCAAATCCAAATCGATTTGCAGGCAATTCGTGTTACCCCGGGAATAAGACTTTCTCTTCGAGGCAGGACTCCTCCCAAAAGACGAGGCCACAAATATGCGCATATATTTTGGGGCTAGACACGTGCATAAACATCAACAGGCCATTCTCGCCATTTAGGGTATTTTCGGCATTCTACTTGTGCCTTTCCGCCAAAGGTTACTGCTGCCAAGAGCTTCAAACAATTTAATCAAGTGAGCGGACGATTTGTGGCTAACACCCATGAACGCCCACAACACACACACGGACGAGCATTTTCAGAGACAAAAAGGCCGGGTGTCTTGAGCAGAATGGCGAACGGGAAATGCACGAGCTGAGCGGAAACTGGGCGTGGGAAATGGGAAATGCTACAACGATGCTCGGCATCAGCATCGGCAGTGGCATCGGAATCACAATCAGGCTCAGGCGGTTGGCTGGAAAAGTTTCTCGTGCTTACCAGCCATAGCATCTACAACGTTTTATACAAATACAGTCAAGGTATTAGCACATAAGAAGAAAATCTGGGAAGTTGTACGGGTAATTAATTTAATTGTTGGAAAGAGTCTAGCAAAAACCTTTGATGCAAGGTTTAGTAATCTGTTCTATCTTTAAAAAGATCTTTTGCTAGTTATAATCATAAATTTTGTATTACTATTAAATAGTTAGTTAGCTGAGATATTTGTAGCTGATTCCCATATTTTGTTATTCAAGATAATATGTACTTTTAATTTATACTAAAACCAGAAAAGAAACGGGGAAACGGGGGAAACTTCGGGATGCCGAAACTTATATATCCTTTCAGTTTGAAATTGATTTTATAGATCGAATCGAAAATCGCTCATAAGTAAACCTAAAATATTTGCATTCTTTGAATTGTTACTTATTGAAATTTTTATTGACAAATCAAAGTTAAAAAAAATCATAGCTTAGCCAAAAAAGCATCAATTTTGAATCGGAGAGCTGTTCTGTGCTAGTTTTTTTAAGGTTAATAAATCTGCATACTCAATTTTAAATTTTAAATAAATCAAAATTTTTCCTATTTTTAGCATTTTTAAATTTTCAATTTTCGGAAAAATTGCAAAAATTTATTTTTTGACCAGACATAGCTAGAACGACAGGGCTGTTGATGCTGATCAAGAATATATATGGTTTGTAGGGTCGGAAATGACTCCTTCACTGCATTTTAATCTTCTGATTGAAGCTATACTCCGAAAAAAGTCATAAAAACAGACAATTTTCTTAAATAATCGGAGTTTTCCAAACATCATTATTTAGCCAAAATAGCATTAATTTTGATTTGAAAACTTTTCTGTGCAACTTTTTATAGCACTAACAAATCTGCATACTGCGTTTGTTGATGCTGTTGTAAGTCTCTGACTATAATTATAAAACCCCGCAAAAAGGTATAAAAACAGACAATTTTGTCCCAAAATTCATTGTTTTAAAAACGCATAACTAAGCCAAAAAATCAATAATTTTAATTTGGAAAGCGGTTCTATGCTAACTTTTAATAGATTAACAAATCTGCATACTAAGTTTTAAAATATAAAAAAATTAAATTTTTTGTCAAATTTTGGCAATTTTAATGATGTAACCCCTTATAAAATTTTCAATTTTCGGAAAAATGTCAAAAACTTATTTTTTGACCGGACATGGCTAGTTCGATTCGGCTGTTGAAACAGATGCACATACTTATTTGTTGAAAAGATAACCCTGAACCTGAACGTGCTTTCAAAAAAAAGAACCTCATTATAAGTTTCGGCAATATCGAATATTTAGCAACTTTGCAACGACATATTATAAAGTTTTCCGTATTACAACTTAAATTTAAGATGTGATAAAGTGGATTCCAGGTATCCCTGTCTACCTTTATAAATAAAAGTAGGAAAAAGGCAATTTCAACAACTATATTAAGTAGCATACTTTTGTGAAACAAGCAAAGTACATTTTAATTTGCAAATATAAGCAGTGGTATCTTGTATATGCTGTTACCTTTAGCATTCCCATTATTAATTATAATTAAATAATTGTTTTGAAAAGCTTTTTAATCTGCTTTTCTAGATCAAAAGAAAACATTTTAGAAAGATTGCTTAGCTTGTAGAAAATATTTCTTTGACCTTAGCTGTATGTTCATACAAAGTGCATGTGTGATGGTATGCAAATGCAAAACGGACAGGTAAATAAAGAGGGCTGTCAGGCAGAGCCATTCACGCCCCACCAATGGACATTTGATGCACTTGAAAGCCTTTTTCCCACCGCTTCCTTCCCAACCTGCCGCTCCAGCTCCTCCGCCTCCTGAATATGCGCCAACAAGTCAGCTGACAAACGGCGAGAGGCATGGAAGGCGTGGGGATTGTGACAAGTAAACACCACCAGGCACCAGGCGGGTAGCCCACCCACTCGATATATAAGAATGAATGGATAGATGGATGGATGGATGGATGGATGGATGGGTTTGGTGGGTGCTAAAGGTGAAGGGATACTAGAAAAACGTAGGAAGCTACAGCGGTGGCGTGGGTGAATGGGTGGCATGAATCCAAGTGAAGCGTAGCGCAGAAACACGGTAACAAGCGAAATTATGCAAATCAAATTATACGATGACAATGTTAAGGCTGCTGCCTGGCTGGCGGACAAGGCCACAAGGCCGTTGCGAGTGACACTGACAGCCTGTGATAAGGCTCCTATGGCCAGCAGTAGGAGATGGAAGGAACTAGGAACTAGGAACAGCAGTGGCAGCCACCACAGTTGACTTAGCCCAGTCGAACGTCAATAATGTGGAGAGGAAATGTGTCATGGGCAGACCGGGGACATCCTCAACAACTGGGAATCGAATGGAGCGCCAGGCTCAAGGGCAGTGCACACAGTAAAAAACTACCAAGAGCCATAAATAGTATTTCAAGAGTTCGATTCTGATAAAGCAGCAAGTTTAGATTTAAGTCTATCTATCTCTTTAAAGAATTTACTGCTTCTTTTATTCAAATTTCGGATTTATTTTCCATTAGCTTATAAACAAAAGGTGTCTAAGAAAGCGTGGGAAAAATCTTCCTGAAGGAAAATGTAAAAAAGGATGCTAAAGCGTTGTGCAGACACTATAAATAATGTATATTTATTTTATGACAGCTTTCCTCAACATCCTTCATAGCTTATTTATTTTGTTGTGTAAACATAATGTTTTTAGTAGAAAGTATGGATAAATAAATCTCTAAAAGGACCCAAGATATTTTGTAAAATGTCAAAATTCTCTTCTCTTCAGATTCGATCTATATATAAATAATTCCCTATATATATGTTTTTTGTTTCTGTGCAGCTTTGAGAATCAATAAAAACCAATTTCCACTCACTCCGCACTCGCCCACTGACAAGCGCAATCAATTACGAGATTTCCCACATGGCCTCCCTTCACCCACTTCGAACATCCCACATAATTCGGACTCCGGAATCTCCAACTTACCATCATGTCCTCGGGTATGTAAAAGTCGGAAACGGCCGCTGCCAGGTAAAGGACTGCCCGCTGCTCGAAGGCGGCCAGGCACTCGCAGGCGGCACGGAGCAGCCACATGTAGTCCACGACGCTGGTAAAGTTCACATACAGGATCATCTGCGTCTCGCGGGCAATCTTATACTTGGCCAGAACTGGAGCGAACACATCCACCGAGTCCGGCTTGATGGCTATCGTTGAGCTCTGGCTATTGTCTGCAATGTCCAGCATGTCGAAGAACTGCTGGCCGGTGAAGTGCCTCGTAAAGGGCTCCAGCGACTTGTGGCGATGCATGAAGATCACGGCATAGTCGTGATCCAGGAAGTATTCCGCCGAAGCTGAGCCACGTGTTCCAGCGCTAAAGTTATCCACGAATCGCACTGTGTTGTGCTCGAGGGGAACTGTTGTGCCGCCGGACTGGAATTGGTAATGGAAGAAGGGTTATGTTATAAAGGAAATCAAATTTAAACCAGAGAGAATTGAAGTTAAACTGTCACTGCCTGCAATTAACTATCTATAAACGTTATATGGGTGAAATCAGCATCTTTGTGGACTCTAGAACAGCCATAAATAATTTTTTAATATTTTAATTTAAGCCACAAACAGCAACAGCTGGAATTTAACAGCCATAAATCTTCGAAACTATTTAAGCCCGGAAAAATCTGACAACACCAAAGTTATCAATCTTAATTGATTTATTTTACCAAACATAAAGGCTTCATATGCATTCCTTTAACTTTTTCTCTCCTGGGGAAAACCAATGGCTTGGAAAACAAACAGATAAATACACATATTGGCAGCCATATTTCCTCTAAGGTAGTTAGTCATCTGATTCAAATTAATATCCTTACGTTGGCTATAAATCAAAACTGTGTAATCCATAATAAGAATTTATTGCTTTACTTTGACATAAATCATAAAAAGGATTAAGGCAGCAACATGTACCATACAAAAGTCGAAAAATATATACTTATTATTGGATTACTTCCAGTTATAGTTTTAATAATTGTTTTCACCTAAATTCTAAAGATACCTTAAATATTTCTAGTTTTTGTATGACCTGGTTTTAGTTAAATATTGATTTTTTGTTGATTGGGAAACACATTTCACAGCTAGATTGTCGGTATGAGTTATTGCCGAATTTTCTTGAAAATTTTGCCTACAAACTAAAGCAAAAAGCATTTGAATTCTCTACAGATTATTTCCTAGAAATAAATCCAATTATTTCAATCAAGTTTTGCGGAATTTCAGCAAATTAAAGTGAATATATATACATTTTCTGACTTTTTTAAATGCGTTAAATTTCTATTTCTGTCTTTAAAAGGCTTTAAGAAGTCTGTTTAAATAGTTACAAAGTAAGGCTTTTCGTCATTTTCAATATGTTTACATTTTTGTAATTCATACATTTAATGTATTCTTATATTGTTTCCCTCCTTTGACAATAACTTTAAACAATCTAGATATTTCTATAAACACCGTTTGTATACATTTCACTTTTCACTTAAATTTATGCACATATTTCCCGCTTTTAAAGCCCGGAGCGTTCCTCATTAAAGCATTCACCGGTTGAAGGGGTCAGCTTAACCCCTGTCGTTGACCCTAAATCCACATTTGCTGACAAGATTTCTAAACAGAACCCAAATCAGAGGGAGGATTCCCAGCTTACCGTGACGAGGACGATGCGGTTCTGGAGCTTGTTGTGGCGCTCGCAGAACTCCTTTAGCAAGGAGCGATTGTCCTCAAAGTCTGCGGGCGGCAGGTGAGTGTTGTAGAAGTCCTCCCAGTGCGTCATTTTGGCAATCCTTTGCTCCTGCTGCTGCTAATTGGCCGCGTAAACGGAAGCTCGCAAATAACGGAAAGCAGCAGCCTTCCGCCGGAAACTATGCACTGCTAATTAATAAAAACACAGACGGCAACGGACGGCGAGCAAACCAAATTAACTTTGCCACACGCACGTACTTATTTTAATTGATTGATTTAGCTTTTTTTCACAGGTTTTTTGTTTTGTATTTTATTTATTTATTTTTTGAACCGAACTTTGTTAAAAACAGAAGCATGGGGCTGGGGGCGGGGATGTCTCTGCTGCTTATCAATGGAGTTGTAGACAGCGGAGAGAGCACGGCGCGCGAGAAGAAAGCGGGGCGGCGGAACGGAACGGAGGCGCTCTTCCCGGAGAGAGCCAAACGAGAAAGCTGGCGCAGAGCTTAAAATGCTACAAACGTGCACACGGCAGCGAGTTCCGCGGGAGTCTAAACCGAAAAATGCGACGGACTACGGTTGAGGACGAACCGGAATGCGGACAGGCGCACTTAAATTCGTATCTTTATTCGCACGAAACGAGGCTGTCGCAGGTTCAAAGTGCAGGAGGGCCACGAAAAAAAATAACACCACGCAAGACACACAAAACAGCTGATGGCAGTGTTGGTCAGCGACCGAGTGGGGGTGGTGGGCAACTGGTTCCGGCTGCTGCAGCATACTTGTTGCTTGTCAACAGTATAAACCGCAAATGGCAATAGTGAATAACTTGGTAAACTAATTAATTAGCACTAGGAATTAAGTAAAGAACAAATTTTATTGTGTTTCCAGTCATGTTGAGACATTTGACCTAATATTAATCTGGGAGAACTAGTTCACATTTTCGTGGCTCTGTTGCATCAGTAAAAGCAAAGTTGGCTGCGGTTGGAGTTAGCTTTCAGTGTTGGTAGTTCCACTGGGCGCGCACTTCAAATTTGAAATAAGTGTATGAGCTTATCTGGCTTACCTGTGGCTTCATTAATTCATATTCCTGATTTAATATGTAATATTTTCTTTTGCCAATTATACTAGTTATATATTTAAACCCGTTTTTAAAAGTATAAATTAGACTGCCAGCCGATTAGTTTGGTTAAAATTAACATATACTTGTTTTATTATCGATTACAAACGCTTGGCTCTATGCATATTGTTAGTGCAAGGGACGTACAAAAGAATCTCTAGAACAATATCACAGAAACTTACAAACTAATTGGCGCTGTCAATTGCGCCAGTTACTAAGAAATCGGCGGTAATGGCAGGCGACCTTTATCATCACCGTTTAAAGTGTAATTGGGAAGTGGAATGCTTTTCAGCTTGTCGTGGAAATTTATGGCATTCATTAGAAGAGTGCGCTCTCCATATAGACACGAGTCGTGAGTGCGCACTTTAATCCGCTGCCAAGTCCAGGTCGCGTAAGCACACACTGGATCGGATCAAATCGGACCAGATTTGCACCCGGACTACGCCCGGGGCGTGGCTGGCGTGGTGGTCGGAGCGTAGACGTGATAATCGACATCATCGATGCCAGCTGCCTCCTCCTCTTCGAGATCCCGGTTCACCAGTCGCTCGCGCATTCCATACCGTTGCCTGAAAGTTAGCAAAAAAATTAGCACTGCGAAAATTAGGATAATTAGCTTAGGTTAAGACTCACTCCAGGTGCGAGCGCCATATCACCAGGCCAGCGTACAGAGCCAGGGAGACCAAGGCCAGTACCATTACCACAATGCCGAGGAGCACGTGACCCTCACTGACAGCACCCGCCTGCACGTCCACCGGCGTCATCTCGATATTCTCAGAGGCAAAGGTGTCTGTGTCCGTACTGAAGACCACACCGTGCCCCTTAAAGCGCTCCTCCAGATCCTCTGAATCATTCGAGCTGCTTTCGTGCTCGTCTTCCTCATCTCCTGATTCCAGGATCTCCACATCGTACTTGTAGTTGTGGGCCAGCACCAGATTAGTGGCAGAGTTCAATTGATCCTCGTCACGGTGGGGATAAGCCTGTCGTGGCAGTTCATCCGACTCCTCAGCAGAATCGGACTCCAAGGGGGTATCCTGGAAGGGAAAGACGAAGGTTATTAAATGCTTTTTATATATAACTTTAACTATCAGTCCGGTCAGTCCTAGCAATCTTTCACTAGTAAACCTAATTATTTCCAGTGTAAAAACGTCACGAAATATAAGGTGGGTCTTGTCATCGATGCGGCTTTCCCTGCCAGTTGAGTAATTGATTTCCCATGGCACGTGATTCTATGCAAGTTCTACGCCGAATTTGGTAACTAACACATTTGAAAGTGGGTGGACGCTTTTTTTAGCATATGATTTCCAGTGGCTCATCAATTATTGAGGTCATCCCTCGGGTAGTTATAGAAAAAAAGTAACCCATAATACTTTTTAAAGACTAAAGTATTCATTTGTAGCCCAAAGTTTCAAGTGAAAACATAATAATAATAAATGCACAACTGACTTTCACAGTACTATACTTTTAACACCATAAAATAACCTTAAGTGTGTGATAAAAAATATTAACGAGACAGTTGAGAGTTAACAAATTTCGTTTTATAACTAATTACTTTTGAAACACTTGTTGGTTACCCCACTAAGTGGGTCTAAGGAGCAAAGATGACAAAGTATCCGAGATTAGTAAAAACAATGAAGCCTGAAATAACGTATACGACATGTTGAACCATTAAAAATTACAAAATAGTTCATCTTCATAGACATCTGTTGAAATTTATTTAGTTACAAAGAACTTTTTAACCTGAATTTGTAAGGTAAATATATTAAATATCTATATATTATGATTCGTAAATATAGCTAAAAGTTGGCTTGGAAACGAGTCTAACAATTATAAATGAAATTACCCAAAAGGAAATCGAAATTGTGATGACTCATAGACAAAACGTTTCAACACTTTTCGTAAGCCAAACTCAAACTTCTCTCTTGACACATTAATCATCGTTTTAAAGCCCGGTCTCACTTTTCGAACGTCTCAATTACCCAACTTGAGGTGATAACATACAAAAAGATACACTTTCGATGACCAAACACACCTGAGACGACAATTGTGGAAAGCAGCTGAAGTTCGCTCAACCTACAGCTGTTTGTTCTTCGGCGTTATCAGAGAGGTCACCACCACTTATCTGGCCTAATCCGTTTACCCATCTTTTTCCACAAAAATAATGCTAATTAGTAAGTTGTTTTTAACGGAAGAGATCACTGGAAAGATCACTCTCACTGCTGTGTGTTTATTTACTCAGCAAATCTTTGGAGACTGCCTGACCTCGATGACTGTTGGGGGGTCGCGGGATGTGAACTCTGTAATTGGCAGTGACAATATCTTACGAATACGTGACTGGTTTCTGACTCCAACGGCAGGCAAGCACTTAATTTCGTGTAACTGCTCGATTTGTTTTTACAACTAACAATGGCTATAACTGATATGTACATAAAAAAAGGTGACAAGCACGAGATCTCAAGAGCTGGAAGCTGATCTTGACTATCTCGTAATCAGCCTAATTTGCTCCAGCAACAGCGGGGGGATTTTCCAACAGAGATTGGAGAAGATCACGAAACTCCGAGTTCCCAGAGACGTCACGGCAGTCGAGGAATTACCTAGAATTCCATTGAATGATTCACCTACCTAAGCACTTTGGGAGTCTCTGTTTCTGTCTTAATTATAAACCCAACGAATCGATGGAATTTCGTGACTAAACCCTCAACGCTTGGGGTTTCTTTAATTTTATGCAAAGTTTCAATGCGTGCGCTTTTTTCTTTTCCTCATTTAGCATTTCTTTTGAGCCTTAAAAGGCAAACGCCGCGCGTGTCTTCTTGTGGCTTTTGCATTTAATCAAAGTGAAAATAAATAAACATTTTTTAAAGCGTAAATTTCCGGTTCCCGGGGTATAAATAAACCAAACAAAAAATACATAATGCACTGGCTCATATTTCACTCGTCTCCATGTGCGTCAGTCCCCGGTCCTTAGCCTGGCCCAGTTATCCCTCTTGTTTGGCTTTGATTCTTTTTCTGGCCAACTCACCTTTACGACAGCTGTCTTATTTTTGGACACATCTTCTGCAGCTCCTCCTGCTCCTCCTCCTCCTGCTATGATTCCTGCTGCTGCTGCTGCTCCAGCTACAGCTCCTTTTCCTCTCAGATCACTTAACTCCGTTAAATCCTGCGAGGGCTTGGCTCGGGCTAAAAGAGAAAGCAATTAAGCAGAAAATCAGAGATAATGAGTTCGGTTGAATTAGCCGGTTGTATTTGGTTACAGCTTATCAGGCTACCTGTCTGCCGCAGATCTTCCTACATTTCGGAGGAATCGCAAATATTTGTGCCAAGACTAGCACCTATTCTTTAGGCAGTAAAATACACGCGCAGATATGTTTGCTTATCTTGCAGTCACAATTACGAACTCTGATTTTATTCAGAACCAGACCCAGACAATACGGATTGCGGTTCTACCGGGATTTTTATCAGTTGACACGGATTCTTGGGCAATGCTTCTTTTGGCAAACAAAACGAAAGCGTGTTGGAGCTTAAAAAGCAAGCATAAATTAGCACCATTGCGGTTCAAATAATAGTGAATGAGTTTATTTGAAAGTAAACATATTTCTAACATATTTCTAACAAGGATTGAGTTTTATATGTGTTTGGGCAGAGAAATTAAAAAAAGATTAGGTCAAACGTAAGGTGCTTTTAATTATTTAATGCTTTAAGATCTTGGTAATAGTTTAGGTAACTTAAACTTATGTTTTAATGTACTATATAAACATACTCTTGCAATAACTAAAGTAGAAAACATAGTAAGGTATTACAAAATCCAAAACTATAATGGCAACCTAAGCTGTACTGATTTTTTGTGGGTCTCTCTGGTATTTATCAAACCTGTTCATATATACTATATATCACAAAACCAAACAGCAAACACACATTTCTAATGCCACAAACGATTTTGCCAATGCCGATGGAATCACCATGCGATTCGCATAAATCGCTGCTGGAATCGCATCGAAATCGCATGCTGGCTGGTTGTGAAGCTCCCACAGAAAAATATTCCACAAAAAAGCACATGATATGGCGGCTATATCTTGCATTTCATTGCAATTGACATTCATAAGTCTACTATTTTTCGATTTAACAGTACGTGACAATGGTTAAAGCCTTGTCCCAGTGAAGACTTGATCCACTTTTTTTGACAAGTGCCAAAGAAGCGTCCAGAGTTTGTCTTATCAGTTAACACCTGGGAAATAATATAACTTAATGCTCTGCCCATAAGAAACTGACACCTTATAATCTGCCAGCTAAGACCGGGTGTATCTTTTGGCAATAAGTTATAAACTTATATACTGTGATAATAAATAATGAAAATACATTGTTTTATGCGAAAAGCGTGTAGAGATGTTATAAAAGAATTTAACAAGTTGGTTATTATGTTCTAGAAAAAGTCTACTAATTCGGAGTAAGCGGAAACATTATATTAAGATATAGACAATGGGGAAATATGTGGCAAATTATTGAAACGAAATGTTTATTAAAGTTTTTTTCGGGATTTTTTGGTGATTTGCAATATAGTTTCATTATTACTATTACTCATCACTAGTCAAAAACGTGAAACACTTTGAAGGAGTCATTTCCGACCCAAATAAATCATATATATTCTTGATCAGCATTAACAGGAGAATTGATCTAGCACCCTCAAATTTTTCCAAAATTTCAAAATTTTATACATCGTTAAAATGTTCAAAAATTGATACAAATTTTAATATATTAAATTTTTAAATTGAGTATGCAGATTTATTAAACTAATAAAATCTAGCATGGGAAATCTTTCCAAATTGCAATTAATGCTATTTTAGCGTGGGTATGCGTTTTTTAAATTTTGATTTGTTAAGGAAATATCAATTCAAAGAATTTGAATATTTAAAACATAGTTTTGTTTGATTTCCGATTCGTTCGATGATTTGATTTGTCCTTGAACCTGATATATTCTAATCTATTTATAAATTACGAAGGATATTACTCTTTGATTTATATTCCTTGGATCTCTCAAGTCCTTATTGTTTATTTTCCCTCATAAACACTTAAGGAAAAAAACCCATTATTTTAACCACAACTGTTCCTGGTACCATAACTGCGTATCAATCATGTAACCATATAGGAGGAAAAAGCCCTGGCGAAATCTTATCTGCAATGTGAGCCAGCTGGAGTCCCCCCATTGGAATTAAAGTCTTGCAATTTAATTTTGCGACTTGGCGGCGGCGACGGGAACCTTGATGGACGACGGCGAGGACGGCAGGCGGTCTACCCAACAATAAAGCCCCCATATTTATGCCCCGTAAACCTGGCTTACAAAGGCAAACCGAACCGAACCGAACCGGACCTGAGTCTTGGCTCTTGGCTCTTTGCTCTTGGCAGGCCACTTATTAAGGCAAAAAGGGTGAACCGTAAACTGTTAACTGTCTAGCCGAGTGGCGGCTCCTCCATCTCCATCTCCATCGCCATCGCCATCTCATCCAGCTGCGCTCGAAACTAGTTTCCCTGCAGAAGTGGAAATATCGAGATCGGGCTCGCCTTGGCTCCGCTCGGTTATCTATCTTTTATGGCTCGCGTTGTTGTCACTGCGGATACACATGGCGGTTGAGGTACTTACACTCAGCCAGCAGCAGAACCATCAGCAGTAGCAATGCCAAACTCTTTGTGGTGCCCATTTTGCGATTCTGTTGGATATATGCGGGTTCCGTCACTTCCTTTGTCGATTGGTTTCGCTTATCACACACGCACAAGTTACGCGCCCCTCGATCGTTGGTATATTTTTGCCAGGTGAATAAGCGTTGATCGGGGTGTTAGCACTTTTTTACGAGTATTTATTTGTTGTTTTCCGCCTGCCGAGTTTTTATTTTTGAGCGTGCAGTCGCGGCAAGCTTTCGGATTGAAATGAAATTTGAGCGCCGACTCACGAAGTTTTGCTCAGTTGAGGTTGAGCTTTAGGGTTGTCAGATATATTTAAAAAAAATGTGTATCGATCATTTTTTTGAAATTAACATATTATGATTTTAATATTTAATATATTTGCCAATAAATATCGATAGTGATACATATTAAATTAAATATAACTATATTTTTGTCACCAAAAATGGGTTGTTTGAACATATTTTTAAAGCGATCTTCGAAATGTAATGAAAAGATTATTTTTTTATTTTATAAATAATGTATTAAAGTTTTTATTAATATACTTTTAATAAATCGACATTTGTCAGGGATCCTAAAAGTGTGACTTCCATATGTGGAACTCGCTTTGGGTTGAACTCGACTTATAAATTCAAAATTTATATATTAATATGATATTACAATATGTTGATTAAAGTTTGACAGCCCTATAAACTTGCCAAAGCTTTTATGTTAAGTTTCCTGGGTTAACCGATCAATGTTCAAGGCAGTAACAGCGCTGTTATGGTAGCTGTGCTGATATCATTACACTACATTACATTACATTACATAGAATGTTTAGGGTACTCAGAATTTATATTTATCTACTGTACAAATGTATATATTACTCGAAATAAACATTTTTAATCGAAATCTGTAAAGTCTATTAGCTTACCTTAGTTTTTAATTTTAAATTAAATTATTAAAAGTAAATACAGATTCAAATCGCTAAAAAAAAAATTAAAAATTATTGTAAATTTGCAGAATGTATTTTCTTTATTATTAAAATGCTCAAAATTATTTTAAATAATTTTAAATATCATCAAGCTCAAAGAAAATATGTATGTTTTCATTTAAAAATTTATAATTAAATAAATTAGATAGAAAAACAAAGCTATATTTTCCCTTTTAGAATTCAACGTACTCTCAAAGTATTAATTTCCATTTTTAACTTATGATAGTGAAATGGCATTAGGCCAATTTAACTTGTAACTTACCAAATGAACACACCAAAATTAATGTAAGCTGATTTTTAAAAGTATTGGAGTTTTTTTATTTTCTACACATTCTAGCTTGCGCCTACGATTGCCCAAGGGGCAAGCATAGACCTGGATGTCTGTGAACAAGGTAAGGGAATAACACTTAGATCTCAAGAATTCCCCAGTTGCTTTATCGGTCAACTACATATATATCTAAAAATATTGAAGTTTTTTATTTTTTTCTAGACATTTTGAGTTCGGCGTTTCGGAGATGTCAGTACAACTCTTTGGATTCCGTGTGTACAGTCAATTTTCCGATGCCCAAGCTAACCAGGGCGAATTCCGTATTTACAAGAGACGGGGGGATCGGGATCTGAGCCGGGATCGAGATGATACGGGGGGGTCTGGGGCCTTAAAATACCTAAACACAACTTCTATACTCAACAATTTGTCTTATGCTCACTACTGATTCTATGCCTATGCCTGCGACGGCATAGAACGCTTGCACTTTAAGCTTCAACGTTTTCGATTTGGCCAGGACACCAGCGGAGAACCACGATCCCGATGGCCACTACCCGCACCGTTCGCGAACGATGCCGGACGTGGACCGGTGCGGGGCGTGACCGCAAGGAACGGCCGACCGAAGGCATCCTTTTTTAAAGGGGTACGAGCCGTGCCGACAGACTGCTGCGCCCGGTCCGGTGATTCGGGGGGATAAAGTTCGCGGGACCGACCAGCAGCCCCTGCCGGGCGGACGCAGTCGACTAGAGGCGGACAAAACTTTCAAAGCAATCGAAAGCGAAACCTTTGTACACACATTTGGATAGAGTCCTGCGGGTCATCGTCGTCGAGTTCGTGGTCAGTTCATCGTCAAAGCTCAGTGTCCAGTGATCTTTTTCGTTCGTTTTTGTGGATGTGAATGCGGGAAACTTAAACTGCTCGTTAAAAAAAAAACAGATGGGCTTAGCAATAGCGGGCGAGCTAAACAAATTGCTCCTGACTGTTAGCGGCTAGCTCCAAGAGTCTCCATGCCGCCTTGGGGTTGAGTTCGTTGCGGTCGCGACACAGCACCCAGACGTAATGCACCCGCATCACCTTCTCCGGATCGCCCTCGACCACTTGGGCCTTTTGGTCCCGGACGCACATGATTTGCTGCGCCTGGAACGTGACGATCAGCACGGGACCCTGCTCCATCACCTTGCCCATGGCCAGCTCAATGTTCTCGATGTCAAGGATCTTCGAGTCCAGATACAGGCCGGCCTTCTTTGCCGTCGTAATGGGCGTAGCGATAATGTTGTATGTGCTCTCGAAGCACCAGTCCTTCAGTATCTCCAAGTCGCCCCGAACAATTGCCTCCAGTATGTTAGGAATGAAGTCCGTTTCGCAGTCTCGAAGAAACTCCTTTTGATCAAAGCTCGGGTCGATCTTGACTAGCTCTGTCATCGTTTCGGAGAGCTCCGTCTTTGAGAAGAGACCTCCCATCACATCGGACACTTTGTCGGTTAGCAGGCGGGAGGCACGGATCATGGGGTTATCAGACTCGTCGTACTTTACCTTCCAGTCGAGGACCTTGTTCACGTACGTGTTGTTGTTCTTAAAGTTCTCCCATGACTCGTAGAACTTGGAGTCCTTGTGCAGTTCCATACCTAGAAAGTGAGGGTGAGATTGAGTTACTTTTCCGCCAGTGAACTTTGACCTCCTTTACTAACCAGTTGCTTCCGTGTTGGGCTCCACAACGCGATCACTGTCGCTCATATCCAACTGGACGCGCTTACGCAGCTGGGCAGGCGGCCTGTATACGCGATTTTCTATGCTAGTCATGTCCATTTCCTTCTTGATTATCGTCGTCGTGTTAGAGATGGCCTGGAAAGCACCGGACTGGCCCAATTTGCCGCTGGTGTCCGAGATCGTGTCGCTGACGCCCTTGGCCTTCTTCGACAGCTCCTCGGTAACCTTCTTCGCGAGATCCGACTTGCTTGCATCGTCGAGAACATCACCCACCTTATCCTTGATGGCGTCCAGCTGCTCTTTCAGCTTGCTCGACGACTTCTGCGCCTCCGACTCGACAATATTAAACTTTTGTCGCGCCGACTTCAAGGCGTCCGACTCCTCAAGCTTCTGAGCCTCCTCCCGGAACTTGCGAATGTTGTCCTTGATCTCCTTGCTCTTATCCATCTCCGAGCGCATGTTGTCTATGAACTGCGAGAAGAAGCCGGGCCTGCGTCCTGCCTGCTGGCTGTAAAATCGTGGCTGCGGGGTGAAAGGCTGACTTAACCCGAGGGCCCCGTGGAGGTTAACCAGCCGGAGGCTCACCTGCTGGTGCTGCTGCTGCTGCGGGGTTTGCGTCAACTGCTGACACGTGAAGAGGCCAGCGCGCTCCCGCACAATAGCAACAACTCTGTACTGCAATGAGAAAAATCATTTAGATTGATGGTTTAACCTCGAAAATTGGGCACATGTATGCCAAGGGGGGGGTTTGTCGCTGGAGACCGCCGCGATGCCCGAATGATGAGTGAAATTACCATGGTGGGAATGACAGGTGACCTTTAGCTGGGGTTTCGACCGGTGGCGAATGGTCGCGAGTATCGCGTCAGAGGCTCAAAACTTTATGTAATTACTGCCGCGAACCACGCACGTATCAGCGGTCAGCTGTTCTCTTCCGTTAAGCGCCCGCTCGTGTTGCACAACGTCTTTGGATCGTTAGCGCGCATTCGATTGTTTAGTTGTTCGATTGGTCGGTAGTCCGATAGTCTCAAGCGTCAGTGTGCGCGATTTTTAAATTTGTCTGCAATGGACACTGGTTGGGACGACGCGTGTTGTGTTGGTGATTCGTTTGGGGGGATATGTTTATATTTTTCGGTGATAAGTAAGGCTCACTTGCTGTGTTTTTGTATTTGTATGCATTGCGCTGTTTTCTGGGGTTAAATGCTGGTAAAAAAAAACTAAAGATCTTGTTACCAATGTAAACGAAGACATTATAATCCATCGGATTAAGAAATTAATTCACTTTGATTAAATGATATTAAAATTGGTATTTTTAAATTGAATTTTGGCTATATGTACATCAAAATACAGAAGCTAAGGCCTTGCCATAAATAGGAATGCGAAATTTTTACAAGCATCAATAAAACTTGTGCCACCTGTAGCTTACAACCAGAGCTGACGTTTTGTACTATCGATTTTCTCGATGTTTTCACGAATTAAACATCGATACTAAACATTATTAAAGCCATGCACATCTTCTATATACATATATTTTAATTAATTTGTTTTACTAATTAATTAATATTAAAGAGTATAAAAATGAATTAAAACGTAACCAATCATTTAAATCACAATAAAAGTAACATTTTGTCTGTTTTCTAATGACGAAATGAAATGAATGTAAAATTTCGTTTTTAAGCTTAGTAAAATAACAACCAAAATTTTCAATACATCGAAAGTGCAAAAAAAATCGATGTATCGATAGTGCTCTGATATTTTGCCAGCACTACCAACAACCGTTACTTGGCGCTTTGTCCAAAAAAAATCTGAAAATTATATTCCGTTCCGACACTTGTTACATCGCTTCCTGACCCAAAGTCCCCTGAAACCTAGCTTAAACGTTAATGTTCAGATTAAAGAAGTAACGAGAATACTTCATATAGTGAAACCCCGCTTGGTTTTTTGTGGACCTGTTGAAAGCAAAGCGCGCCGCTCCGGTACATTTTTTGACGTCAGCCATGTTTCGCAGCAATCTGGAAGGCAGCGCCGCATCTGTGAGTGCCCCCCATACCGGGTGGGAATATTCAACCGCTGACGATGCTCCTTTCCAGGACAACTTTGCTGCTTTCCACGGCAGGGGGGGCCTCAACTTGCTGGGCCTGCAAAACATTTACTTGGATACCAGTGGCGGAGGAAACGGTAGCTTGCCGCCCACACCGTCCATCTCGTCCGCCACGCTCAGTCCGCCCAGTACCCCTCTGACACCGCTGACCCCCGAACCGACGGCGCAGACGACGCACTTCCCCCTACTGTCTGACAGCACCGCCGCGGCAAACACATTGCTGCTCCAGCGCCAGTACCACTACCATTTGCTGCTCCAGCAACAGCAACAACAACTGGCCCTGGCGCAGCACCAGTTGGCGCTGGCGGCATCGGCTGCGGCTGTCAATGTAAATCACCAACAGCAGGACGAGATTGCTCGATCTTTAAAAAGATTTGCGCATTTGACGCCTGGCGCAGCAGGTAAGAAACGAAAGGGGGAAAACAAAAATGGCGCGCCGACGACAGAGTTGAAAACTTAACGGGTGAGAAAGAGATGGCTTAATGTTGTAGTACAGTTAGACTAATGGTCATGGGCGTACTTTTGGGGGGATTAACAGAAGGTGCAATGACTTTGGAAAGTATTTTTGTAAACAAAATGGCGAGTTTAAGGCAATCTCTTGGCTGTTACTGTAATTTTCTTTGTTTTCGTTTTAACATTTGTATATTGTTCTGGAACCAAATTTAAGGCTTTGGCCCTCGGTCAATGACTTCGCAACACTTTGGCGCGTTCATTTCTCAACACTCAAAAAAGCCGAATTACCGTTTCTCGAATCTGTTGCGAATGCGCGTCAGCGTCTTTAGTATTGACGTTTTTACTTTTGGGAAATATTGAATCAAGAAGATTTTAGGACGCTTTGAGTGTGGAAATTTCTGGCTAAGAAACAAAATGTTGATCGATGCTGAAGTAATACTTAAAAATTATCACACCGCAGAGGACGCCGCTTGTACAATGCAGGAAGCGATGCAAGAGTTTGCGACCAACGGCTATGTGAGCGACGACATCAATCGTTTATCCTACGCCACTACACCGCCGGCTGCCCAGACGCCACCTCCGGCAATGCAGCAGCAGCAGCAGATGCACCTACCGTTGGGGCGCAATCCCCAGCTGCCGGTCAATAGCAATGTAATTCCGCTAGCGGCACCTCTCACCGCCCATTGGCTACAAACCTACAGGGAGCAGCTGAACAATGTATGGCGCCACATGTCCTACATGCCGGCCGCTACCAATGTCTCGGGACTACAGGCTCAGGCCGCGCCAGCCATGTCTCCCAATATCGGGGTGGGACTAAATTTGGGCTTGCCTTTGCAGCCGGAACAAGTGCGGAACGGAACGAATCTCAATACCAACAACATAAACAAGATGCACAAGCGCTTTAACAACAAGGCTAAAGAGGTGAGTGCTGTTTTTAAAGCGGACCTAAGTTCCGAAAATATGAATTCAATATTTTAGTTATTATTTAAGTAAAAAACTAAAAGATATATTTTCTTGTCACCTTAACAGATCAGCCGTCACTGCGTGTTCTGTGAGAACAATAACGAACCGGAAGCGGTGGTCAACAGCCACACGGTGCGGGACAACTTCAACCGAGTGCTGTGCCCCAAATTGCGCACCTACGTCTGCCCCATTTGCGGGGCATCTGGGGATTCGGCACACACCATTAAATACTGCCCCAAGAAGCCGATTATTACCATGGAGGATGCCATTAAGGCAGAGTCCTTTCGCCTAACCAAGAGTGGCTACTACAAGCAGCAAATGAAGGTCTAGATCCGACAAAAAGTTCAGGAAGAGCAGAGGCTCTGGCAGCTTTTGCAGCGTTTATATAAACTGAAATATATATACGCGTTCCGAGCGAGGCTGGATAAAATACTAGACTGAAACACTATAAAGCGCCTGGCGCGTTCGATTTTATAAAGTTTTTAAACTTGTCCCGTGCCTATTTCTATAGTATATAGTAGTCACCAATCTATCACTCAACCAAAGTTAAAGCAAAAAAACATAAAAAAGGTTTTTGTTCGTTTCTGTGAAAAAGAAACCAAATTTTGTAATACAAGAGTACTCACGATATCGTAATGTTTGTTCAATCGTGTTCGAGGCCGATAGAAGCATCTCGCGATCCGGAAGTTAATGGAAGGAACTGCCGGCCTACAAGATTTCTTAAACATTTTAATCGTATGTTGTTCGTTTCAGGCCGACACGATTTCGGTATATGTATCTGTAATTGGAATACAGTGTGTACTAAAATTTTGAAATAAGAGAGAGCACTTTGAATATCGAACTGCCAATCATAATATAATATTAGAATTTAATATAAAGCCTGGAAAAGGAAAGATCAAGAAACACTTTCGATCAAATCGGCGACACCTAACATTTTCATTGTGAAAGTTTTTAAATTTTTGACATTCCATATATTTTGATAATTCAAGATACTTTTTTACTACATGTATCGCTTATATACATTCCAAACACGTCTATATATAAGTGAAATATATATATATTTTTTAAACCGTGTTCTCGCCCAGTCTCAATTTTCAAAAATGTAATCAACTAATTTTAATTACTATTGAGCTTATAAAATTTTATATTTTTTTAAAATGATGTACATAAATGAAGTTGAAGAAATGTAATAAAGATTTCTCTTAAGTTCTAAGCTAATAAATCGTATTGTTTTCTAATCCTCATCTCCGTCTCTGCGCTTCTCAAAGAGAGCCAGAAAAATGCCATCGGTTAAATCACTATCTGGCAAACAATAAAGACAATTCTTTCCGATCTTTGCGTACTCCTTGTCGCCCACATTTTGCCACTTGTTACGCAGCGCCTTCTTGCAGCTCAGCAGCTTGAAGGAGGGATTTAGCTGCAGGCAACGCTGCACCACCTGCTCATTTTCCTCTTTCCACAAGGAGCAAGTGCAATAAGCGATCCGTTTCACATTGGGGAAAGCGCTCATAGCGTGCGACAGGATCTTGATCTGTAGCCCAGCCAGTTTATACAGTCGTTTGTCATCCTTCTGCTCGTCGCACACACTGATGCGGCTCTGCATTCCATTGCCAGAGCAACTGGGATCCACGAGGATGTACTCTACATCCGGACAGCGTTCCGCAGCTGCATGGGTTTGACGAATTAGTTTATATTCAAATCTCAAAAGACAACTACTCACTCATCGTCAAGGCATCACCCAGAATGGGTGTCACAATTTCGCAACCAGCCTCGTTGGTTATGTCGCACAGCGCCTTATAGCGCTCCTTGGACTGTTCCACCGCGTAGATGCGCCCCTTGTTCTGCATCACGTTACACATGTGCAGTGTCTTCATTCCAGGGGCTGCGCACATGTCCAGCACTGTGGAGCCTGTTGGAGGAGCCAATAGCTCAGCGGCCAAGCAGGTTGCCTTATTCTGCAATATAAACTTCTTGGCGTGCACAAAGTCATGACCGGCCCAGTAGTGTGCCCACTTGGGATGGAAAATCAACACACACTCCACATGCAAATCCGTCATGAACTCGTCCTCCTCCAGGGCTCTAATCGCGTTGAGAAAATCTGCATAACTGGCATCCGCTGGCAGCTCCTTTCGCCGCCACTCCTCTCCAGCCAGGTACTCCAAGGCCTCCGACAGACTGAGTAGATTGGTATTGATGCGCACATAGCGGGGGTTGGGTTCTGTTCAGGCGGATGAAAAGACAAATGAAAGCATAGTTTAAAAGTGTGACATAGGTTGATTTATTTAAAGTAGTTTTTAACTAAGTTACTGATCCTTTCAAAGATGCGCATGCTCCGCACAAATGTCTCTCAGATTGTTTTTGTTTTGGGAATGAAATATTGAAATTAAATTGATATCAAAGGCAGGTTTTGATGGATTTTGGGTTCCATAACTTCCATTTCATGATGGTAACAAGTTACTGTTCCTTTTTGGAATCAGCATCATCCTCCTCAACCTTTTCCTCCTCCTTGACCTGCTCTAATGGCGGTGGAGACTTCTCGCGGAAAGCCTTCAGCACATACATGGCCACTACTAGATTAACGACTAAAACAGCCGTCAGAACAGACCAGCAGTTGACCGTGAATACGTCTAGATGGGGAAATGATTCCTGCAGCCAGTTGCGCACACCGTAAAAGCCCAAAAAAGGCAACGTGAACATCAAGACGCTGTAAGCCATTAGCCATAGGAACACTTCGGCACTAGTGTCTTCCTCTTGGGGAGCGGACTCCACTGGAGGCCCGGGTTTAAACTCCGCTGGCGGATCTGCGACAGCCGGCGCAACATCCACCTGTTGTTGCTTCTTGTTCTTTTTGGCCATAACTCAGCCGGCTAATGCTGCAAGTGGGTCGGTGAACCTGCCTTTCTTCTGGATCCCGGAGCCGCTGATCGCCTGCTGCAGCTTCTCCTGATAACTCCGCACTGTCTGCACCGGCCTGCTCTCTCCGTTGAGCTGCTTGCGCCCGAAAATCAGTTCGGTGACTAGAACCTTGGCCAAAGAGGCATCCAGATTGGGGTTGTCCTTCAGGAGTCCTGTCTCCTCGATGGCGTTGTCCACGGCGCCGCGATTGTCGCTGTAATGTTTCAGTACCGCCTGCAGGCTGCGAACACGCTGCAATTTGACAGAAGAAACATGCGTTATTTCGATGTTTTACCGCCCGTTCGCTCCTAGGACTCACGGCATGCTTCTCCTCGAAAATCAGGGACTTTATGGACTTTTGTTTATCCAGCGCCGTCTTCAGAATTTTTGCCGTCGCCTTGTATTGGGTTGGAACTTTTACAGAATGGTTAAATTTACTCATTTTCGTCACGTGCGTCAGATTTTCTGTTTATAATGCTCCGGTTCATCAGAAAGGGAGCGGATTTTTGCCTCTGACGCAAGTGGTCACTCTAAATTAACGTGGGGAAAATAAGTTCGCACTAAAATAGTGGGGAAAAAGCTGAAAGTTGAAACAGCTGGCATGGGCGGCAAAAATGTTTTATTTTATCTAATTCGATTCAAAGATATCTTTTATAATTATACAATTCCGATTTTAAATTCATAAAAATCGAAATACTATATAATATAACTGCCAGAGAAACGGCTGTGAAATGATGAGGATTAAAACAGCAAGTTACTATGAACAGTAAGTATCTATGATCAGTAATTAACTATGATCAGTTAGTAACTATGATCAGTAAGTATCAATGAACATTAAGTAACTATGAGCAGTAAGTATCTATGTATGATCAGTTACTAACTTTGAACACTAATAAACAAGAGTTGCAACTTTTGTAACACAACACATTTATGAGACTTGGCCGGCAGAAGTCACTTCCTTCCGGTGCTGTTAGAACCAGTTGGGAATCATATGCACACATGTGTGAGATTTGTTTTCGAACAAATTTAAGAGCAATCTATTTGAATGAAACTATGGAGTTATTCGTCTATATAATTTTACTAATTTACTGGAGCTTGGCGAATCGGTAAACTATATACATATGTATATACATATGTACATATACATATATAGCTGCCATAGGAATGATCGTTAAAAATTAAGGAAAATTAACTTCGGCCTGCCGAAAATGAAATTTTACCCTATGAAACTTATTATAAAATACATTCATGGAGAGCTAGCCTCTCCGTTTGGAGCTATGAATGTAAATATCTGAATGAAAGTTTCCAAATAGTCTTCTTTTCAATTCTTATTATAGTAAAATACGATAATTTTATAATATTTATGTAATATTATGTAAGGTTTATATTTCTCCCTAAAGGGTTTTTTATTTGACACAACTTGATTAATATTCAATGATCCAAGGGTAAACTGCTAGGGTATAGAAACTTCGGCAAAATTAGCTTCCTTTATTTTTTTTATTTCTTTTGCGCCGCTCGCCAACATTTGGCCCAATTAAATTCGGTATTAAAAAAAGGAGCTCCCTCTCTCGCTCTGCGGCCAAAAAAAAAATTACACAAAAAGAGCCGGGAACAAAAAACCGGAATTCCAAGCCTGAGCCGAAGAGAACGAGTGAGAGAAAGAGCGAACAAACTAAGAGAGTACTCAAAAAGTACACACATAAAAAACATAAACAAGCCTTTTTTCATTATGTGTGCGAGAGAGCCACCCCATCTCGCTCACTCATCGCGCTCTCGCTGCCTCCTTCCTTCCGCTGTTTGAAAAAACTCGCTTCGGCTGTGATTTTTTTTCATTCGAATTTTCACCGCGCTGCCGAACGAACGGTTGGTTCATTCCTTCGAGTTCCGTTTCGTTCTGCTTTTTGTTGCTTCCCCGCGACGTAAACAACCGAACCGAAGTGTGGAGCTTGTGCGGATTACGCCGCCATTCCAGCCCCCTTTGCCCCACGTGCTAGTTGTAATTGCAATTAATCCCACTCGGTAGTCGAAAAAAAGGCTGACAAAAAACGGGCCAAAAGCACAAGTGCAGAAAAAACAGAAACTTGCCAGAAACTCTGCTCCTGTATGTGTGTGTGCGTGCGTTGGTGTCGGTGTGTGTATATTTTTGGCGTGCGCGGCCATTTTTTCTTGTTGCCACTCGAGAGTCTCTTCGAAAGAGAGGCCCGGCCGCAGAAACTACGCAAATCCTCACTAAATTCGCCAACTGAGGCGCTAATTTGCGGAAAATAAATCAATCGCAGTGGCGCCGAAAACAAACAAACAAACGTACAAAAATAGAGTGCCGCAAACCACAAGCAACTTAGCTGAGCGCGCGAGTGTGTGTTGTGTGTATATGTGTGAAAGAGGCTAGCACATCTACGTAGGCGCCTTCCCCCCGTTCGTTCACCCACAATCCGGCAGCGAACACGTGCTCGCGCATTAACGGCCAAAAAAATATCAACAAAAGTTGGCCGATAAGGAAGAGCAACAAAACTGCATAAGCATCATCAGCAGGCGACACACAAAAGGCTCCTTTAAATTGGTTAGTACTTGCACCAGCATATGTTTTATATACATATTTGCCTTATTGGACAAACAGTTGAGCGCTCTGCTTCCCGCGTTCATCGCACGGTGGGACAGTTACTGAACATTTGTTAGAATTAATTATGTATCTTGATGTTCAAAGCAAATTTGAAATATAGAAAATATGTCTTTGTTTAGGATTCTTGTGAAATTCCTTTATAAAAAAATATTATTTGATTATGTTTTTAAACAAATTTTGTTCTATTCACTTGAATTAGTGATAATTTAAATTTCTTATTTGTTATAAAGTATTATTAAGTGTTTGAAAACCCTGAGGACGGGATTTCATGCAAGCCCTTAAAATATACAGCCTTGATAAACACATAACTCTAACTAAATCTTAATTATAACTATTTTCGAATTTAAAATACATTAAAATAGAAAAGGTTCCATTCGGACTATTATGGATACTAGTTTAATAATAAATTAATCAAAACGTGACTTAAGATTTCCAGTATAAAAATTAAATATTAAATTACTTTTTCTGGTAGTTTGTTAATTTAAGTGATGCTTTTATTTATTTATTTATTTTGTGAAATACCCCAAATTATTTACAATATCAATCTTCTCAAAGAAAATCATATAATGAGCCTGATGTATTTTCGCATTACAATTTCCATTTATTTTACTGGGTAAAATAGGATTGATAGCCACAGTAAGATATTAAATAATTTAATTTAAAAGGTATAACACATCTTGTGACCCCACTGTACCTTTAGTTATATTTATTTAATGCTTTTTTTGTAACAATTTCTTTTTTGTTAATCAATTTTGGCTATTAACACGTCATTAAGGTAGAATAACTTCAAAAAACAATATCGCAAAACGGACACAATTATTTGACCGTCCGCTTTGTCGCTTCTTTTTGACTTTTATTGTTCGTTCCCCATTCATTCGGTGGCGGTTTTTTTTTGTACGTTGTGTGTCGTGTCTTTTTTTATCTTCCACTTTTTTTGTATTCATCAAATATTCGCTGCTTTTTTCGCACACATTGTCGCCCCCAACTGAGCGAGAGAGTTTGTTTATGTTGCGCTCTTGCTCGCTCTTTTGCTCTCTTTTGTTTTCAGCTGCTTGCGCTCAATTAATTTTCGTTGATTCGTTTTTTGTGGCCATGTTGCTGTGCCAGAGTGTGTGTGTGTTGGTTTTTTGTGTATACCATTTTATTTATATGCTTTTCGGGCTTCTCTTTTTCCCCCAATTTTTTTCTGACCGCTTGCGTTACATTTTTTTTGTATTTCCCATTTGCATTATTATCAGGTTGAGTGGCCGATTTTCCGTGTTTGTAGATCTGTAGTTACACGATGTTTGTTCTTGTTTCGTTTCCTTTTTCTGTGTTCTTTTAATCATCACTTTCGCTGAAGTTGGTTTTGTTTGGTGTTTTAGTTGCGATTGTTTGGCCAGCAAACAACTGTTTGTCGCCTTGTCTCGCTCTCAATGTGCGCAACAAGCGAGTCCTTCTTTACATTACCCATTACACTTCCCCTTCTCATTCCCCCATCTTCCCTTTATGTTTTTCCTGCTGTTCAATTGTCCAACGTCAGCAACAACAACTAAAAAACCGGTTATTTTGGCCAGGCAACAAAAACAAATAGCAGCCAAAACCGAAATTACCTCTGACGTCAACACCCACCCGACTAAAAGGTCGTAATCAATGTTGCGCATTCAACTTTTGGGAATTTACATAATTTAATTGTGACGATTTATCTCCATACAGCAATAAATCAGACCAAAGTTACAATTATTTATTTTATATACTCCCAAATAATGATAATAATAATCAATACAAGTAACAATTTTTAAAATGTTCTGAAAGCCAAGATGTTTATATTATTGTTGAAGGCACAATGAAGTTAGCCGAATATGAATACATATGTATGTATGTACATTTTAACATACATAACAATATCTTAATAATTTAATTCTTATTATATACAAAATAATATCTTCACGATAGTGTTCATATATTCCGATTTAAAATAGTGGAATAATTTAAATATTAAAAAAAAACTAGCATAAAAGATGGTTAAATCTTCAAAAGTGTAAACTAAACAAAAGTATAAACTTTTTTTTAACGATCTTTGACTTGTCATTAATTGTTTTCACACAATTTAAATGTTAACATTTTAACATTTAATCGATCCTCTTTATAGCCCTCAAATATTTGTTAAATAACTGCTTAAAATATACATACATATGTACCTACCTCTCGACTTTAATATTTTCTTCATATTTATCAATAGTGGGTGTAAGACCTTTTTATTCAGACTATTATTAGTCGGTTTTACTAAAAGAACACTTAATTGTTGTAAAAGTCCTAGTCGATATATGTATGTAAAACTTTAAAGTCCCATAATTTCATTTTAATGGCTATATTTAGATATTTGTAGTAAAATAGTATTTAAACGTATCCCAATTTCCCTTTTTATTTCAAATTAGAGCTTTTAATGTTGCACAATGCTTAAAATAGTGATAAAATTAAATTAAAACATTTTAGGTATGCTAAAGTTATATATCTAACATCTAAATGCACTTAATATGTTTCAAAGAACCTTATGCAATTGCTGCTTCCATTTGACTCAAATGTTTTAAAGTAAATGTTACTGCTTTTAAAATATCGAATATGTACCTTGCTTAGTACGATTCCCTTAGTTAATGACAACATACACACATATGTATGTATGTAACCGACAGGATATCCTCAGACTCTCATTTCCTACTTAGTTCTTTGTGATAGCTGAAATTTGGCAGTATCTCTAACCAATCACATTACTAACAACAGATTTAATACTGTGCCAAGCTAACAGCATTGGTCCATTGAAAGCACAGATGCACCGCCCCAAAAAACTGTCGGTGATGTGTGTAGTTGCAGCAGCTGCGTTTTGGTTCGAGTTTTCGAGGTTGTTGACACGTTCCGTTGGCGCCCCTGACTTTTTTTTTTGCCAGGCCATCATCATAGTTGAGCCGCGGTAACCGCGATTGCGATTTTTCGGTTCTTCAAGCAGAACGAAAAGCGAAGAAGAATCCATTTCGCTTTCCATCTTGTTGTCACCAACAATTTTTGGCCGCAAGCGCCTTTTTTGTTTATCTTGTGACTTTTTTCCGTTGACTTATTGTTTTTTGCCCCGGCATTGTTATTAATTCTTTTCGCTTTTTGCGCCACACTCGCAACTTTTTTACTAGGTTGCTGCTTGCCATTTCTTTTACGGCTGTGCTTGTGCTGCTGGACTTTTGTTCCAGAGCGCAGCACGTTTAATTCACAAACAATTAATTAATTCATGCACATTTATGTTAATGTGCAGAAATTAATGTACCCCGCGAGACGTGGGGAAGGGACGGGCAGGGGGGAGCCAACGTGGGGTAGTGGCGAAGGGAGCGCGAAGCGGAATCGAAAAGTAGTTTAAGCACTTGTGCCGACTAGGCACAATTTACTGGATTCAAGAATTACAATATTTCTGTACTTTCAGCACAAACCCGCGACGAGTTTTGTAAGCTCGCAGTAGTGAAGTGTCGACTTGCCGACGACGACGACGACGACGACGTCGAGCACCGCTGTTCCATCCCCAATCCCATTCCCTCCATACCATTCCACTCGCGCTAGTGGCACCGTTCGAGCGGCTTAGACCCTTCGACGATCACGCCCCCAAGCTGGACGCTCGCACCATAGCCTATCGCCCGCTGACCCTTGGCGGCCACCAGCCGACGCTTATGGCCGAACTGCCGACGGCGCCGAACGGCGTCCCAAGCGGCGATTACCTGCACCGCTCCATCGACCAGCTGCGATCTTTGGGTCACTTGACCACGGCCCAATTGGTTCACGAGTACAAGCCTTTCAACATCACCGAGTTCCGGCAGAATGTTGCCGAGCGTCTGGACTACTCGCTGAAAAGCGGTCTGGTACAGCATCAGCAGCAACATTTGGTTATGGAACAGCAACAACAGCAGCAGCAACATCCCGATCCCCAACAACAGCAGCAACAGCAACAACATTTGCACCACCAGCAACAGCAGCAGCAGCACCATCAGCAACAAGCAAAACCAAACTACAGTCCACCCAACTCACCGCCTACGCCCCACGAGCAGCCGGAGCAAAAGGTAAGTCTCTTAGGAAAATCTCAATTTATCTTAGATCCTTTGAAACAGCCCCAGAAACCCAATTACAATTCAAACTTATCTGTACGTATTCCTCGTTTCTTTCCAGTACGATCCTAGTAGATCACCAGCGCGCCAACAGATGAGCAACGGCAGTGGAAGCGGCAGCAATGGCTCCTCACCGGAGGAGGAGGGCCGACGGAGCGACGGCGACCAGACAAAGCCGTACAAGTGTGCCTCGTGCAGCAAGTCATTTGCCAACTCCTCGTACCTGTCGCAGCACACGCGGATCCATCTGGGTATCAAGCCATACCGCTGCGAGATCTGCCAGCGCAAGTTCACGCAGCTGTCGCACCTTCAGCAGCACATTCGAACTCACACAGGTGACAAACCGTACAAATGCCGGCATGCCGGCTGCCCGAAGGCCTTCTCGCAGCTCTCGAATCTGCAGTCACACTCCCGCTGCCATCAAACGGACAAACCGTTCAAGTGCAACTCCTGCTACAAGTGCTTTGGCGACGAGATGACCTTGTTGGAGCACATACCCAAGCACAAGGACTCCAAGCATCTGAAGACGCACATCTGCAATTTGTGTGGCAAATCCTATACGCAGGAGACCTATCTGCAAAAGCATTTGCAGAAGCATGCCGAAAAGGCGGAGAAGCAGCAGCATCGGCACACGACTCAGGTGACAGCTGCCCACCAACAACACGTGCCGGCCGGCGGCATTGGCTTGAATCTGCAACGCCAGGCAATGAACGACGTAAACGCTGCTTACTGGGCCAAGATGGGGGCGGACAGTGCGGCCGCCTCGCTGGCGGAGGCCATACAGCAACAGTTACCACAGGCCACCGGTCAGCCATACGGAAACTTTGCCTCCCTGCAGCAACAGCATCAGCAACAGGAACTGCTGCAGCAGCATCATCAGCGTTTGGCGGACACGCCCGGTCACTCACACAGTCCGCATGAGGAGGCCGCAGGCGAGGATCTTGTCCTGCGACAGTCTACGCCACAGCATCACCTTCAGCAGCAACAGCAGCAGCAGCAACAACAGCAACATCCGGCGCAACACCAGCCGTCGCCTGGGCCCGGGTCGTCGGCTTTTACCCCACTGGCAGCCACAGTGGCACCACCACCGCCGCCCCCACATCTTCAACAGCATCGCGGACCGCCGGCGGCCACTGCCGCATATCTCTATCAGCAGAATGCGGCTGCTGCCGCTGCCGCCTTTCCCACTCAGCTCATCTCGCTACATCAGATCCGGAACTATGCCCACCAGCCAGGAGCGGCGGGCCTCATCGCTGGCGATCACCTCACCCTGGGCCTGAGTGCCGTGAATGCGGCCAAAGAGAAGGCGCTATAGTATAGGCCGGGTCGTGGCCAAAAGAGGCAGCAACGATGACATTAGTTTAAGGTTTCCGTTTCAACTGGTTTGGATTCGAGTTCACACTAGATGAACTCTCGAGCCCAACCCAATTGAAACGATAGAAGTAACAGTAAGTTAGAAGTTAGTTAGGCGCATTTGCTAATAAGGAGCATTGCATTGCAGCTGGTTTTCCTGAACCTGAACTATCCACATATCCAAAACCACCTTGATGTTGTATACGAATCAGCCAAAAATAAGCAACAATTCTATCACTGCCCAAGACCGAAGATTAAACCAACTGCAATGCTTTAGCTCCTCGCTAATGCGATATTAAGAATATTACATCTAGATCGACTCAGGATTTTATATACGATATTTATATACCCCTATTCCCTTCCCTTTTTAGATATATCTGTAAGCAATATGTAAAATAAAACTCTGAGCTATTTAAATAAGTTAAATTTGAATAGATCACAGTTTTAGTATAAGCTAGCAGCCGTACAAAGTACATAATATATATTTGACCTAGATTGTACATAGATGTATGTAAATGTGTGCTGTATATGTAAACGTACTTTAGATACTTTCTAATTTATCAACTAATTAGTATCTTAAGGATATTTTCTACCTGTTAGGCAAGCTGAAAGTGAGAAATCGATTTGAAAGTGTAAAATTCAAACCCTAATAAATTTGAAAATTATTTATAAAATAAAACTAGACATTCGCTTTCTAATTCAGTCGCAGAAATAGAACTTTGATTATAATATGCAACGATCTAGAAAACTGCAACCTAATCCGCTTAGCGGCCTCAAGAGCGAACTCCTTTTGTGGCAGAGAGGCGACATAAGAGATTTATGTTCACCCCATATAATCGGAGTATCCATCCACAGGGGAAATCGGATCGAGGTTTATCTTTGAGTCTCTCCCCGCTAGCAGCTGCCTGGCTTAAGACGTAACACTGGCGTAGTTCTTAGGGGGGTTGGCTTCGCCAAAAAAAAGTGCTCTGTCAGATATGTAGGTTCCCTCGAATCAAAATGCTTGGCTGCGCTCGAATGGCGATTAATGATTGATGACTGATTGAGTCTTGAAACTTTTTGGTCGTCCCATCGACTGGGAGATTAATGAGAATGATTCATTTTACTGGATTGGATTGGGTCTTGAGTTCTTTTCGATGTGTTTTGCATATACGCGGGTATTTTTACCTGATATGAAAAACTAGTTCAGCGTGGCTTTCGAGACTTCTTCACTCTGCACGATTTGCAACTTGAAGTCCAAAGAGTTCGATCTACTTCAGAAATTTGTGAATTTAAAGAACTTTACAGTGGACGGTGATGATGGAGTTACAAAGATCTTAAGACCTTTGACGGATTAGTAAGCTGATATCCAAGATATATTCAATCTATGAGCAACTGGTTGGGCTTTATCTCAAATATCTCTGAGCATAAAACGAATTTCATAGCTAATTAATAAAACAATAAATTTAAAAATCCCACAAAAAACCAGTTTAAGTTGTTAACAGGTGTTTTTGTATTCATTATTATATTTTCTCTGTCTTTATTTAGTTTTTTTTTTCTTGGTTCAGTGCTGAGCACAGCGTTTGAATGGGATTATAAATAGCAGCAAATTTTGCTAAATAAATAAAAAACCAACAGCTTTTATGATCTTTTTATGCCTCTAATAAAAATGAAATAAAATCACCTAAATAGCCCCTAACAATGGGGATTGTTGGAAATAAATAGACACCCACAAAAGGAGTTAGGGCAGCAGACAATGAAGTTGATAGAGACATAAACTCGCTAAAAGGATTCTTTGTTTGTCAACAAAGATCGGTGTCTTTGCCAAAATTCGGCACGATCCTTTGGCAAAAAAAAATAATCAAGAAAACAAAAAAGGGCAGGACACCCTTGAGCGAGCTACAAGGATCGCTGACAAGAAACCAACAAATCATCAAAGTAGAATTGGCAAACACACCGCAGAGGACAAAGCCCAGGGATAAAAGGGATTTGGCGATCGATAATCGATCATTTGGCAGTTGTGCAAAACGCTAAACAAAGGCTTTCACAATGCAAAAATGAGGTGAAGGGGGCAAGGAATCTTTTTAGCACATCTACGAACCCTTTTTCCTTTTTTTTTTGGAGGGCTCTGCAACCCAATGTTTGCCAATAATTTAATTGATAAATGATTTGATTTCTGCCAGCCATCGCCATCGATCATAGAGAAGCATTCAAAGCATCGAGGCCCTGTCTACGCGCGATTAGCATATCAATGCGCATTATTATAGATGCACTAATGATCATGGGATTGTTTGGTGGTTATTGTCCCCGATCTTCGGGGTGGCTCTTCTCCGGCTCCTTTTACTTTTCTTTCGGGTCTGTCTTGTCTTTGGGTGCTGAAATCATCACGATTTCGTTCCCGTTGGGAGAGTCTCAACAGGCTTTGTTATGCTAACTATGAGAAAAAAATGAGGACCATGTCCTGGCTGGGTCCTTGGTCCTGGGACTGTCACTTTTACTTGCAGCTTGATCGATATGATAATTAGAATGCAGTGCCCGAGGCCCAAGACAGACAGCTCTTCCCTGAGAGTGGCATCTGTCTAAGGAGATCCTAAAAAAAGAGGAATGTTCTAAAGACATATAATACATTTGTTGTATTAAGAAGTCCAAGAATTAATATATGATCTAAGTCAATTCATATTAATTTAATTACCTTGCAACTTGAGTAACTATAATTTAAATATATTTTAATAACATTTCAATATTTAAACATTAACTAAACTAGTTAATATTATAGATCTTCCTTTACCAGCTTAAATGTAATCTCCAGGAAGCAGTTTCTTAAACTCCATCTAATACCAGCTGAAACTTCATCATGTCCTTATATTTTGTATATAACTTGTCCCTACAGTTTTTGTTTCAGTGCAGTTTTCGAAAAGGACATTATGCAAAACTACTTTCATTTGAATATTGTCTATGCAGTTTCAATGCCAAGAGATCATTTTTGTGCCTGCAGAAAGGCATCAATAGATTTATGGTTTCTAAACTCCAGACCCGAAATCAAAACACACACCCAAAGCAAAGGAGGGAGAGATAGTAGGACCCGATCATCGTCATCAGGGGTTGCACACAAAACATCCGCCGGATCTGATTGTACAAAAAAAAACAAAAAGAAAAACCTTTCACCCCAGAGAACGACTCGTTCTTCTTGGCAAATGAAAGGACTCGAAGAGGGATCCTTTCTCTCACACAACCCGTTCCCTCGAATGGCATTTAGTCGGTTCGCCATTCAGCGATTCTTTTGGATAAACTATTTATGAAATTATTATACAATGCACACAATATGCGGATACACTCCACCGATTAGCCTGGGCTTTGAACAGATCGATAGAGAATGGCACGAAGGTGTGTATGTTTTTCCCATAACTTCTTGTTCCTGTGGCATTTGCATTTCATCCTTTATCAGTCGAGAGACACTCTGAGGTCCTTGCCAATTGTGATCCAAACGTATTGTTCGATTCTAATAAGGTGCGATATTGTGAAATTCGATGCGATTTTCGTTAGCTATTCTTATAACCATATTTGCACCCTTTGAGCTGAATGGATATTCGCAAAATTGGAGGGCACACTCTATGGCCCTATTGTTGAGGTTAAGGTTTCTCTATATGGGTCGGTCCTGTGTTTGGATTGATTTCCCCTTTATCACTTCGATTGTTGGGTAATTGATACTTAAGCGAATATTGGCATATTGCCAAAAATAAAAGAAGAAGGTTTGTGGGGATTTTATTAAAGCGTTTTGATTGCCAATTTGATGAGTAAATCGAAGATGATTTGAGATGGCTGAGTGCTTGATGCATATTGGCATTTGATTGATTTTTGGCATTGGAAATGCATTTCCATTTACTGTATGCATTCAGTAAGTTCTTTTACATATTGAGTTTCATTTCCTTGCCTTGAGTTTGTGTTATAATAATCCCTTGTTGGAGATAGTATTTCATTATGAGAGATCAACATATGATGGATGAAGGTTGAGTAATGCCAGACTATAATTTAAGGCAGAAGCTTGTAACGCAGTGAAGGAGTCATTTCCGACCCTATAAATCATATATATTCTTGACCAGAATCATCAGCCGATTTGAACTAGCCATGTCCAGTCGAAAAATAAATTTTTGAAATTTGTTCAAAAAATTGAATTTTTTAAAATTTAATAATGGGTTAGCAGTCATTAATCTACTAAAAACTAGCATAGAACAGCTTTCCGAATTAAAATTAATGATTTTTTGGCTTAGTTATGAGTTTTTGAAGCTTTCCTTTCTTGTTCCTGTTTCCCTCTCTCATCAATTTTATCTTTATATTTCATATAAATTGAAAGTCTATTTAATGGAAAACCCAATTATAACGTTTCTCTTCCTCAACAAACAACACATTTTTTTAAACCTATCAAGTACTTAACAATGTTTACAATTACTCAAACCAAAGATCAGTTTGTACCCCCCTTCAAATTGTTACAATTTCCAAAATAAATCTTTGACAACCAACACGTGTTAAATTAAATAAAAAAAAGTTGAATAAAATGGCAAAAAATAAATGTTAACTGCGTAATTGAAAGAAAGGACATTGTGAACAGGATTCAGCCATGAAATGACGCACTAACAAACATTTAATTACCATTTTCGCACCGCCCTTTGTCGGGGAGCTGTTTTTCCCAAATCTCACGACAAAAAAGTACCCAAAAAAATGTTGGTAAAAAACGGCTACAATCAACGCGAACAAAAAAAACTTGTCACACGGGATTTGAACATTTTTAAAATAGGGAAGAAAAAATACGCGGCAAAAAAGCTGAACTCACTGCAATTATAGACGACTTTTTTCGGTAGTCAAGCATAAAAAATTAGGGACCAAAAAAATACAAAAAGAAAAAAAAAATGGGTTAAAAAAGTGCAGAGGCCAACAATGAGGGCTGCAAGGATGAGCTCACAGCCCGGGTTTTTTTTTTATCGGGAGGACATAAAAAATCTCCCAAAAAAGTATGCAACGGGCGGCATTTGGTTACCTAATTTGAATATTTGGCGCTAGAAATTTTCTCACGATTTTTTTTTGTTGACTACCCACAGCCCAAGACACACACGCACTCCGGGGCTCACAAGGCTCAGGGTGACGATCAAGGATAATGAAAGGACTCGAACAAAAAGACGGGCAGACGGGCCTAGAAGACAAGGAGTAAAAAAAATCCGAATTTTTTACCTCATTTCCATGCGGAAGCGTTTCCTTGCGCGAACCGCCAAGGGCGATAGGACAAAAGAGGACGAAAGGATGCCTTAATTTATGCACAACACGTTCGCGGATCGGACGCCCAAAAGGGTTGAGGGAACCCGAGAGCACTACGTACGTTCCCGGGACATCGTCTCGCATTTGCATACGTGATCAAGGCAGAAGGGTGCGTCGCCAAGCAGGACAGGGTCAAACATCATTTTTCATATATCCTCCGTAAAAAACGAGGTCTAAACGAAAAAAAAGGATGCTCTTTGAAATAGAAAAATACGTAAATTATTTAAATTACGTTTTTTTTTTCGGAAATTTCTGTTAGTGCGCACGTCAGCCTTGCTAAGATGTTCATCTGGGTCACTGTGCTAGGTAAACAACCCAAGATCCCATCTGCAGGGAGTAAGGACCTCTCTCTGGTCCTTCCTTCTTCTCCTTGGTTTATTTGTTGAACTATTTTGCATATTTAACATTGTCTTTGATCTATTTTGCATATTTTTGCATTGTCTCTGTCGATTTGAGACGCCTTTGGCAGAATTCTAAATCAATATTTGCTCATTAGTCACAAGCAATAATTTTAAATTTAATAATTTGAATAGCCTCTTAAGGGCTAAAAGGCAAAATGAGCCACAGCAGCTGTGTAAACGGAAAAGGAATCCATAATATGAAGGAAATACTTTCAGTTATTATTTTAAAAAAATCATGGTCTCCAATTTTATTTAACACCTTTTCCGCAACATCTTCTTATTAATAGCTTTATGTCCGAAAAGTGATTTCGTAATAAAAACACTTTAGTTTAAGATTAAAATCAGATAGCCTTATTTATCACAAAACAAAACGAAATGAACTAAGCGTCAAAGTATGCCAAGCTCTGCGCAGAAAATTAATCAAATTATACCCTATCAGGAGATAAGCGAAATAATATCCATCAAATTCTATAATTTGTATACGGGGATCGTAAAATTATGAAAAAAAATATAACCCGTTGCTGAAATAGAAATTTTGCAAAAGCCACGCAACTTTTTTGTTAGCTTTGTTTTAATTAATTTAATTTTAATTTAATTTAATTTAATTTTAATTAATTAATTAAGTTACTTAATTACAGGTACAAGATATGGGCAAAGATCGATCCCCCCTTCACCACTGAATCTGGAAACAGGTTGACTTGTGCCAAAATATATTTTTTTGGCAAAAGGTTTACCTGTGGGCCATTAGTGGGAGTTGAATTTGGTGATCATTTTGAAGTATTCGCCGATGGTGGTACCTTGGAAAAAGTAAATTCAAATAAAGATATTCCCAAGCTGTTTATTTCAAACGGTATTAAATGAACCACAACTTGAATTTTTTGGCAAGTAAAATTTTTGGTAGAAGCGACAGAGTGATTGATCGTGTGCCAATTGTTGACGAAGACAAAAAATAAAAACGTAAGGCGTAAAGTGGAAGAGAGAAGCCGAACATTAAAACATTTTATATATTTTATTTTTGTTGTGGTTACCTTTGTTCTCAGCCAAACAAATAAAATTTGTATTTACCATCTGTATTTGTTGTTGCTGTGAGTACGCAATTTAAGTGAAGAATCGCCTTCTAGTCAAACCGGTTGGCACTCGCGATTGCCTTTTTAATCTGTAAGTCTTTTTTAAAATTTGAGCTAACACCAAGTCAAGGGGCTGGAGAATAAGATATCTTTAGTAGAAGATCCAGGAGATCTAATCAAGAAACCATATTTTATGTATTTTACACACTTTATTTAAAACTGAATATAAAACAATATATAAATTAAATACAAACCTGGAATTCATTTAAATAAATACTTAATCTTTGGTTAGAAAAAGATATGTGATCTTATAAAGCTACCTAACTACTTTAAAATATAAACTTAATCTCCGACCGAACTTTACTTCGTTTTAAATTCAGGCTATATTGTAAAAACAGCTTTACAAGAGTAGTATAATTTATTGGCAGATTTTAGAAGATTTAAATGAGTGATTCCGACCATTCAGAATAAAAATTTAGCATTATTTTTAGAGTTTTCCGGGTACTGACTAAAATCGAGAAAACGGGTAGGTTGGAACTTAACACTTTGTGCACCCCATCCATTCTTGGGGTTACCCGCCATAATTCAAACACAGAACGGCGAAACATTGTTTTAGCGGCGAAGCAGTGTAACTGTATGTGACTATTATTTTCGCCGCAAATGGGATTTTTTCGCCAGCCAGCTGTTCACACCAACACGCAGAATTTTTTTTAAAAACAACAAAATTGGCGCATAAATAATGTTTTTAAATGACCTAGGACAGCCACTTATATTGGAGGCTGGAAAGAAATACGGCCCCTTCGAGCAGGTGGGGATTCTATTGTCCATTAACCGCCTTAAATTACATATAGGTTGATCCTCTAGCACCGTGGAGCATTGGTCCTGTCGTCTGCCGCATTTAAAGATCATGTTGTTCCAGAGGAATGGTCCAAACTCGTACTTGGGTCGGAGGCGGACCTTTGTTTTCTTCAACTGCAGAATGTTTTTAAAAACGCCCATTTCACGAACTGCACTTTGAAAACGTTGATCCCCAATAAACCAACTCAAATAGAGCACGGTGGAACCAAGATCACAATCACGTTAATACCAGCGGGAAAAAGCGAAGATGACTTCATTAACCTGTACTACATCGAAAGTAAGTTTTTCCAAAGGATCATATCCAGTAAACTAACCGAGTCCTCTTTCCAGACGGCTACACAAGAACTCTCATTGTGGACCGGCTGTCCGGCTACTTGGACTTCCTGCCCAAAGCCAATTTGTACTTTCATCAGGGCCTTAGCCAAGGAATCGATGTTATGTACGTTGACGAAGGACTTCTGGATGGAACGCAGTTAAATGAGAATCTCTACGCCCTCGCTCACCTGATAAGACCGAAACACATCTATGGACTGAGGCAGAAGGAGTTACCCAAGTGGCTGCTTGATCTCCGCCGGCAGAAATGTCCCGTCTAGCCGATACAGTAAAAGTCGAGCGTTTTGTAGAAAATTATGCATTTAAAACGAAGACCTGGTAACAGTCAAAAATAAAATCTACTTAAGACCCACGAACTCGGATTCCTAGCCCCAAACACTATCCCTTCGTCGCCTTGGCCTTGCTTTTCACCTTCTTCACGCGCTTCAGGCCATCCATTTTGCTCTTCATGAATTGTGAGTACATGCCCATCATTGTGGGCACATCCTCCTGGCGGACGACAGTGGAAATCTGGCGAAAGAAGCATTGGTATATAGTAAATGGGATTTGCAGGTGGAGCCTGGGCGTCGTTACCTTTTGCGACTTGGACTGGGCTCGTATCAGGCACATGTATGTAGCTGGCTTGGGCAGTGGCGGTCTACCGGCACGGGGCACGGGCTTGTCGTGGCCATCATCTAAAAACACATAGTATTGTTATTGTTGTTGTTTTGCGCAGACACGATGCCTTCATGGGAGCCCTACTCACAGCGTTTGAAAGTTAGCGTAAAGGAGGAGTCCTTCTTCGCCGCATTGGCGATCTTCTCCAGGCGCAGGATAAACTGCAAGAGAACCGGTTAATTAGCTATTTAAAACAGTTGTTTTTGAAATATTTACGTTCGAGTTATCCAGCAAAACCATTTTCGTGGCAAAAAAAATAAAAGTTTATGAAAAAACGTCAATTATTGTTGATATTTTTTGATACTTTGTTTCTGGTCACTCTAAATTCCAGAGCTGTTGCTTAACATTCGACATCTTAAATGTCAAGATAACAATTCTACACGTTTACAGATACATGGGGTCGAATTTTGGTCGGTTCGGGGTCATGTAAATGTAAAATTGATACATATCTGCTATATAAAATATCAATCTATTTATATATATAATTGGGACGGAAGTATTTTGATTTGGGCTGTTGAAAATATATCAAAATATTAATATATCGATATTTTAAGGTGATATATTGTATCACTATTATTTTTTTTATAAAATCGAATCGATATTTTTCAAAATATCCGACAGTCGTCAATTACAAAACGGGAGAACTTTTTGCCATTTTATCTTCTTTCTGCCATATGTGCAAATGCAAAGCTTTTGAAGTTTGCAACTACCCGCAAATTCACCCCCAATTTATGTTATCACTCATTTTTTTTTTTAAATAATAATAATAATGCATACATTATTATATATTTATATTTAACCTGTTTAACTTATTTTCCCACAGAATCTAGCTGTACGGCCAACACTTGGGCGAAGTGACACTGACAGTTGAGGCTGGATTTTTTAGGCCTTTTCTGGTGAGGCAACCAGGGCTGCCAAATAGTTTAAATTTTTTTAAGAAAACAAAGCGGAACCAATTTGTGTAATACATTTGAAAATATAAACCTCCAACTACAAACAAGGTTCGCTTTTTAATTAATATTTGCCATGGCAACCTCTTAAACAAAACCCCTTTGTTTTCCATATCGATAACACAGTCGGACCGAGTTGGCAGCTCCACCAAATGATTGGTTGAGAAAGCAGAAAAGACGAGAAAAAATCGTAAAACTACGAAAACCTACAAGTGCGGGCAACCGAGGAAGCTGTTGCACCAACGCCGACCACTATCCGCGCCCTCCGAACACCCGCGTCCGCGTCCGCCGCCACCACGAGAGCAGCGACCAGCAGCATTAGCCCGAAATCGGCAGCAACGGTGGTGCAAGCGAAGAGGGAAAAATTCCAGCCGCTCGAAATCCGCGCCAGCTAAAGGAAGCGCCGCCCACGCCGTCATCAGCACTAGCGTGTGAATTAACCCCACTCAGCCCCTGGCTCGCAACCACATCTATCCAGTGCTCGACGCAGCTCCAGTCAGCGCCACAAACTCGACAACATGGTGAGCAATTTGCGTTGCTCCAAGCCGGTCACCTCTGTGATCAGGCCAGGCTGAAAACAACCCATTGTTGTGTCGTTGGAAGATTCCGGCCAGTGGAAAGCTAAGCCACCGCCAGGAAGTGTTCAGTGTTTCAGCGTAACACACTCACCAGCTAGCACTGAACTTTGACCGAAACGAAACGCTCACTCATAAGCACTTTTCCCCCTCCCTATCTCCCTTCCAGGACGTGTTCCTTATGATCAGGCGGCAGAAGACCACCATCTTCACGGACGCCAAGGAGAACACAACGGTGGCCGAACTGAAGCGAATGATTGAAGGTGAGTGCGGTGAGCCGGCGGTCAGCCAGACTATGGCTGAGTGTGCGTGTTCCCCTATTTATAGATTGGCAATATTGAGTAATTCCATGATTGGCTTACTCCCGCAGGCATACTGAAGGTGCAGCCTGTGGACCAGCGGTTATACAATCAGGACAACGATGTTATGGACGACGACAGCACGTTGCAGGACTACGGCGTGACGGTGTCCACGGCCAAGGCGCAGTCTCCGGCGCAGCTGGGCTTGACATTCAGGTGAGCGAGCGGTTGTTGTTGCTGCTACTCTGAGACTAGCTGATAAGCAGCTAGAGCTGCGCGGGTTATCTAGCGGACGCAGCTCGCAGCCCGCACGTGTCCCGCTAAATGGGTTGCGGCCAGATGCTAACTGGACGCATGATCCTAATGACCTTTCCTTGCCTTGCAGGAACGAAGTGGGCGATTTTGAGACACTGGACATGTCACCATACTCGGCACCACCAGACTTACCTGAAGTGATGAAAAACCAAGAGGCCTCGAACGGACAGGAGCAAGTTGCATAAGGGAGCAGTCAGAGTCAGTCAGTCAATCACCCCTACGAAAACAATAAACAGCAGCAACCACATCATCAAAAGCAGCAGCAGAAGCAGCCGCATCAACTAAGCCGCAAGAAGTGTGTGGCGAAACGAGACAAACTAAATCCGCTAAATATCCAGAGACTCAATCCTACTGTCGCTCGCTTTTGTCCCCCGCAAACGAAAATTTAATGAAATGAATGAAACGCCGAACGGAAGGGCGAGATCCGCACTCAAATTGGGCTGCGATATCCACAAGTCCGTCTGGTCAGAACGCAAAACAACAACAACTGCAGCCGCAATAGCTAAATATGCATTTTTTCGTTGTTTATAGCAAGGAACAATTCACTATGATTCTAACACAACAAAATTGTACTTTGGAATGGGATCTATAATATTCGGCTTTAACTTTACCCCCACTCTTGTTTGTTTCTTTTTTATGGAATTTATACGAATTTGTTGAAAAATACACAGTCATAAAAACAAAGTAATGTGCGAAATACGCCACATCGTGCAGAAATTTCAATCCCCGACACCCGAAACCCCATGCCCACAACCGGATTCTCCCATCCCTCGGCACGATCCTTCGTAAGCAGAGTGAAATATGGTGAATATTTAATGAATATTGGGATCTAATTATATTATAATTTATAATCAAATCATTATTTTTGTAATAAGATTTAATTATTATTAAAAACAAACAAAGAAACCCCCCGCCATCAAGCTAATCACTCTCATCCAGATCTGCAGTCATGGCAGCCACCTCCGCGTCGTTGGCATCACTGCCGCTGCCCTCCTCGTCGTCCTCAGCCGTCGTGCCTTCAATAAACGAGGCGTTGCCGCTCTGCTGCAGCTCCTGGTGCTCGAGGTACTCCTGCAATCGGTCCTGGAAAAAGTTAATGAACGTCTGCTTCTGCTGCGCCGTGGCAGGGAAGTAGTGGCCGCCACTGTGCTCCAGGACCTCGACGTTCTTAAACTGAGCGGCCAGCGATTCGCTCATCTGCTTGGGTATAATCTCATCCGTTTGGCCGTAGATGTGGAGCGTGGGTATGCTGATGGGCTCTTCGTAGGCACTCATGTGCACCAAACTGCCGGAGAGGAAGCCTGAGGCGAGCACAGCAAACTCGGGTCGGATGGAGGTTACTATGAGGGACAGGAGAGTGGGATGAGCTTCTTAGTTTTTACTTTTAATCTTCACTTACACTTCTTTTTGGCCAGTCCGCATATCAGACCCACGAAGCAGGCACCTTGCGAGAAACCCAAGAGTCCCTGAAACGGGCCCTGCGTCTTCCACGCCTCCTCCACGCATCGCAGGCTCTCCTGAAAGCCAAAAGCCGGGCCGCCTCGGTTGGTGCCCTTGAAGGTGCCGTCATCCTTGTTGGCCCACCAGCTGCGCTGTTCCGGCACAGGCTCTGCCGCCGATTCCAGTGCTGCGGCCACGTGCGGCGCGGAAATAAAGACGAACTCGGCATACTTGGAGGCAAACTTGCGAAAGGAGCCGAGCTTGTTTTTGAATGCATCTCCGTTCTGGCGATAGCCATGCAGGCAGAGCACGCGCACCTTTTCGGTTATCTCCAGCTTTGGTTGCTGCTTGCTTCCGCCGCCACGACTCGAGCCAGCAGGTTCGGCCGCTGCATCGTTGTTGGTCATCTTAGAGGCGGGTTTTATCTTAGGTTTTATCTATTTTAAAAAATTATTAAAAAACAAAAGGAAAGGGTGCTGAAGTGTGACCGACCGTTAAAATTTAAAGAGGGGTAAAAATACCAAACTGTAGCGCGAAACTTGTAGGCCGCCAAGTCCGTTTATAAACATGTATGTGGTAGTTAATATATTTAATTTTTTAATATATTATGAATTCATAGAATTATTCAATTTGTATTTACTTATTTATCTAGCCTTCCAAAAAATGTCAAAGTATATATGCAAGTTGGCAGCACCTTAATAAATAAACGAAACAGGTGGCAACCCTCTGCCAGAAAAGCCGCATTTTTTACGTAAAACTTATTTTTGGTAAATGCAACAAGTTTTCTAAGCTTTTCCCTTCGACAATACCTGCTATTGGACCAGTATCTTTCACGGATCAGCAGGAGCACCAGCCAGAGAATGATCTACACCACAACACTACTGTCCACGCGCGGCAGCCTCTTCGGTTCGCTGATGAGCAAAGTCAGGCAAGTTGTAGCCAAGGAGCAGGCCTCCGGCTCCGCTCCTCCTCCACCCAATGACACCGACAACAGACCACTCACACCCAACAGGCCTTTGGCAGCCGCCGGCATCAGCCACAGTCCGGCGGTGCAGTCGAAAACGCTGGAGGAGCAGGTGGGCCTGCCGCCGAGGCCCAAGAAGCCGCTGACCCCCTACTTCCGCTTCATGCGCGAGCAGCGTCCCAAGCTGGTGGCCGCCAATCCGAAGATCACCACCATTGAGGTAGTGCGCCAGCTGTCCAAGAGCTGGTCGGATGCGGACGGTAAGCTGAAGGAACGCCTGCAGGCCGAGTACAAGAAGGACCAGGAAATCTACATTGAGCAACGCACCAAGTACGATGCCAGGCTGACGGACGATCAGCGGGCGGAGATCAAGCAGCTCAAGCAGGACCTTGTTGATGCCAAGGAGCGCCGGCAACTGCGCAAGCGAGTCAAGGAGCTGGGTCGACCGAAGAAGCCTGCCTCCGCCTTCCTACGCTTCATTGCCAGCGAGCGCACTAATTCACCGCAGGACCCCAAGCAGACTTACCGCGACTGGCACCAGAAGACGACGGCCAAGTGGTCGCGTTTCACCGACTCCGAGAAGGAATCCTACATGCAGGAGTCGCGCAAGGAGTTGGAGATCTACAGGTGCGTAGATATTATTACGAAATGGCTGCGTACAATGAATATCGGCCCTAATTTGTGAAATTTCTTTAAGAATAAGCAACGTTTTCTAGCATACCTTAGCCGTACTTTTAACAAGTTTTGTTAAACAAGAATGTCTTAACATTCCTCCGCTTATATTTCCCAATTTAAATTCTTTTTTTTTACTATACTAAAAGAAACTATGTTTCTTAATTGTTATTAATATTTTCCTTGCAGAAAAGCAATTTCCGTCTGGGAGGAAAAGATGATACGCCTAGGCCACATCGACGTTGTGCGTCATGGCAATCTAATCGATCCGCCAGAGCCCAAGAGCCGCAAGTCGCATGTTGCCAAAGAGAAATAGGGCTATGTAGCTGCTTGGCACCAGCCCTCCGCCATCACATACATATAATTCATACTTCATTTTGTTTTTTTCCGTTTCCCTCGCTCTCATCGCAAATTTGTTAAGGTTAGGCATTATAGAATAAATGCTCGCCCGCTTAAGTACAACTTATATTTCTCTGTTCCTGCTGCTAAGTATACCAAGAGTAACTTTAGTCACATTCTGGACTATGTAAATAGCTTCAGCATTAAATATAAAGACAGTTTTCAATTTTTACAAAGCCATGTGCATATTTTCAACTAATTGAAAGGGGATTTCTTATGTAAAACCTTAAACTAACCCAAATTATTGAAGTATTTTTGCCCTTTGCCAACACGCTGCGTATAGAGCAGGCACGTGGCATCGGTACTTTCTAAGTTTCTAAGCGAACTGACCAAAGAATGGTTTCTTTGGGCAAACACGTGTCTGAGTCTTACGGGGTTAATATCACACTTGATTTCTAGTTGATTTAACACGGTAATCGAAACAGTTTTAATCTCTCTGCGTAGATCACGGTAAACAAATATGCGTTAAATTTGTCACCTCAAATGCGCAGATTATAAAAGGCTATGTAGGAGCTATAATTGGTACAGTCAGCTTTCGACTGGAACTAAAGTGAGGGTTAAGCTGCGGAGCGAGCACAACCGCTCGTTTTTAGGTTCAGTTTCCAAATGAACGCACCGCTCCGAGGCCGGATCCGTCTGGCCGCCTGGCTGAATGATATTTCCGCTGCCTTGGTCAGCGCTCTCCCTCTCTATATCTCTCTGAATTATTGCTGACTTCGGGGAATTCGGCGATAACCGTTCGAGTTTTTAATCAGGGGCGGAATATGGTCATAGAGCCACAATTTTGGGGTATTTGGGTCTAATTGGTTATGGAGATAAGAATTTCTAAGTGGAAAAATTCGTTTTCTTTAAATATAACAAATTCTCAACTTTTACAAGAAACAATAATTCAAAAATCAACCTTTTTTAAAAAAACTAATAGAAGATATGATTAATTTTTCAGTTTTTTTGATAAATGCAGCAGAAGCCAACTAAACATTTTGTATTGTAACTTTTGTACCTTATTCCGCACCTGTATTTTTCAGGCCCGGTCTTGCTCCCGCTTAGCTGAATTTTGAAACATTTTCGGCTCTCCGGAGAACGCTCAAGTTCTCTCAGGTAGCCGGCGGGAGAGAGTCTCTCCTCTGCCATCCAGTAAACCCCTCATGCAGCTCAACAGGTAGGCATCACATTTATGTATGTATATCTGTACATATGTCTTGAGATTTCCATAGTTTTCGTCATGCCGCCTGGGTTTTCTGCTCTAAACTACTGAAAATGTTTTCACCTAATTTTCGTGGCAGCAATAGAGCTATGCTCCAAACTTTATTGGCCTGGCATTGGCCAGAGCACTTCGAAACGCCAACGACCGCCACATTCTTGGGCAAGAATCCGAGTTACCTCCGTGCTTTTGGCCAAAACACCACGTTCGGGCCGCCAGCAGCGGAATTGCGCAAGCCATTTTGGCGCAACCTTGGGCTACTGCTAGCAACTGCTACTCCGAAATCCGAAAACCAACCACTGCACACGCACACGAGTGTATTTTTTTGCAATAGAAACAAATAGCGAAAACAAAACGAATGAATTCCAAACACAACTCCTAATACGCCTCTTAGCCTGGCTAATAAAATGTGCACAAAATTCGGCATTTCGAATGACAAAAATGCATTAGACAGTCAATAGAGGCAGTTGGGAGACAGCTTGGGCACGATTAAGGCCTTTAAGTCGTTTATTGATTTGTGGTTTCCCAGGTTTCTGATTTAGCTCCTAAGTGCAGTGGAGATTCTATAGGTCGAACCATATCTTAATGGCTTATTATTACAGAAATTTTTGATTTCACCCGAATATATTGGAACATATTAGTTTCATTTTTAAACAGTGGCTTTTTATGAATACTCGGCGTATAACTAAGTTTAATTTTTCAAAACCCAGAATGAGTATATGTATATAACTGTATGAATCTAAATCTTAAAGCCTTGTATGATTAAAAAACAGACACAACTTGTTTTTAAACTATTTTGATACCCTTAAAGGCTATTTTTATTTTAGTCAGAAGCTTGTTACGCTGAGAAGGAGTCATTTCCGACCCTATAAATCATATATATTCTTGATCAGCATCAAAAGCCGATTCGATCTAGCCATGCCTGGTCAAAAAATAAACTTGTACAATTTTTTCAAAATTTCAAATTTTTATAAGGGGTTACATCATTAAAATTGTCAAAAATTGGCAAAAATTTAAATTTCTTAAATTGTTTAATTATGTATACAGATTTATTAACCTTATAAAAACTAACCAGAGGAAAGCTTTCCGAATTAAAATTAATGGTTTTTTGGCTTAGTTATGAGATTTTAAAACATTGATTTGTCGCAAAAATAATCGTATAAAACCCTCAATTAATATTAATTTAAAAAACGCGAAAATTTTAAGCTTAAGCTATGATTGATTTCCGATTCCATCCCATAATTCCATAGGAAACTGCACGGGAATAAAAACCTCTGCTTTCGAAGTTATTGTCCTTTGTTCATTAATAAATCTAGTTAATTCCATCTGGGATTGGTTTAAATAACAAATATATTCGGCAATAAAATATACTCCCAATAAAATTAACTCTTCAAGAAGTTTCCCAGTTTGGAGGCCATTTAGAAAGGCCACAAATATTGAATTCAGTTCCAAATCCATCTAAAATATGTTGGTCTCCGTGTTGTTGTGCACCCGTAAGATTCTCCATTCCAAGGGGAGGCAGCCAGGTGGAACCATTTATTAAGTGGTACATGTACCCGAGCGTGTATTGTCTCTAGTTGCTGTCTAATACTTGTTTTATTTTTTGACTTCGGGTTCGCCGCCGCTGCTCAGGTGAGCCCAATTTCAATGCACTCGACTCGGACCTCCGTCTCCTCCTTCTCCTCTTCCTACCCTGCTGCCCAGCTAAGCGGCTGCGAGTGGAGGCCAACTGCTTTTCGGCGGCGTTGCGCCACAGAAGTTGAAATTTCGGTTAATATTTTCAGTTACGTATGTATTTATTCAACGAATTTGGTTCTTTTTGCAAGAGTCGTAAGAGATGATACATTACACATACTGGATATTTTTCGATCTTGCCGGGCGCGACAACATAAACCTAACACTTAGTTGCTAGACGAATATTTACATATATGGTATAGGTAAAGATAATACGATTACAAATACGATGCACAAGCTCAGAGTTCTCGACAATAATTTAATACAATGTGGGTAATGTGAATGCGAAACAGGAAACGGGAAACGAAAGGATTCGATTGCGAACAGGGAGAACTCTCCAGCTCCAGTGTGTGATGTGTGTGGGGATAAAATACATAGGTTGCTTCAGGGATTCCTTACTTCCATTCAATCGGATCCGGGTCCGGTTGATAACAGTGATTTGTCTAAAATCGCTACAAAGTCTCACCGAAATTCCCTAACTGCTCGAGCATAAAATTAGCTACAAAAAACAAAACAAAGTACACAAGAATCACGACGAAGCACAGGATAAAGCCATTCCAGATAAAGCTTTCAACTAGCCACGCTGCTTACTGCTTCCGCTTCCGCTGCCGCTGCCATTGCTGGTGCTGCTGCTGTTGCTGTGACTTTCCTCCGACGGTGGACGCACCCAGCCGCCGTAGCGGCGCTCCATTTCACGTGCCACTGCCAGGCAGAGATGATCTTGGCCGGGATTGGCCACCACCTGAATACCCATGGGCAGGTTGCGCCTGTCCAGGCCGATCATGCAATTGGTCACCGGGAGGCCCAGCGTATTGAAGATGGCCATGTACATGGGCTCGAGGAGCTTGTGATAGATCTGGTAGTGCTGGTGCGCCGTGTTGGGAAAGGTCGGGTAGAGGAAGACGCCGTCGTTGCCCAGCATCTCCTTGAATTCAGTCTTGAGCGCCTCGATTATGCTGGCCAGGTGCTTGTGGCGCGAGTTCGGTATGATCTTCATGAAGTTCTGCAGGTGGCCAAAGATCACCGACGGCAGGATGCTGTCCGAGCAGCCGAAGAAGTACTTGACCGTCTCCTTGCACACGGTCTTTGGCTGTTCGCCCTCCTCCGTCTTATGGTAGATGGTCTCGATATTCTTCATGGTCAGCATTGCGGACAGCGAAATGTCCAGCGACCACTTCATCTTGCGGATGTTCACCCGCTTGGCGTTGAAGTCGCTTGCCACCCGATTGATGGCCGCATGCAGATCTCTGCTGAGTGGCCTCATCATACCCGATGGCCCGTCGTTGTCCATGAAAAAGAACCGGATGCCATTAACACTGATCGCTCTATCCAGCGTCAGCTTGGGACCCGTCGGATCGCTCATACACTTGAGCAGCAGCGGCAAATCCTTGGCGTAACGCGTCATCGGGGCGATGGTGAAGAAGTCGCCCCACTTCGGGAAGTCACTCGTCGGGTGATGGCCCCGGAAGGAGACCGCGTACGGCGTGGGCTTGTGACCCCAAATGCCGCTAAACATGGCGGGCAGGCGGGAGGAGCCGCCAATGTCAGAGGTGAGGCCCAACAGCGAGGCACCGCTGGCCAGGAGCGCCGCCTCACCGCCGGATGACCCGCCGGGCGTGCGCTTCAGGTCATACGGATTCTTTGTCTGACCCGTTACATTGTTGTACGTCTCCCAGAGCAGGCACAGCTCCGGTGTGTTGGACACCAGTAGGATGATGCCGCCGCTGCGCTTGATTTGCTCCACCACCGGTGCATCCGACTTGGCTATTTGCGGCGTCTTAAAGACGCGGCCCGCCTGATTGGTCATCCCCTTGACGGCAATGCTCTCCTTGACAGTGACCGGTATGCCCAATAAGGGAGTGTGCTCCTCCATGGACTCTACACTGTTGATGCCCATGGCTATCACGTTATCTATTTCTCGTGCCTCCTCCAGAGCCTCCTCGAAGCGATCCTGAACAATGGCATTGATCAGGGGATTTACCTGTGAGAATGACAATACGAATATGTCTTAGTTTAGATAAGTTTTTATTTTAAATTTGATATTAAAAAGGTTAAAGGAAAGTGCAACAACTATAGATTAGTTTTGTTCTATTGTGAAAGTTCTTAATTGGTTTTATGTATTTAAGCTCACCTGTCGACATCGCTCGATATACGCTTCCACAACTTCTTCGCTTTTAATCTGCAAATGGAAAGCAAAGAAGAATGTTTCGATTATTTCCGCAATTTCCACGGCATTCCGCCCAGAGCTCACATTCCACCCCGATTCCCAGGGCCCAAGGCAAGCAATTCTCATCTATTGAGACGCGGGACAGTGCCAGTGCCAGTGCCACAGAGGCAGAGGCAATTTATGTTAAATTAAAATCAATAAAAAGACAAAGCCAACAGCGGTCAGCTTGCATTCGTGACGCGTGCACTTTTTCGATCAGTGATCAACGATCAACGATCAGCGGCCCCATGTCGTATGAGTAATGTCCAAACGATATATATAGATGTATATGCATAGGGGTAAAGAATCAACTATTTAGAGTTCAGGGGAAAATAAAGAGACATTCCTAAAGTCAAGTGTGAATGTCTTGAATCGATGGGGATATATCAATCAAAGTGTCTTCTATGGGAGTTCCGCATTGATACTTTAATAAGGCAGTTCTTAATGAATTGAGACTTCAAGAAAAGTTGTTTAACAATTAAATTAATGAAAATAAAACGCTTAAGGCACTAAAGTGGAAATTATGGTAGGCAATAAAAAATAATTGAATTAACTGATTAAAACGTGAATCAAGCAGATTAATGAGGTGGAAATCGAGTCACCTTTTAATGAATAAAAGTAAGAAAATAAAACCTAAAGATTTATTGTGAAATTTTATATATGCGATTAAAATAGGAAGCAAATCCCCTAACGATCCCAACAATAGCTAATCCATAGATCCAATCACATAATCCATTAAATTTCCTCAACAAGCAGAGAATACCTCTAAAGGAACATTAATAAAGTATAGAAAGCTTTACTTAAAAGGATGATTTATCATAATAATAAATTCATCAAAGATCAAAGCACGTGTGTGTTGATCGTTGGTTTCTGAGAACTGAACTGAACTCATCAATAATAATAATTTGAAATGCAGTGTCAGAATTAGCTCTCTCGTAGCTGATATTATATGATATATTAATCACATTCCCAGTCACAGCCGCGATAATTAGTTAATTGATAGTGGGAACCACATATCAATCAAAACAGAGTCTACAGCTGAGCATTCAGGCCTTTACTAAGCTATCAATCAATGGGATTTCATGGCATAACCACTTTTTATTCGTAACCAATTCAGACCACAAAGCTGCAGTCTAACCTCTGAACTTGAGCTCTCTCAAGATCTCCCAGTTAATACGGGTAATCCGAGGCAGAAGGCCTTCAATGTCGAGTGCTGCCTGAATTGAGCCACAAATTGCCTTACTTTGCCTTTAAGCACAGGCGAATGCAACTCACAAATGATGCACCAGCTCGAGTCTACATACATATGTGTAAGTAAGTATAATTAAAATTAAGGCTACTTGACTTTTTCAATGACTTCCAGTGTAATAATAAATCAGAGGCAGGCGGAGAACAGGTAAACACAGTGTAAGGCAACATGCAACAAGGGTTTCGCGGGGGGCAGCAGAAGGGTTCAGAGCGAAATCAACGACCGAAAAGCTTACAACTTGCCTCTCCGATACCGATACCACCCCAGCCAGCGATCGATGTTCGCCAAGTGGAAAAGATCTTGGCAAGTGTATGTGTTTGGATGTTGTGGCACCACTATATGGCATAAAGAAATCGCGACACACAGACACAGTTTCGCCGATGCTACTCTATACATATGTAAATACTATATGCTTGGTTAATGTGCGGTGTATGGTGTATACTGAAGTACGTGCTAAAAAGACTCGAGCTCTCAAAGCAAAAGCAAAACAAACCGACAAAAATGAAAACACGAATTGTGCGATTCAAGTACGAACAAATTTCATATGGGCAGCAGCCAGAGTTTACCTAGTCCGGCGGTCTTTGAACCACCGAGCTGCCCACTCTGAGACAAAGACTTAATAAATTCAATTTAGAGACAGGACCAATTAGCCCAGCGCGATGCCACTTTCTTGAGCTCACAACTAGTGATTATCTTTTAGTATCGAGTATATCCATACACTGGTTCTGATATAATGCCAATTACAAAATCATTACGCTTAGCTTCGCTTGGTTCGAAGTGAGGCAATGCTGCTTAACCTATGACAATGAAACAAGGCAGCAATTAAGCTGAATAAAAAAAAGAAACACTTATAAAAAAGGCACAATTAAAATAATAATATTTAGCAGTCATACGCACCATATATGACGCTTGCCGAAAGAAGACAAAAGCCATAAAAAAGGCCACAAAAAATATTTTAAAAATAATAACGTGCAGTTAAAAATTCAAAGTTTAAGCGAGCCAAGTGCATGCAGCAAATGCGATAAAACCCACCTGAAGGGTGACCCGATAAGGTCTACCAAGTGGTGACCTCAGACCGAAATCTTGCACATCTTGGAGTTACACATAAACCCAGAGTTACAGCCATGTTTAATGGATGGGAATCTCTTGGGATATGGATACGCTCTGGATGATAAAGCTCCGATAAAAAGACAAGACCCCAGTCTAGGCCTTGTGTTTGTGTGTGAATAATGTATATATTTTGAGTTATGGTTTGCGAAATTTCTGCTCACATCATAAAAAAGAGCTTGGTTAATACTTTTTAGATGACTAACCCGCGCTGTCTGGCTGGTTTCTTCAATGCCTCGCGTCTATATTCCTCCTTTGTGGGCCAATTGCCGACTCAAGTGCCTCCCCGCCTTGCGACGTAAACAAAGTAGAAAAGGCGAAAAAAAACCCAAATTGATTTCGATTTCATCTAAGGGTCATATAATGCCATGTTATGTTTTCTGAAGTGACGCATTAAAAACAGGATTAGGCTTTAAAATCTGTTGTTGAAGTTTTTTTGCTAATTTCACAAGAGGAATTTTTTCAAGCAGTTTTGCAAGTTTTAATTGATTGGACAAGGAAAAAAATAAACAAAGAGGAATGATTGGACACTTTTTGGTGGTTTGTTTACTAACATATAGATTTTATAAAGTCTTCAACTTGAGATAATTCGTTGTATTCCATATTATCATATGTGACCTTTTAATCACACAAAACAGTACTTCTACTTTAATTTACTCTGTAATATTTATAAAAATTTATGTTTAACTTTAATTTTAGACATGTTAATGAATATTATCTTGTAATTTATTGAACCCTTCAAGCAATCCTAAACTAAAAATTAGTTATGGTTCTTTACTTTAGCTTAAAGCAATTTAATACGCTCGTAAGAGCCAGTTAACCCTTTGCCGACTGACCTTAACCTTTACTCCTCGAACATTTTTATTGCTTAGTTTTGTCTAATTGAAATGTAAGGGGCCATTGCCCGAAATACAGCGAAAATGAAAACTAATGTCATTGTCTGGAGGCGGAGGTTTCACACTTTCCCGAGGAGTCCCGGTGCTGAAGCTGATTGCCTCTAAGAAATGTGGCAACAATCATGGCTATGGCGCCAAACAGTCAGTCTCTCTATATCTATTGATTTGGCAAGATTTCGGCCAGGCCGTATCTTTTGCGTAAGTGACCCAATTTTGTGTGTAAGCTTTTTTTGGTGGGGGAATGGGAGCTGGGAATAAATGCAGGTAGGTTTACTCACCTTTCTCGTGCGAATCAGCTTGGCCAGGTCGACGGCGGGAATCTCGAGCAGGTGACTCCGGATGGGCGGCAGCTTGCGCCGTATCACCTTGATGTTGGTGTAGCGGCTATAGGGGACAACGAACCAGCTGAAGACAATCATGGCCGAGCGCAGGAAGCGGCGCATGATGTACCCCAGGATCCTGGAACAGAGTAGCACAGCAATTTTGACGGCTTTCGGTTGACGCGGGCGGGAAGGAAACTATTAAGATATCTGCGTATCTTGCAGATACGCCCCACAACACCACACACACGGCACTAAGCGACGATGGTAGACACTGCACTCAGCACTCGGCACACAGCACAGCACAGCAGCCAACAGGTTGCCAGGATTGTGCAATCCGCAATCCACAGTCCGCAGTTCGCAATCCGCAGCAGCAGCAGCAGCAGCGGCGACTGCAGCGACTTTTCGCTTGCACAATTCAGCAATGGAGCAGCACGGTGCTCGGCTCGGCCCGCGGCGAGATGCTTTTGGTCAGAGATTGTTGGCTAATAGTAGTAGCAGTAGCAATGGCTTTCTTGGCTGCATTGGCCACCTCCAGACGGATGATGGCTAATAGAGGGCAGGCGTGTCAGCGGCGGGATGGACAACGACGGGCACTCGCGGAGAACTTGGGTTGGGGCGCTGCCGACGCATGCGCAGCCTGTGGCCGGCTTTCATTTTGTTGCACTCCACAAGCTGGCCTTATCACACGCGCTCACCGAGTGGCTGAATTTGGGATAGCAATCGGTTTCGAATCGGTAGCTCTAGCTGTATCTGTATCTGTATCTGTATCTCTGTATCTGACGGATCTGCGAACCGAAGCGAACGAGTCGAGCTGAGTAAATAAACGCTCGAGCAGTTTGCCACTGAGTATTTAAAGCACAGCTCTCTCTTTGCCGATCTCTCGAAGCTCACTTCCAAGCTTTGCTCTCCAAATATCGTTCTCTTTTTAGCTCTCTTAAGCCGCTGCTGTGATTCCCAGTGTTGGCCCAAAGGAAATGGATTAAGTGCGTCACAGACCCAGTAACAATTAATAAGCCTGAACTCTTGATCTCCCCATAATTGCCATTAAAATTGCATCTAGATGTGACTTGCGCCTTGTTTACTAGCCTTACTAACAAAGGGAGGAGGACCTCCGGGCATTAATTACACAAATCGGTGAACGTCAGTGGGCTATGGGTTCACATCGGGCACTTGCAATTTTGAATGTATGCTGACTCGTGTTCCAGCTTAACCTGAGATCATCATCCATCGCCGCCCAAACTGCAGCGTCATTCGGAAAACAAACATTGACTTGCGAATGCCCCACACGAGGCGGGGTTTCCGGGGGAAAACCCAGAGCTTGAAAAACATTTACAAGGAACTAAGCAGAACCTTGAACCCATTGTAATGACTTGGTAACAGGTTAGTTAGCATACATACACAGAAAGAAACAAAATCAAAGAACTGTCTAAATATGGTCTATTCTCTCATAATGTTATAGCTAGAAATGGTTTTGTTCCCAGATATTGTTTATAAGTAATATTGAAATAGTTTTCTATAAAGTATTTAACTTTAGAAAAAGGGTTCCCATTGGCCTAGTTAATATTTAGATATAAAAAAACCAATTTTGTTTTAATTTAGTCACGCTCTCTTTGTAAACACAAAGAAAATATGGAAGCAAATATTTTCTTATTAACTATGTAGAGGAACATGATTTTAACATTTTAATTTTCATTAATATGTCAGGGAAGTCTTTTTCCTTCAACAATTCTTTACTGAATCTGTTCATAATAACTTGTAAAGTAGGGAATTAAATTTCCTCAACTACTTATTATAATCTCAACTATTTAATTTAAAAAATACTAATATATATTTCCCCTACAAGGTAACGCACTTTTTACTACAAATTTCAAACCCTTAGTAATATAAATATCATTAAAGCAAACAAATAATAAATATTCGCTGTTAATTTAAATAAATTCAATTTTCTCTGCATTCATTTTAATTGAGGAATCAGTAGATAGTTAGTACAGATGCCACAATTAAAATCACTAATGTTGGCATTTACAGATCATGCCAAGTTGGCAGTATGGCATGATCACTGATCCGTCTGACACTTATAGTGAGCATTCAGGCGTTGGTTATCCAGTTTCAACACTAAAATTGCTTTTTAATTGTGTTTTGCTGGTCATTAGGGTATAATTGCCCCACATTAGGCACCAGATCTCTTTGCTGGTCAATTTTCCAAGACAGGCGAATTGCGCGTCTTATTTTGTATTGTTAGAATTAATAAGTGCCTTTCAGCTGCCTCTTAGCCGGGATCGTTTAGGTGACCAAAACGACCAGTTCGAGATCACGCAATCCCAGCTGCCAAGCCGGGTGATATAATCGGGGCACAGAGAACAAAACAAAGAGGTATAATAATGTCTTTAATGACATGACATCGCGGATTATTAACCCCAGAGCTTGCTTGTCTGGCAATTCCCCTTACGAATCTGAAAGGATTCGGAGGAAACTCCCCAAGGTGAGTTCAGGAAAAGCATTATTGTGTATTTTTTGTTTGTTTTTTTTTTGGGAGAATGGAGACTTGTTTACCAGTCAAAAGATAGTCAAAAGCTCTCACTCTTCTTTAAGAGTGTTTAAGAGAACTGCCTAAGAGATAAGACCGTAAGCTTCGGACTACTTTTGGATGAAGCAGGGCCACTGTCAGTGACGATAAAAGTGCCCGCGGATCAAGTTGGGTCGCAAAACTTTCCACACCCCAGCAGTAGCACGCATAGATAGGCTGCCAAAGATAAGTTGACCCCATCTGGGAATAACAACAATAATAGCAACAATAACAAGCAAGCGAGAACACCACGGAGCACCATGTTGTCACAGCGTTTGAGGCTCGGCCGGGGTTTGGTTAATTACAGAGCTAGCTGCCGCCAGAGCTTGAGAAACTTTGCAGCCGCTGCTGGCGGTGATAATAACAACGAAAGCAGCAATGATAGCGTCGACGAGCGTCACCCGCTAAAGGGTATCCGGATTTTGGACCTCACGCGCATCATTGCCGGCCCCTACTGCACCATGGTGCTGGCGGATCTTGGGGCGGAGGTCATCAAGGTGGAGCGCCCGCACTATGGCGACGAGGCCCGCAAGTGGGGTCCACCCTTTCTGGAGCATAGCCAGGATGCAGCCTACTTTCTGGCGCCCAATCGGAACAAGCGAAGCGTTTGCATCGATCTCAAACGGGGCACAAAGATGCTACACAAGCTGGTCGAGATGAGCGATGTGCTGGTGGAAAACTATGTACCCGGCACTTTGGATCGTTACGGCTTGGGCTACGAGCAGCTGCGAAAGGTTAATCCCAAGTTGATTTATTGCTCTCTGACCGGATACGGCTCAGTGGGGCCATACGCCAAGCGACCGGGCTATGATGTGATAGCTTCATCCGTTGGCGGACTGCTGCACATCACAGGGGAGCGCGACGGACCGCCCAGCAAGGTGGGCGTGGCCGTGACGGATATTACTACAGGACTCTACGCCCACGGCGCCATTCTGGCTGCTCTCTATCAGCGGACGCGAACACAGCGCGGTCAGAAGATCGATGTGGACCTGTTGTCCACATGCTGCTCGCTTCTTATCAATGTGGGAAGCAATTACTTGAACGCAGGAACCGAAGCCAAGCGATGGGGCACCGCCCACTCTAGCATCGTGCCGTATCAGGCCTTCAAAACAAAGGATGGTTATCTCACAATCGGCGCCGGCAGCGATGCTCAGTTCAAGGATCTGTGTCAACGCTTGCAGGTGGAACACTTGTCCGATGATCCGAAATTCAAGACCAACAAGGATCGTGTCCAGCATCGTGAGGAGATTGTTTCGATTTTGGAGAAGATCCTATCTAAGGACACTGCGCACAACTGGATGACAGCTTTCGAGGGGGCACCATTTCCCGTGGGACCAGTGAACAACATTCGCCAGGTGTTTGAGGACGAGCACATCCAAGCAATTGGTCTGGTTAAAACTTTGCCGCACCCGAAAGATGACTCTGTAAAGGTTGTCGGTCCACCAGTCGTCTTTAGCGAAGCTCGCAACGATGCCCGGACAGCTCCGCCAATGCGGGGAGAGCACACGGATGAAGTACTGAGCGAACTATTGGGCTACGGCAAGGAGGAGCTAGCCAAGCTAAGGAAAGATGACATAATCGAGTGAGTCTTGCATTGATTCTTCTATGTGGAATATGTCTAGAGGTAAAGGTGAAGTATAGTATGTTGTTATGAATAATACTAAGTTGTTTTGCCATTGAACATTTTGGAAAATCTAATATTCCTAATAAAACTATATTAAGTTTTAAGCATATTGTCAAACTAGAGATATCTGTAGCTCCTAAACAGTTGAGAATAGAAAACATTGTTGTTCCTGTCTCCACAAAGCCCTGAAATCGAGATGTGCTGTTCTAAAAGGCTGGCAGCACTGTACATGTCGGTAAGCCGGAGTTATCCTTCCCAGAAAACTTCACGCATCCTGATACTGACCTTCACCCCTACTCTGTGCGGGTCCAGTCCAACTACGAACACACGCCCTGGAGACAACGTACCCGTCGACAGAAGGTAATAATTGTGACCTTCCTCGCCCTGGTTCTGGTCGTTATGCTAAACGTGGTCGGCTGGGTGGCGTATTTTTGCGTGTATCTGAACGACAAGAAGTACAGACGCTCGCACGGAAGGACCATGGGCATCAACGCTTTGCTTACCTGAGCAACAGCTCCTCCAGGTGCAGCAGCAACAAGGTCAGTATCGATTTTAGCACTGGAGCCGGCGGAACAGCCGAGGACGAGGACGAGGAGGAAGGCAGGTGGTAAAATAATAAGAAAGGAACTGGCGAAACCAAAGAACTCACTTGTAAATGAACCAAAATATACGGATTTAAATGGAAATCAAATGGCACCTCTGCTGGTTCGAGGCGTCCGATCGACGAGAAGGTACATCTATAACTAAAACCGAACGGTGCGGCGTCCAGCTATTCTTGTCGGTGTCGCCGTCATTGTTGTAGTTGTCACTGCATGTGCCGCCGGAAAGTAACAACAATGTCGGGGCGTCAACAATAGATTGCGGGACGTGTGTTTGCTTTTGTTGCTGTGTTGTGTGCGCCGTCTTTGTGTGCAAAGTGCATAGACCGCATCCGAATCTCTAGGTGAAGCTCCTCCAGCCAGTCCCAGTCCCCGCCTCCGCCGCAGGTGTGGATTTCGCACTTAATGGTTTAAAATATGGGAATAAATAAGTTAGAAGGCGCAATGGCAGTCAATTAACAGTTAGTTACATGGGTGCAGTCATATCCAGCAAGGGGGAGCGTTGATATTTGGAACTCTGATAATCGATATTAAGAGTTTAATATTAGCTCATTTGACTAAAACTTTAAAACATAACTAAATTACCATTTTAATTGGTATTTTGCAAAACAAAATATGTATTACTAGCAGACTTTTTGCATAAACTTGTCCTTTCCCTTTTCCTACGTCCATGTTCAACTACCCTGACATTTTGGCAAGAAAGTGTGACCAGACTGTAAAAGTAAAGTTCGAAATTCCCAAACACGAATTATCGACAATTCAAATAATATTATTTTTAAAGTTAAATAAATACATATAATATATATATTATATAAATAATATATATTAAGCATACTTTACTTGATCACATTAAAGATTTATTATTATGAATAAATCTAGTGTAATGATTGCTATACACTAATTCGATATTTTATTTAAAACAAAATCAACGCCATAGTTAATATACCCCAGGAATATTCTATTTTCCACGGTGTAATTGAACTATTCTTTCTGTCTCACCCTATACTTTGTTATCAAAGCCACTAACCGCAACGAGGTAATGACAGATCCCTATCTTTCAAAGCCAACCGCAGTTGTAAGCTTAGACAAACGTTTCTGAGCCGTCTTAGATTCCCATTATTATTCCCAAAAAAAAAAAACGTGGACTTTGAACTAAGCTTCGAGAAGATAAAAACTTGATTTAAACAAACAGCCGTTTTTACGGCCCTGCCAACTTGGCCGATCTTGGTGGTAGTTTAGTAAATACCGCAATACTGGCACTAGCTACACTTTCCCACTTTGGTCACACTACCAATGTTTTGATCGGCTGTTAAATAATAAACTTTTATAAATTAAACTTTTCCAAGATGCCCAAACAGCCCTCATTCGTGTCACGCAACATCGTGGCCATCGTGATGATACCCAGTCTTGTGGGCATCCACCTGGGCTGGAGCTACATGCAGAACAATCGCAAACTGGTCACAGAAGCAGAACAGATCGACCTGCCGCCGGTTACGGTGCGTAAATGTTTTAATCCCCAAGCTGGAGGAGATCCTCTAACGCAGCATCCTCTTGCAGTTCGCAAAGTTCGCGTGGAACAAGCTGACGGGAGCTGGAACGAGTTCAAAGGGTGGCGGCAATCCGGCGGAATGACGACACAACTGAGGATGAGCTTAAGAAATACAATATATTTATTGTATAGATAAATTAAAACTACATGTTAACGGTATGGTACAATCAACTACTGGCCAAGCGGCAAATGCCGGCCAGATTTTGGGGGACGAGACACAGACAGATTAATATGATTATTACAGATACAGAAACTACACTTTGCACGCTACTTTACTAATGCTAGTTACAATTGAGATTACTGCGTGAGGGCCGAGTTCACGGTGAGGTTATCCAGCTGGGCATTGAACAGGACATCGCTGATCAGTTTCTCGGCTATGATCCGCTGCGTGGGATTGATGGTGCGCAGCTTGCTGGCCACATTCACGCCAATGGCGTCGTACTCGTCATCGTGTCGATGCGTTGTCGGCGCCGCCGTAGTGGTGTATGCGGTCGTGCTGGCATTGCCAAACAGTGGCTGGTAGTGATCGCGTCCTATTTGGATGGTGGGTACCGTTGCATGCCCGTTGGCCTGCTGCAGGTGCATTTGCTGCTGGTGCTGTTCCAGGGAGTTGACAGCCTGCATCGAAAGAGGGGTTATTAAGCAAGGAATTCTTGTTTCATCTGCGTGATTCCCACCTGTTGGATCTCGCGCTGGGAGTTTGAATCCAGTGATGTGATCTCCAGAACCTTGACGGCATGTCCCTGTGCTGCCGCCGCAGCTATGGAAGTCTGAGCTGCCGCATGTGCCACAAGTTGCTGGTGCGCCTGTGCTGCAGCCGCTGCCTCATGAGCCTGATGCTCCTCACTTTTGACCAGAGCCACGCACTCCGCGGGGGTCACCGATATGGTGCTGAGGGTGGTCCCTTGGCTGCTTACCACCACATTGCTGGCCGTGGCCGGGATCTCCTCCACCTCGTCTGAGGACGCGGGCACAATGCTCTCTATGTGCTGCGACTGAGTTGTTGTGTGATGTGATTCCTCCTCGTACTCCATGGACTCCTCGTCGTCGAAGCTGATCTGCAGCTCGCGCTTGGGCTTGCTGCCCAGCTCGTGTCGCTTGGGCTTGTGCTCGGCAATGAACAGCAACTTGTCGTAGTACCACAAACGGGTCTCGTAGTCGTTTTTGCTGCTCGTCTTACGGAATTCGCGGCGAAAAGCGGAGCGTAGCGAGTTGATTTTCCTGCGCGGGAAAAACAGAGTTACCCTACAATGCAAGCGAATGTGGGCTACCTGGTGCATACCTAACAACCATCGCCCGGTCCGGATTTGGTTCCACCTCCTTGAGTTTCTCCACCAGTCGGTCGTAGGATTTGTTGCGCGCTGCGTGGTTGCTGTAGTCGTTGTGCTTCGGCTGCCACAGGCACTCCTCCTCCTGGTACTGCTCGATGAACTCGGTTAACCAGTGACGCGAGTACGATCGCAGGTCGACGTTCATGGTCATTTTCCCAGTTTTTGCTTTGATTCCCTCAATTTTCTGTTTTGTTTTCGGTGCGTCTCCCGTGAAGTTGGCTGCGGCAGCCCGCCAATTGCCAGATCGCTGAGCATTGCGGGGGTGGTAGCGGTTTTGTCGGTCTGGCCAACCAGTTACGTTGTCTTACGTTACCTTTAACGTCGTATTGCAGATCAATGGTAGAAACGGTAAATGAACAAAACAACAGAATCACCATTAAGTTAATCACACAAGTATATTTCCCTTACATAAAAGTACAGTTTTTATTTTTTAGTCTTCGCGGTTTTATTACGTTTTTATCAAAGTTGTAAACCTTTTCATGTCGCTGTAAGCTAGCTAAATTTTGCGGGAAAAAAACAGCCTTGCACCCGACAGCCAACAAGGGAGAGAATTCTGTTAACTTACGTTCTTGCACTCTGTTAAAGAATTTTACTACATGAGAATTCTACATGTATATCTAAGATTTGAATTCAGAGTGACCAAAAGAAAATAACGAAAAATACGAAAAACAATATCTATAATTAGGTATTTTGATATATTTTCAACGACCCGCCAGCGAGAGAGAATTCTGACAGCAGGTCTGTTAATAAATTCTACATTCTGCATGAGAATTCGACTGCATGTAAGCGTGTAAAACGGTTTTCTAGCGTGTGAGATGTAAAATGTTAAATAACAGCGATTTTTTCAAAACATCGATCAACCCTAGAAATAAGTTGTTATTGTTATTTTATTGTTGGAGCGAGAGGCCGAAAAAAATCAGCTAACAAAAACAAAACGTGTGTGTGTTACAATTTATTTTTCTGTTTCGCCCAATTATATAAGGTGTGCGTGTGTGAGTGCTAGGGGTGTTGCAACCACTTAATTCGTCGTAAACAAAAGCGCTAATTGATAGAATATCAAAAAGGCAATGTGCAAAAAACTGTGGATGGGGCAGGGGCGAAGGGCGACAGCATGTCTGTCTCTTTTCCTCACTTGATACACAACAACAACTGGGCTATTCGAGCAACAGCTGTTCTTCCTTGGTTTAATTCCAATCAGAATTAAGTCACGTAGCCCGAGTTTAAAATTGTAAACAAGCCAGTCTTACAGCTTGGAATTGTAAACAACAAAGCGCTTTCTGCTGAATCGTTTTCCAGTGATTTCCAGAAGCTCCTGCCACAGTGTGCAAGTGTAATTTCTTTATTATTTACCTCAATTTGCATTGCCCCCAGTTTTTTTCGCTGCCGGGTTCAAAGTCCAATCTCCACTATCTACCATCCTCCCCTTCCCTCGCTTATTAAGTCTATTTATAGACCAGCGACAAACAAATTTCAATGCTAGAACCAAAATGGAAAGAAGAAACATTACATACATATAGATGTACACAGTTAGGCTGGATCAACTGGATCCTCAACCTTGACTGAGTGCAAAAAGCCACAAATAAAACGCACAAACAACCACACGCCGCCTAACGAGCTTGTTTACGTTTACAACAGCATCCAGTGCATGCACAGTGGTCAAAAAGCGACTTACAATGCTCAGTTACTTTTGCTCTTATCAGAGCAAAGTTTATAACAGGCACACTACGTGAGAGCTTAAGTTATCCAAACACAAAAGTGTGGAGCAACATTACGGGAGATAAACATTTCAAGATAGTGAAAACTAAAACATAACAGTTGAACAATCTTACTTCAGTGTGTTGAGAACAAAAATAAAATCATAATTTAAATTTAAATCCCTCACTTATGTGAAAGTGAAACAAAAGTTAATATTTGATGTATTTCCAATACATAGTGAACGCTCGATAAAGTGAAATCAATAAAGACGCAAGTATTTATCATGTTTAGAACGTGTTCAATAGATTAACTAAACAAAGTTTCTTATAAAAATGTTTTATTTTTTATGTGAAATGAAAATTTTCAAAAGATATATTGTGCTGCGTTTCTTAAATACTTAGCACTCCAGCCAGTGACCACTGTACTTGTCTGAGAATCTAAGCATGGCCGCAATCACGTTCAAGGCCACTATTTTCTATTCATTTTCTATTGCGTTGATGATGAATGCTCTCGCTCTTAACGGTTTTCCTGACCGCGTCGTCTGCTCAATGAAAAGCGTTTAAATATAGATTCAATCAGCTGGTAAACTTGGAAAACTGCCCGTAGCCCAGAAAGCAATCCTACCAACCAGTAGCACCAATCTAAGCTCCCTCCCAGAACACACGTGTTCAGGGTGCGTTGCCATTTCCAATATTCGGCATGATAATTGTTTTGGAGGTGTGTGCCACACATAGACAGGTGGTTGGCTTCTATATACTCATACTCGAAGCGCTGATAATTCAGTGTTGTTTGCTTTTTATAATGAGCAGGGAACACAAACCAGTTGTGTTCTGGTGCGAACAAACAGCGAGTGCGGAGCCGAAGCCCCTCCAGAACGATCCATCTCCTATCTATTGTAAGACGCAGTTAGCTGCCGGACCACTAACTTATCAATTCCAGCTGATTAAGCGGAGAACTTTAGAACAATCGCCGCTGACCAACATTTTAGCAGAATGTGTGGACTCCTCGGCATGTCCGAAGCAAAGTTCAATTGCCAAGCTCTAAAGGGGCAGCCGGTAGGTAGATAGAGCTCCTCCTAAAAGCAATTTAAAGTGCCTATTTTTGAACCTATGCCAAGGGAATGGTGGAATGCTTTTTTTTGCAATTACGAAACAATTGTGAGAGATGAAAATTTGCATGGACTTGCGAAATTATTTGTGTTATCAACAAATACACTGGCTCCAACATTAGATTGCTGCGCTCCATAAATACAGCTGTGTGCATATAGCAATAAACACTGTAAATCTAGTGTTTATTATTACATTTTTGTACCCTCTATATCAGTCAAGTAATGTTGTTTACTTCAGGTGTTAATCATAGACATCTCTTTCACCCGAGTTCCAAAGTTGATAACTAACCGAACAGAAGTAATCACAAAGGCCAACCTCGACTCTTACGAAGATAATAAGCTTGCTAAATATAAAGTAAAATAAATGGCAAATTACTTGCTAATTAACACAGTTTACGTTAAACAACAATACGAATAATAAAATAAATAAGTTATTTAAGAGAAGAAAGGAGCTCAATTTCTAGAGATTTATATTTGAGCTTTAGGTAGGATTGGGTTACTAATGGAAAGCCTATTTCTTCTGCATTTCTCGAAGTTAATAATATTGTAAATAATAAAATAAATAGGTACCAGTAATCTCTTATCGCAAACACTGAAGAGATAGTAAATATCTCTAAAGATTTCCGTGATAACTTCATTTCTTACCACTGTCTTAAACTAGAAAGAGCTCTTGGTAACAGCTAAAAGATGTTAGCTTTTCAAAATCGTTTACTTTATGAACTATTACTTTGACCTATGCTGTCTTTATGTCTGCCCCCACATATGTCCGTATCATATAATGTCTCTGCCGTTGAAGACTTATAAACGCATAGCAATTTGCGGATAGATTTTGATTAGTTTTCGGCCATATTGGTCTCTTATCAGTTGTCGCGATAAGCCGTCAATATAGCCAGCTTGAATTGATATTCAAATTGATTTCAGGTTCCCCAGAGCCAGAGTCTGCCATGAGCCGTCTCCTGGAGAAGCCCAACATCGCCATGTCCATCAAGTCAACGGGTAGTCAGCTCTCGAGCACGGTGGCCACCACAGCTGCAGGGACATCACCATCCTCAGAAGTGGATGATGCTGACACATTGCGCACTCATTCACCACCAACAGCAGCAGCAGTGTCTGCAGGTGAAGTAGCCAATACCACACCCGCCATCTCAGTCACGCCCAGTAAGTAAATCCTAGGACATATCATCTATTCAGTATATTAATAGTTCCCCTTTGCTTCTTTTCAAGTCCGCCACAAAATCGACCAGGTCGTGATCAGCCTGGTTTCTGGAGCGGCGGCGGGAGCATTGGCCAAGACAGTCATCGCCCCGCTGGACCGCACCAAGATTAACTTCCAGATCCGCAACGATATTCCCTTCTCATTTCGCGCATCACTGCGCTACCTGCAGAATACCTATGAAAAGGAGGGCGTCCTGGCCCTGTGGCGAGGAAACTCGGCCACCATGGCCAGGATTGTGCCCTATGCCGCCATTCAGTTCACGGCACACGAGCAGTGGCGTCGCATTCTGCATGTGGACAAGGATGGATCCAAGTAAGTGCTGGCTTTTTGCTTGAAATTAGGATACTAAGATACTTGCTTCTTGTTTCAGCACCAAGGGTCGTCGCTTCCTGGCCGGTTCGTTGGCAGGCATCACCTCACAGTCGCTGACGTATCCTCTGGATTTGGCTCGCGCCCGCATGGCTGTCACGGATCGGTACACCGGCTATCGAACGCTGCGTCAGGTCTTTACCAACATCTGGGTGGAGGAGGGGCCACGAACCTTGTATCGCGGCTACTGGGCCACTGTCCTTGGTGTGATTCCATATGCGGGAACTTCCTTCTTCACGTACGAGACGCTCAAACGGGAGTACTATGGTGAGGATTCACATCTTTCACTTATTTGAAATTGAAATAATTTGTTTATATATTGTGCTTTCAGAAATGGTTGGCAGCAATAAACCCAATACTCTAGTCTCGCTGGTTTTCGGGGCTGCGGCTGGTGCGGCTGGTCAAACGGCCAGTTATCCGCTGGACATTGTGCGACGAAGAATGCAGACGATGCGAGTAAACACGGCCAGCGGAGATCGCTATCCCACTATCCTGGAAACCCTCGTAAAGATCTATCGGTAAGTAAGAGTTATATTTTTTTTAAATAGGGTAAATTTAAGATTATTCTTTGATTTCTAGCGAGGAGGGCATTAAGAACGGCTTCTACAAGGGCCTTAGCATGAACTGGATCAAGGGTCCCATTGCTGTAGGCATTAGTTTCTCCACCTACGATCTAATTAAAGCCTGGTTAATGGAGCTGTCGCACCTAAAACGCGGCCGGGTCGAGCACTAGCCCATGTCCAAAAACCACCCAGTCCCATCCGCCACAAAACACACCAAAAACGCACTGCTTTGTTCTTAAGTCTCATCATAATCGATGGAGGAGCTGTAAAGCTGGAAAGGAGGAGTGCATTACAGACGACATGCTCTAACTGTTAGATATTTTTTAGACGTTAGTTGTGAAAGAAGAAAGGCGAAAAGAGAAGAATGCACCCGGAAGCGCTTACCTTTTGTTATTAACCATAATGGATTTATTATCGCTTTAAGCCGAAAGTATATCAGCCAATAAAATATTTTGGACTCGCCACTACTCCCAGGATCCCAACTCCGCGGGCTCCACTTCGTTTTCAATGGCGATATTTGGACAATAACTTAACCCTATTACTACGCCACTCGTTTACTCTTAGAATAATGAATTAATTGAACATTTTGTATATTGTTTATGTTTGCTTCCCCCCCTCGATGTCAATATGCTTCGATTGTAAAAATTGCCATGAATTTATGGGTGTTCACCAGCGAAATCATCTTATGCATATACTACTGTAATTATTGTATGTTAGTGTGTTTTTTATTATTAAAATAAATTTACAAAATTGTTTAAAACGGTGGTTTTTGATTAATTCTACAATTTTCCACTACTTTTCTTGTTTCCTGCAAAGCAATTTTCTTTACATAAACATTGTTGTAGTTATTTTTATGGTTAATTTTAACATATATGAAATTTTTGAATTTTTAACGACAAATTGAAACCAGCTTCATTAAATGGCGTTGCCACTGTTTATTAATTACAATTTCTGGTATTTTCCGGTATTTTTGCATGGCTCGCTGGAATATTTAAGCGCTCCAGCCACTGGAGCCAGGTCACATTGCCGCAAGCACAAGTAAGTCAGTACTGCCAAGTTGTAACAATCCAACCTGCCAAATTCAGTGCAAAAAAAGGCTAAAACAGGCTAAATTAAATAGTTGATTTATAAATTAAATAACTAGCAACGGCATAATATTTTAAAATTAGTTTTCTCTTTTTTATATTTTTTTGGCCTACTCAAATTTTGGTACATTTTATTGGTGTATTGGGGTATAAATATTAGGAGAAACAACTAAATCAACTACTACTATTAGTTATAATATATTTTTTATTTTTAAAATTTTTTGTTTATAGACAAATAGACAATAAAACGAAAAGTTGATTTGACAGTTTCCTTATTTCTTTCCTATGATAAAATTAAAATGTAAATAAATCTTGTCGTTAAAAATAGATTGAATATTAATATTTTTTATAAATACTGTACTATATTTAACTTGTACAATACTTAATAAAATATGCTAGATGATGCTATTTTATAGCTAGAATCTAGCTGCAAGCTTATAGAGCTTTTCCATTTTTAGATATGCCAGATGTAGCTTAAATTAAGCTAAGCTGGCAACACTGAAGTACGCAGAAAAACAAATTCTTGCAAGTTTTATATCCCAGTGAATAAAAAAGTGTGAATTGCAATCGAAAATAACCAAGCCGCGTGTTGCATGCGGTCCTTGCATTTGTCGAAGTGGTGTCAACGTTTTTCACCTGCCCCAGCGCAGATGCCATAACCAAAAAGCGATCGGAATTGTCGGCAGGTGAGTCTTCTTGGACCAAGAGTGGGGAAAAATTAATTATTTAAGGTCTATTGATTTTGCGGGTGGGGGAGAGCTCATCCAACGCCCTCCTGTTGCTATTAACCGCCCACCGCCCCCCGCCCTTGTGGACGGGATGCCGATGGGACGGTCGCTTGTTGCTGCGCACAACAGGTGAACTTGAACTTTAAGGTCCGTCCTTATCTTAATTCGCAAGTACATACAAGTCGCAGAAGCACACATTTATTACTGTGAATGTGCTAAACTCCCATTGAACATTCCTCATTATTTTTGAACATCAATTCCAAGAAACGAAAATTCCTTTTATAAACAATTCATGCACAATTTTGTAGGCTATAACGCCATCTCGCTCCCCCCTTCCCTCTCGCTGAAGAAAACCATAACATAGCAGAGCACATTTTGGTATTTATTTGTTTTGTTTGTTACAATTACTTTTGATGGTGGTTAGTAATGTTTTATTTAAAAAGTATTAATGTAAAACTGGACTGTACGCAGCCAAAAAGCTAATTTCGTTACAATGCTAATTTAACATAGCTTTATATTGGCGCTTTACTGATTTTTCCGGTATAATACCTTATTTCCTGCAGGTCTAGCGGGCATACTGATTACAAAAAATAAGGTTTAATCACTTTGCCTAAAAAGATTGTTTTTATTTATATTCATTTTTATAAAATTTGCCAGTTAGTACCATGTACTCTCCCAATTCCACAACCTCTTTCGGTATTTTTTCTGTACCAAACACACTGGCTTGCTGTTTTGCCGGTGATGAGGCCTCGAACAAGCTAAATTCTGGAAAAGAACTACTAAAAAATATGAATTAACTAAAAACCAATGTCAATATAGAAATGCAAGAAAACATTTTACGTTCTTATGTCTTAAATTTAATTAATTTGGTGTGTTAATATAGCCCTTGTTTTGGGGCCGTCCCTAAATATGCCGCCAATAAACCAATAAATCCAAAAACGCAGTCAATTCTGTTAATTAACATCAGCCCGACAGCAGCGAGAGAGCATTCTGTTAATGAGAGCAGGTCTGTTAATAAATTCTACTTCCTGAGATAGGTCTGTAAAGGTGTAAAAGTTATCCATATGTGTAAAATGTTAAAACATCTGTTAACCACCCGATAGAACCAGAGATTGGGAGCAGGTCTGTTAATCAATTTTACATTCTACATAAGAATTCGACCCCAAAAATGAGAATTTGGAGCCGTGTATCTATAACCGTGTAGAATGGCTTTCTAGACATGTAATGTTAAATGTTAAACAAGTCTTGGAAATCAGAGTGACCAGAGCCAAGGTATGAAAAAAGATCAACAAAAGTATTGGTGTGTCGGGATTTTAATAGATTTTCAAATCTCAAAACCAACTTTCGAGTGCGCAACTAGTTGTAATTTTCACCTTCTACGCTATTCCACGCGTCTCTTCTACGTCTACCTACCGTCTAGTTTCGGCTAGTGTCTAGGATTCCAGTTTACCTTAAAGCCAGGATTCGGGACTCCCTTAAGTACGGGGCGTGGGCGTCGTGTGTGTGCCGTGTACGTGTCTCTCGGCTTACGTGTGTGCGTGCGCGATTTAAAAATAAACCAGCAAATACATAACAAATTATCGAAGAGCAACCAACACAAACAACCAAATACAAGTGTTTACACTTTGTTGTGCGTCGGTGTTTGTGTACCAAAGGTAAATAGAAAATAGAGAAGAAAAAAGACCAAAAAACATGGGGGGCAGTTTGTTGTGGGTGTGTGTGAAGGACGTGGTCTCCACTGCACTCATGCACTGCGCAACACGGTGTGGGTGGGCGTAGGGCTGATGGATGGGTGGGCGAAACCACCCACAGGAGCCTTCTCGAAGGTTGAAGGCTATTTGCATTTTAGCCAAGAAACAAATGCAGCCATCATGTGTTTCCACTTGAGGCCTTTTCTTACACACACATACGCTAATGCAAACACACATGTGTTGCGCCCTGTTGTTTTTGTTGTTGTTGTTGTTGTTTTTCCGCGCTCCTGTTTCGTATTCTTCTTCGTTCATTGTTATTTCCTGGAAAATCCATAAAAACAAAGGCAACAAGAATTTCGAGTGCAATAGCACAAACAGCAGCAACAACACAAGAAGCTATCGAGTATATTAGCCACTCGTCCCTCTCCGTGACCGTGCCCCGTTAGGGCTCCCCGTCCTGCTCCCACTCCCGAGCAATCTCATATTCACATGCTACTCTTGCTTTCACACAAACATATTGTGCTGTATGTACGTCGCTGACTTCTGCGCGCTCAACACTTTTATCTTGCTCACTGTCGTTGGCCACCGCCGCTCCTCCTGCTCCACCCCATCTCCTCCTTTATCACCTCCGCGTCCTCCTCATTCTCCACGTTATTCGTTCGCTGTTCGCACAGACGACTTCTTGGCCATAACTTGGCTATAACGCGGCTGCCTCTTACCATTTCGGACAAATTACGATTGTCAGCGACGCTAAGGTTAAACGCCTTTGGCCGCAGGTTGCGTTTCACATTTGATAAGCCGCGGAAAGCGGACGCTGAATTAATATTAGTCACTCTGCTAGCTTAATCGATGGCTAACTAGTTGGGAGATATATTTCGATTTAATTGGGGTTAGCAGGGGGAGATTTAATAACTAAATTAGTTAAGATTTTAATGATAATTAAAAAAGTTCTGCGATCTAATATTTTCTTACCTTTAAATAGCTGTAATTTTTGGGTTATTTTCGAATTTTATTCTTAATCTTAATCAGTTTTTTTTAATTTTTCTTTATTGTATTTATTTAAATATAATACAGTACTAATAGATATCACTAAAATTCCAATCCCCATAAGATATTTCTGAATCTTAAATATATGGAATACCAATTATTTTGCGATTATGCGAATCAGTCTTCTCAAACGCAATTGCAAAACTTCTCCTTATCGCCCACACCTCTTCCTCCCCTTATTTACTTGGTTACATTCCCATCGCCTTATCAAAAAGCAGCTTATTGCGTTGCATTTAATTGTAAATGGAACAGAGTCCTCAGCCATACACGATAGACAATATTCGCAGGCAACCGTTTATTGGGGTGGCCAATCTAATGTACTTACATTTTTTTACGTCCGCTTATCGGGGAGGTGTCCGTTTAATGCTCTTCTGTAGTGTTAATCACTGCTCTTGGTCTCGTTATAGCGCTAGAACAAATCAGGCAGAATCAAAAGTATAGCACTCAAAAATCAGTCGATTTTGAGTATTTGTGGTGTCTCGGAAACGACGTTCCTCTTTTGATTTGAAAATGTAAAGGGAGCAGAGAAATGAGGCACACAGCGATACCCTGTTATTTTATTTTTTTTTTATACATATGCTATTTTTGACAACTAGGAGTGTTTTGCCTTTAAAATACCAAAGTTCTCTGTTTGTCTGGACACTTCCCTGTAAATATGTTTGTTGGATTCTTAAGGATTTTGAGAAATTTTGCTTACTTTAATCTGAAATTATTCGGTTTTGAGGACTCTTTTTTATTGGTTTGAAAATAATTTGTAATATTTTATTATTCAAAATCGTGAGAAACTCTCCGGATGCACAATTTACGCAAATTTACGAATACATGGTTTTATTTAAGAATTCAAGTATTTCAGGCAGAAAATAATATAGTTTTTTAAATGGTTCAAGGTGACATTTATGATTCTCAAAAATCCTATATATTTAGGGCACAATCTGACAATTTTGTTCTGTGAAAAAATCTCTCAAATGTCAGGGGCAAATCAGTTGTTAGTAGCTTCGTCACTTAGCCTTAATAGATTTTGTATCAATCTACTGATAAGAATTTTCTAATGCACAATAATTTTTTAAATGACCAAAAATTCTTAGAAAATTACGTGAAATTCTAAGAAACGAAGACCATTTAACGAAAAATATGTCGTTGGTCGGCAGATAGCCTGCCCTGACCTCCTGTCTTGCGACACGTGCCAATCATTATTCTATCTGAGTGAGTCGTCAGGGACACAAATGTGGCGCAAAAATGTACATATTATTTCTCTTGTTTATAAAAATCAAAGTCTCTTCTAAATGAATCGTTAATTGGAGTTCAACAGAATCTATAAGTCGACAACTGATGAGAGAAAGCTAAATCACCGGCTTAATGTATTAGCCTCCTAACCTTTTGTTACCTTGATCCCAATCCCTTCTGACACAAGGTGATAAGACTCTGGATTCTGGGTAAACAATAAATGGGTCTGGCCAACTGGCAACAATGCCGAATATACCCCATTCGATGCCGCAGTGCCTTAGCATGGGAAGCGATAGCCGACAAACATTGTGCAAAATGTCAGGCGAGCGGCAAACGATAAATGATTACTTAAATAACACTTGGCGGGGTAAAGAGCTCCAGGAGGAGGTAGAGCAGGAGGAGGCGTCATCTCTGGGGTTCGTTGGGGTTCTTCGAGTTGCCGCTGCAATGGTGGTGGAGCGGGGTCCATTGTCGACGTACGACGTGTACCCACACAACAACCAAACACTGAGGCATGCTTATTAAACTTTTATGAGTGCAAAAACAAATACCACAAAGCGTTTGTGTGCCTGCGTTGTTTATAAAAAATTGAATAAGAATATGTACGAAATGTACAACGACTGCCGGCTGGCACAAATGTCGAAGCAGCAGAAAGCAAAAAGAGGCAAACAGCAAAAAAGGAACACTGAACCATAACAGAGCCCTAGGATGCTTGGGGATTTGGAGGTTTCGGTTTTGGCCAGGAGTTAGAATCTACCAACATGTAATACATTTAATATTACCCTTTTCGCTTTTATACCCTAGAAGGGTCTGAATTTGGCAACGCAATGAAGGAGTCATTTGCGATTTTATACAGCATATATGTTTATATATTCTTGACAGCCGAGTCGATCTAGACAAGACCAGCATGAAAAACAAACCAGCACAGACAAAATTTCCATTTTAAAATCAATTATTTATTTTATATCTAATTGCAAATTAAAAGTGTATACTTACTTTGGTTCCCCAACGTAGCTTCCCTTCTAATTAATTAAGATGTACGCAACACTGAATACGTTTTATTCATTTTATTTTAGTATTTCAATCAGTTTTAATTACCATTCTGTAGTTTATAAAAAGTATCTACGGTTTATAAATATAGAAAGTTGTTTAAAAAAGTACTCTAAGGTATTTTTACTTTTTAATAGAAATTTATTGTTATCTTGACTTGTATACCAACTCCTCCAATGTACTTCCAAGAAGCAGTGCACTTAGATTTCCAAAGATTAGATTTTGAGGAATTTTACTTATTCTGAAAAAAAATGATGAATGATTAGTGAAGTAATTAATAACACATTTTGATCATCAGATTTTAGTAATAGTAGTAGAATTTATTTTGGTTCCTTGAAAATAGTTTAAGGGTTTATTATTTGGAGGGATTATTAGGGGGGTTATATTTGAGATTCTCTAAATATATTAAAGATAAGGGTAATAATAAAGTCAGTCCTAATTGGTTTTTTCGTAGTATCTGAATGTAATAGTTTTGAGCACCCAAATACCTTACCTCGTTGCTTCATTAGGTAGCGTGCACTTGCCCTCAGGTATCACTGTGCCACCTCTGTGGTCTGGTCTATAGCTTTATGATATGTACGTAGCTTCGAGGCGTCTTATCAGTGCCAAGGTATACCGACTATGGCTGCTGCCATAAAACTTTCCACTAGCTCGGCATTTGGATTCCTTGGAGCTTTTCAGTTCGCAAGAAAATTGGGATCTCTTCTATATCTATTCGGCTCTATCTATGTTTATAGAACGCCCACTTAGATGCAGATAACGCGTTTTCCAGAATTTTCGCTGTGGCAATACGCCAAAATTCGTATATTACCCACCTTGGGGGATTATATTCAATCTGTTGTATCTGCAGATTTGTTGTTTATCCCGGATATATATACTACGTACATAGAAAAGATAAACAAAGTGCCTTGGCGTATGGGTACTGTAAGTTCTGCCTGATTTTTAGCCTCTTGGCGGCCATGAGTCATCGGGGCAAACGCTTATCTAAGACGCGCCTATTTGGCTTTTATTTTCTGGCTCAGCATTAATCACACGGCTAAAATGTGCAATTCGCCTGTTTTGTTATTCTCCCCCTTGATTTCTTTCTCTCTGCTCCTCTGTCTCTCTGTTTGTTTGCTTGTGATTTTTTTGTAGCTTTTTGTTTGCCGCTCGCGGCAGCAAAAACAATTTCTGTGTGGGCAGCTGGCAGCCGGCAGCGAAGCTCGTTGAGATACAGATACAGATGCTCGTGCACACAGATACAAAGATACATAGATACAACTAACGATACAGATTCAGATACAGATACATACCGACAAACAAACGGTTCAATAGGCAAGCAAGCATGTGTGTATGCCATAACAATTGGCACCCAATTGCCAATGCAGATTGCTAGGGGCTCCGGGTTTTTCCCCCCATTGACTTATATTTTTCTTGGATCTGCTTTACATACAACCACCGCCCCCTCCGGCCAGCCCCAAACGGATGCACAAAAGCCACCCAACCAGTTCGCTTTTCCAAACCACTTTCATTGCACTTCAAGGTTGCCGGCTGAGCGTTTTGATTGGAAAATTCGATCATACTGAACGCTGATTAGACTGAGACAAGGTGTTAGCTATACTCTTGATTATTCCATTTCTGATTATTCCAAGAATATTAGCTAATATATTTAATACAAATAATGGTTAATAGTTTTCCTATTTCCGGCGACAAAGAATGCAATTTGTTGCCCCTTTTTGACACTGAGAATACTACTATATAAGGTTTTTGGTATAATCGCAGATTCTCCGAACGCTCGACCCAAAGCAAGACGTCAATGCAAATTCAAGTTTTGCAACTGAAAACATTTTCGCCGACGCGAGATCGAAATGTATTTATATGTATACATATATACATTTAAAAAGAAATGAGAAAAAATAAAAGCTTCGTTACACATTTGTGTTTTGTGTGACGTGCTTTGCCGTATACACGTTTTTAACCCTCTGAGGCCGGTCAGTGGCGAATTAGCCCTCCTGACCGCCCCCCCATTTGATTGGACATGTGTGTGAACATTTACAACTGGGGTATAAATAACATTGTCTATCTACCGTGTGCGTTTGCAACTAAGTACATAAATATATTTGCGGACTCCAACCCTCGTTGGTTGCGCTATAAATCGCTAATGTGCCTGGGTAAAAATGGTAGCGAGGGGAAATGGATAACTACCGGTTATCGGGGGCTTTTTGCGGTAAACATAAATCCGGAAAAAACTATCTTTGTATCTTTACTTCATTCATGGCATAAAATCGATGCAAAAGATGCTTTATTTTGTTATAAAAAAACGGCTTCTTTTGTAATTCATAATTTGAAATCATTTTCGGTTGAGCTATTTTTCGTGGTTTTATCTAACAACTATTTCGGCGAATTTAACTTACTATAAAATGCGTGTTTTTGCTAACTTTTGCAAGCATTAAAACAAGATGTGAGTGGTTTTTGTTTCATTATAATAATGATATGAAAATAGTTGAGAAAGTTCTTAATGCTTTTCACTAAAATCTAATTTTAAATGCAACTTTATTCTCTCTGAAACCTTTCTGAGTTGTTATACTTTTTGCTGTGTGTCTTTGGTTGAAGATATTTAACGCTTTTAGCATCCATGCTGAAACTAAAAAAGGCCTCACAACATATATTTTTTTATAGCATCTGCCTTTATGGGTTTTGGATTTTGTTTTGCATTCATTAAGCTCTCTGTTGTTGCTCGTGCGGATAGCTGAACCAAAACTGGATTTGTTTTGAGGAAACAGAACACCAAGCCAAGCGATCTACAGAAAGTTTTTAGTTTGGTATCAGCTTTGTTCTGATTTATGTCTTTTTTAAAAGTGTACTATAGATGGTTCCTTCCCTTGTGTAGGGTTCAGACTTTTATCATAAAATAGCTACGGAAAGAGCTTTGTTTAAAAATAGTTTAAGGGTTCGTTCTTAGTGCAATAGTGGGTGCCAGGCATTGTCCATATACATATAATAAGTCCCCAAGGACGACGACACGCGTCGTCCACAGCTGGTGCTGCGATATGGAGCACCGGTGGGATTTCATCGGTCTCAGAGGAAGGGCAGCCAGGGCGCCATCCAGACCATCCATCCATGCATTTTTTTTGGTAACTTTAATTATGGCCTGCGGTCTATTATTTTCGCTGATAATATACGCCTGCGTTACCCAATTATACGACCCTCAAAGAGTCATTTTGCCAAAATTTGCATAATAATACCATTAGCCGAATTTCATAATACTATAATATTATAAGTTTATGAGCAGAACACATTTTTCTCTACGTAACTAAGCAAATGCTCCTCCTTTAGTAGCTTTTCCTCGAATCACTAAAAAGGCGCTATTTAAAGTTTGTAAATTGTCCTGATAAAGTGCTATGAGTTTTCCACCTAATCCATACGCAATCTTTCATGGCAATTGATTCATCGATGGCTTTTGGTCATCGTCTTATCGGAACATGGTAAATATATGGAATATGGCGAATTTCCAACAAACCCAGATTATTCTAACTACTTCAGCGAAATTTTCATATCATTCTACTACTTTGCCATTCACGTTTCGGCCTTATCAATGTGTCGCGAAGGTGGGCGGTATAAAAGCCAGAAATTAAATTGGCAAAGCCTTCAGTTTAGTTCCTTCAATCGATCGGTAAAGTCTCCACCCGTCTAACCATTTTCATTATTTAAATATAACTTTGATTTGTTATTGTTTTGTTTTGAAAGCGAGACCCACGATGTCACAGATTTTATATTGTTGCTGCTGCGATCAGAGTTTGTTTGTAAACAGTCTGCTTGATTGCTTCACCTGACAGCTTCTGCTCTTCTCCGATAACCCAACTGGGATCAAAACTGATGCGGATCAATGTGAATTCAGCTTAAAGCCAGGGGAAACCAATCCGATTCTTTTTGTTGACAAGCAATCCTCCTATGCTAGGCATTGATAACCCTGGTGGGTGACTCACCTCGGATGCAGCTGTGTTTCTATTTTCATTTTGCAGCTTTTCAAGCTGATAACAAGCGGAAAAGTACCACTCCTACTAAGGCCGCAAAAGAAAAACTTTCTGCCAACTTGACCAGATTGCTTCCGTCTGTCTGACTTGGCACATTAGAGGCAGCCTAATCCAAAACCAAAACCAAACCAAACGAAACCAGAACCTTGAACTACTTTACTTTGGCTCAAGAAGCGCCGAAGGGTAGAGGCAATAGCAACAGCAACAGCAAAAGCAACTCATGAATAGAAAGAAACCTGCCCGAGAGTGGAGCACTAGTAAACCTTCCCAGATCTTTTCATTTTCATCTACCTAACCTGATGACTCCCTGACTCGCTTATACCCAGTGAGCCGCACATCCGATTTCGGGTTCCTTTTTGGGGGCAGGTATCGCCGACGACCTGTTCTGCTTGCATCATCGAGCAACCTTTGTTTCTCCTGCTGCGGACTTGTCCCTTTTGCCTGGGCTGCATTTTCGAGGGTCTGTTTCTTCATCGGCCATTAGATCCTTATCTAAGTTGGCTGCTGCCTGGCCTGGCCTGGACTGGTTTACCTTGTTTACCACCACCGCTTCCAAGTTGGTTCCAACTTCTCCTCTGCGTTGCCTCGGCCCATTCATATTTGCTACGTGAGCGTCGCGCTGGCCTTTTTTCCGGGTAACTACAGAAATTAGCGTATCGACCACAAAAGCAAACATGCTTCGGTTCGGGCTCGGATTCGGATTCGGGTTCAGTTCAGGTTCTTGGTTCTCGGTCTTGGTCTCAGTCTCGGTTTGGGTCTGGGTCTGGATCTGCGTCTGCGTCTGGGTAACCGCTCATTTACGGTCACGTTTCGACGACAAACAAATGTCGCCAGTCGCTGACCAGTCCGGGACCAGAGCCAGAGGAGAACCCTGACCGGGGGCAGGAGAAGAAGGGCTCGGCCTGGCCATAGTGCTGCCTTATCAGCGCTATTTAGCATGGCTATAAAGAGTCAAATTCCCCATGGATCGGACTTGCCCGTCCGGCGGTGCAATTAATTTTCACACCTGTTGTTCCGAGCGTCTCGAATTCACCTCACGCGTTTGCTTCTGCTGCTCTCTGGCTGTGTGTGTGTTTCGTTTTGTTTACTTTCTCACCTGCGTGCTAGCTTGTTTTTCTTTCTGTGTGTATTTATTTGTGTGTGTGTTTGCCATTTGCAATAATTTTTTGTTATGGTAATTAAAGGCTAAAGCCAAAGCCTGGACGACGCATTCATTCAGCTCTCATTAAGCCTTGTTCTATGACCTCACGATACGGCTGGGGGAATCTATTTCCATCTCTGGTATTTCTACCTAATTATGGTTTTCCATTAACCAAATTGAAGGTATTCTCTGTGGTTAGTTAACATATAGAAATAAAAACATTTTGCTCTTCGGGAAAACCTTTAGTTGTGGTAAACTTTCTATACAATATCAATAAATATTAGTTATTTACGATGTGTAATAGTTATAAATTGCCTGTTGAAAATTATGTATCATGGACTCGTATTGACTTTCGGTTCTAAACAAACATTGTTTCTGTTTGGTTATTTGATCATGGGGAGACCCCAAACCCAGTTGCAACAATAGACTCTCTTTATGCATATAATGTATTTGCAAAAATTGTTGATATCGCTTTCGACACCCATCGAAACCATATACGTCATCACATCCATACATATTGTGTTGTTTACCGTCATGCCAGAAACATTGCACTTACCCCCATATCAACATATGCTTGTGTATTTATAGTTCCCTCCTAACAATACTAAAAAAAAAACAAAACAAAATCAGACAAACACGATATCGGTTGCATGTATGCCAGTGCATTTTATGGACGCCTTAGACTTGACTGCCTGCGGAAGCCAGCCGGAGCTTGACCGGGTCAAGAGCCTGTCATAAGACAGAAACTGAAACTAAATCAGAAACCGCACCAGCAAAAAACCAAGTCCCAAGACAGTTGCACTGATCACCACCACACCCATTCAGCATTCAGCTGCCCCTAAGCTAAGCATCAACACTCACCATACCATCATCATCCATCCGGGTAGAGCAAGAGCATGAGCCTGTGGAAGCGCATCTCCAGCCATGCCGACTGCGAGCAGCGTATGGCGGCCCACTACGATGAGAAGGGTCTGTTTGACCTGCGCATCTGCTTGGCGCCCTGGATCGAAGACAGGATAATGTGAGTAGAGGGCGGCAAGTGTTGGGCATAAATGGGGTACTGGAAGTGTACTGAAAAGCAAAAGAAATAAATTAAGGCGGTCGCCTGACTCACTAAAACAAGATGTAATTAACTTAACTTTTCTTTTTTATGCCCACGCAGGTCAGAACAGATCACACCCAACTCCACGGATCAGCTAGAGCGTGTGGCACTCAAATTTCACGAAGATCTGCAACAGAAGCTTCTCTCCACACGCACAGCCAGCGATCAAGCACTCAAATACCGTGTGGTGGAGCTCTGCGCCCTCATCCAACGCACCTCCGCCGTCGAGCTATACACGCATCTGCGTACCGGCCTCCAAAAGGAACTGCAGCTGGCCACCGAAAAGAGCGTGGCATCCACAGCAGGTCAATCTATGCCGCTTAATTCGTATAACATGAACGCCGCCGCTATGGCCACAGGCGGCTACATGGACACCAATGAGATCTTGGGAGTCACCAACAGTTGCAATCCAGTCCAAAATATGAGTGTCATGCCGTGCACTGTCCAGAATCCAGGCATTGCTTCGCCTGCTTTAGGAATGGCTGCACCCAAGGTTGAGTTGTACGATGTCCAGCACCAGATTATGCAGACCCTTAACGAGTTCGGCGCCTGCGGCAATGCCCTGAAGCTGCTCGTCCAAAACTACAGCTACATGTTGAACTCTACAGCGTCGCCCAATGCTGAGGCGGCCTTCAAGTGTCTGATCGAGGAGAAGGCGGCCATCGTGATCACAGTACGTCGCAGCTTTATGTACTACGAATCGCTGTACGAGATGGTCTTCCATGAGCTTAAGAACTGGCGCCGCCAGCAGGCTCTTGCCGGTAACGGGGCTCCGTTCAATGAGGGAGCCCTCGACGATATTCAGCGCTGCTTCGAGATGCTGGAGACATTTATTGCCCATCTGCTGGCCGCCATTAAGGAGATAATGCGTGTCCGCCTGGTCAGCGATGAGCCGGAGTTGACACACCTTCACGAACAGATCCAGCTCTCGCAGAAGAATCTGGTCTGCTCCGCTTTTATCGTGGACAAGCAGCCGCCACAGGTGATGAAGACAAACACACGCTTTGCAGCCTCAGTGCGCTGGCTCATCGGATCCACACTGGGTATTCACAACAATCCTCCCACTGTTGAGTGTATAATTATGTCAGGTTTGTATTAAAAAGCATCGAGTTTCGATACAACAGGTCTAACTTACTTTTTGTCCTCAGAAAATCAAGCGCATCGGTTCGTGACTCGCGGCGCTCAGTTGGACAACAGCTTGGCCGGACAGTCGTCGGGCGAAATACAGAACTGCTCCAGCACCATGGAGTATCAGCAGAGCAACCACGTTTTCTCGGCCAGCTTCCGCAATATGCAGCTGAAGAAGATCAAGCGAGCTGAGAAGAAGGGCACTGAGAGCGTCATGGACGAGAAGTTTGCCCTCTTCTTTTATGCGACCACCACAGTGAACGATAGTCATCAGGTCCGCGTGTGGACTCTATCCTTGCCCGTCGTGGTGATCGTGCACGGCAACCAGGAGCCTCAGTCATGGGCCACAATCACATGGGACAATGCTTTCGCAGAGATTGTCCGTGATCCCTTTATGATCACCGATCGTGTCAGCTGGGCTCAGCTTTCTGTGGCGCTGAACACCAAATTTGCATCGAGCACACAGCGCTCCCTGACCATCGACAACCTGGACTTTATTTGTAAGTTCTATCATATGTATCAGCGGACGAATTCTAATCGGTTCTGATTTCCATTTGCAGACGAGAAACTCCAGCGTGAGGAGCGATCTGAATATATTACGTGGAACCAGTTCTGCAAGGAGCCCATGCCCGACCGATCCTTCACCTTTTGGGAATGGTTCTTTGCCATTATGAAACTCACCAAAGATCACATGTTGAACATGTGGAAGGCCGGCTGCATCATGGGCTTCATCAACAAGGCCAAGGCGCAAGATGATCTGCTGCGTTCACCCTCTGGCATCGGCACTTTCCTGCTCCGCTTCTCCGACAGCGAGCTTGGTGCGTATAAACCGCTTTCTTGAGGATTCAACCTGTTTAAAAGATAAAAATATATTAATTTCTATTAAATATCGCAGGAGGAGTCACCATTGCCTATGTCAACGATACTGGAATGGTCACCATGCTGGCACCTTGGACTGCCCGTGACTTCCAGGTGCTAAACCTGGCCGATCGCATTCGTGATCTTGATGTGCTGCGCTGGCTATATCCCAGCGATCGCAATGCGCTCTGCGTAGAGCGTGACACCGCTTTCGGCGAATTCTTCTCAAAGCGCCAGGGTAAGTGTACAATGAGGTCCTATACGATCCAAAACACTTCCTAATCAGAACCAAATTCCCGCTGTGCAGAACCCTCGCCCGGCTACAAGAAGACCACCCTGCACGTCCAGGTTTGTAATAGCAACGGCGACAACGGGTCCATCAGCGGAACACCGCGACACGTATCGACGCATGATGGCATGCAGATGGGAAAGTAAGTTTCGCATGTCTAGGTTCATTCTACACCAAATCTAGCAATGATTGGATTGGCTATCTAATAAAAGATTATGATTAAGCTCGAGTGCCTGAGTAGAGCGCTAATCCATGGCCCGAGGGATGATCAAATCAGCCGATTATGATCCGCCTTGATCTATTTCCGCTTATAATTGCCTTACTTTGCGTTATTTTGCTTATGATTTTGACAAAAAGAAAAAAAGAAAACACAAAAGTTTAACCAGATTGCAATACTTTGAATTCGAACACAAAAGGACTTTGAACCACCTGAAAACGAATAATGGAAAACCTTTGTTGTGCCTGAGACTAACCCAAAATTTAGGCTAATAAAACTAATAAAATTTTGTTGGAAGCACTGGATGAGAGGAAAACGAGAGCACGCTCTCCCGATCTCAACTTGACTCTACTTATTTCTGGTCGAACAGAATACTTATCACCTATGTGTTCTTTGTTTATTTTCATTTATCGTCCACCTTCTTCTGCGACTTGTTGGTCATTTTTGGGTGATGGTTCAGTATTGAGGAATCAGATTCCGATGACTATTCGCTGTCAGGGGAACTTGAAAGATTCGTGCAGGTGGCCAATCCCAACGATCCTGCAGTGAGGGCGATCAGTGATACCCTAATGATGTGCTCCCCCATATTGACGAGCTCCTAATGAGCCGCAGTGCATTGAGACTGTTGCTTTGGTTTTGTCACTTACCGAGAGGTATAACAACAATTTAATTATGTTCAGCATCTCGAAATCACTCCAACCAGACCACGACCATTGTTCCCTCCGTTCGCTGGTCCATCCATTCGCTCGTTGCACAGCCTCCGCCGCCGCCGTAACAGCCGTAACAGCGCTCTCTCATCCGCCTCCCTTTTTTATCCCAATGGTCATCTTTCATATTCATGTCCATCAGCCGGCCATGTCCCGGGTTATCATCGGTTTCAATTGGGTTCTCCTTTAAGCAGGTTACTAACTTTAGTCATAATCGGTTGCCGTATAACACCAATTACAATATTATTTGTTTGCGTTAAGTGGGTCTTTTTTTGTATTATTTATTGTTATAGTTTTTATTGTCTTGTTCAAAGTATTGCCATCTTTTTAAACTTTTCAGCTTTCAGAAGATTTACGTTTACACCTGAATAAATCAAACTCAAAATCAAATCAAAATTAAGCAAACTGTAAAATGTGATCTTTCTAACCGCTTACCATTTTCCTCTTCTATTTATTTCGCTTCGAACGCAGCTTGCAGAATAGCACCATCATGCACCTATAAATCTGATACCAAGCTGATCCTATATCTCAGCTAGCCAAGCAACCGAATTAGGCTGAAAAAAAAAACAAAAACAAAAAAAAAAAACGAATAACATATTAAACTCTTGCTTAAAAGTTGTCGCAACGTTTACCAGATTAGAGTTAATAATTGATCTGCATGACCTTTTTGAGGCTTGTTTGTTTGCATGTTCGTTGCCGTTTATCTTCCATTTTAATTGTGATTTCTCACTCGATTTGATGTTAGTGTTGTTGCAAAAACTATATATTTAAAATTAAGGGAACCGAACCCGGTCACTGCAGCTGGCTTTCATTAAAGGCTTTGCATAATAAGTCAAAACCAAACAAAAAAACCTTCATTTCTCTTTGCATTTCTCTGTCATTTCTCATTTCTCTCCTTTCTATGATCCTTTTTCCCTTCCGCTAACCTCTTGAACTCATCTCCCGCATGAGTTTACCTTTATTTTCAATTATTATAATTAATTTCTTTTCTTTTTCAAATTTTTACCCCCGTTTATTTGTTTGGAAACGTATTCCAGTGGCGACTTTGGGATGGCGGACTTCGATTCAATGACGAACTTTGAGGTATATAACTAAACTTACTATAAACTATATAGAAACGAAACCTGAACAAGGTGTGTTGGCACCGCTATCATGGAAGTGGATCGTAAACAACGATTGGAACACACCGCCGTGATCTGGCGGCGCGTCGTGACTCATTTGTGCTATTCGAAATTATTATTTTATGTTATCTAGATGTAATTATTAGAATTTGGAATGCATCATAGAGGCAGGTTTTGTTTGGTATGTATTTTCACTGTATATTGATTAATAACGATCAATAACACACACGCACTAAACTCCTTGTATATGCACCGAGATATACACTGCACATATAGACATCGAAAAGCGAGTTGGAGCTTAATATATATTAACTATTTAGTGAACCGAAAATGTTAGGGAAACTATTAGGACATCATGATGATTTTATTATGCTTAAAATATTAAATGTTCTTGGGTGTCCAGTTTTAAGTGTTAAAATTTGTTGTTTTGAACGTTAAATCGTCGTTTTATGCTATTTAATATACACTCTTTATACACACAGGTAGAATGAGAATTTTGAGAAAAAACGGGCTTGCCGTCGTTGGTTTCACAGGTCAAGGATCCGTTTAGCATTGTAAGACTAGATAGACGAGGGATTGGAACTGCGTGACAGGGAATGAGAAACTGAATGAAATTACGAATTTACAAGCAGTATACATATACAAATATTTACATAAAAAGAACGTTTATGTGTGGCGGAAACTATTTTTGAAACAGATTATAAATGTTAATCGTGTACCTAATACAAACTAACTAAGCGACTACTAAAACAATACGATTTGATCGGCTTTGACTTAACTGTTCAACTTTATCCTTCCAGCTTTTGTGAAACGCCAAACAACTATAACAACAACAACAACAACAATACGATCTACCAGAGCAATGCATGCAACACACAAAACACCACCCAGAACACTGACTATATCGAGACTATGAGTGTGCTTGGACCTGGTCTGACTTGAGCAGAATTTAGTATTTTATGTTTTGTATAAACTCTTTGGAATGTGTCCGCATGTTATTCGTTTTATATTTTTATATATATATATGTACCATCTATATATATCTATATGTCTGTATACTTTGATTTTTTTTCTACCACTCACCAGTAGTGAGCATTACTTTTAGACGATGAATCGGTTTAGTTAGTGTGTAACTATTTGTTGAATCTAAATTTTTGATTTTGATTTTAATTTTAAACGATTAATCATATTTTGAAATACAAACTACCTTCGCGTGCTAAGCCTAAGTTAAACGACGACGAGAAGAGAGAAGGAATCAAAAGGATGATATAGCCACACGCAGAGATTAATTGCGTTTATTTTAGTTTATAGTTTATAAGTAACATTGTGAATTGCTTTATGTGAAGAACACACAACCCACTCCCCCTCTATCCTAAATTGGCTTCCAATGCAGAAAATGCGCAAAAAGTTTTAAGAAATCCATTTATGTATATTTTTTTTCCTATAACGTGAATTTAAACTATTTGTTTTCGAGTCAGGGCGCTGTTTGCAATGCATTTTAAATGCACCAATCATGCCAATTGCCTTTTTAGTCAGTTATCAGAGACACACGACGATTATTACACTACATAGAAAGCGTAAATATAATACTTTATGCGAACAACACACAACACTACACTCTAAGCTTTGTATGTGAACCTTAAGAATTTTATAAGACTTAAGTACAGACCCAAAATAAATTCATTAAAAAAATAAACAATTTTGATGCGAGTTTTGTAAGAGAAACAAAAAAAAAAACAGTTCGATTGGAGAAACTTAATGTAAATTTGTGGACGTAAAGTTTTTATTGATGTTTTAAATTATGAAAAACTCGCGCACAGTTACAAACATTCCCACACTGATAAATACTGATAAAAACAGACACCAAACAATGTTGTTACTGGCGAATTGTGATTGTATTTGCATGACGTGATCACAACATTGCGTAGTCCTTTAACGAACACTAATTGTGTACATTGCGTAAGTGTTTTAAATGTAATTTCAAACGCTATATTGGGTGTGCTGCAATTTTGAAACCTCAAGTGGGAAATAACTAAAGAACTGTTCTTGTCAAAATGGCCAATAAAAAAATTGATTTTAAAAACTAATAAGATCAAGCTGTGTATTTATTTTTGGTTGGTTAGAAATCGCTTGCCTTGAGTTCAGTCCTTGATAAGGATATAGGAAAATAATTATATGTGGAAATTCGAAATTTATATATAAATGTTTTTGTAATGTTTTGCCATTAATGATCAGTAAATCATTATGTTTGATGTATCAATGCAATTCAATTGGACACAAGGCAAACTAATGTAAATAAAAAACATTTTGTAAGTTTTTAAGTTAAGTGCATTATATTTCTATATTTATAATTAGGATATTAGAAGGTTTATGATATTTTAGGGATGATATTGATATTGGGCGTGATATTATTGTCTGATGATATCCAATCCTAGTTCTTGTTGGCACAGCACTTGTCCTTGGGTCCATTCTTGCAGGAGCACTGGCACTGCTGGCTGCAGGCACAGTTGTCGCCGCACTTGGTGGCCGAGCACTGGCAGTCTAAGGAGTTTATTACCTAATAAGGACCTATGTTTTAAAGGATTTTCGATTTTATACTCACTGGTTCCACAAGCCTTGCAACCCATCTTAGTTTTGTAGTTTATTTTCTTTGAAGATTTAAATTTTAACTGAACTTTGTTGCTAGCAAACGCTGTTTGATGATGACAACTAGGGGGACCAGGCCCTCTTATACCATTTCCAATGCTGCTTTGCACACCACCAATGGGGGGAATACATATATCGAACGCGATTTTTAATCTCTTATCAGGGCGTGCGCAATTTTATACGGTTTACGTTATCGCAGAAGGCTCAATGATTTTGCGCACGCCAGCCGAGCGCAACTGCACACGGCGTTTCTTATCTTATCAGCAGAACCAGCACGACCCATAGTTTTGACGGATCAGAATTGGGTATAAAGAGGCCAGTTCCACAGCCCAGAAGTCATCACAAAAGTCTTTAAGCTTTACTAGCAGTTTCTTTTCAACAAAAACCAACCACAAAAGCCAATAAAGATGCCTTGCAAGGGATGCGGAAACAGTAAGTGAAACGGAAATTCATAAAATAAAACATAATGCTAATACAGAGTATCCTTTTTCCACAGACTGCCAGTGCCAGGCCGGCAAATGCGGCGGAAACTGCGCCGGAAATAGCCAATGCCAATGTGCAGCCAAGACGGGAGGAGCCAAGTGCTGTCAGGCCAAGTAATACCTGTCAATGGCATTTAATTAAAATGCTTATTAGTTGTTAATAGTAGCTGCTTAATTACCTCAGACTGAAGCTGAATAAATATCTTTTAATGTTATACTTAAAGTTATTGAGTTGTTTTTATAGAATAATCAAGTCTAATATATTAATTGATATGGTTGAAAATAATCTTTAATCTATAAATATAAGATAATTTCTTGGAATAGTTGTTAAATTCTTAAAATAATAGTTGAACTCCTCAGAAAATATTAAAATTCTTTAAATAATAGTTTGTTTCTTTAAATAATAGTAAAATTCACCAACGTAAAATAGCTATTTTGCATAAATATATAAACTTTGGCCACCGTCCGGAAGTTGTAGTTTTATGCCCCACTTTGGCCATAAGTTTATAATCTTTGAGGTTTATTTAATTTGCAGGCGGAGGCGGCGGTGGAGGGTCTAAACAGCTTGCTGCCATTTGTGTGCCGCATTTAGCCAAGTGCGGTGGCAGATGGTTTGTGCAGGTGCGTTAGGTTAAGAGCCATCAGCAGTCAGAAGGGCACTCGAGTCGCCGCAGTCTTTAAATGTGCAACTTGAAGGGGCTATGTGGGCTGTGTGGGCTGTGTGGGCTCTGTGAGCGGCGAATGCATGTCTGAGTGCCCTGTCCTTGCCTTACAGTCCTTCAGGATGCGTGGCTTAAACGGGCCGACAGGATGACAGGCAGGAGGTGGATAAGAATCTGGCGGACTGACAGCCAAGAAGGACGCGCTGTCTGGCGGCTGTCAATTTTCGCCAAACGAAAGATGCATTAAGCGCGCTAATTGCAGTTGACAATTCCATTTTGCGAGGCATCCAATTCAGAGATTGTCGAATCCTGTACAGTTTCCTGCAGCAAGCCAAGGTTTTCATTTATATTTGTTTGTGTTTTGCCGCCTCGAGCTGGTTTTTCGGGCTTAGTACTTTGGCCGAAATTTCAATTTCAGCGTTTTTAATGACGTTAAGCGGCGGAAATGGAATCGCGCGCCGCCCGGTAACTGCTTTTTGCGCCAAGTCATCAAAGTTAATTCGCATGGGTGGAAATTCGAGCTGGAAGTCAAATGTTTTTACAGCCATTTCCTGTTTCGGGGCAGGCAGTCAAAATGCCAGACATCCATCGTCATGGCTCGTTTTGCTCTATTTGTTTTGTTCCGCTTTTGGCGGAAATCCTTGTCACACCATTTGCCAGATTTGTGACTGATAAAGTGACACGTTCGCGCTGTAAGTTGCTCTTGAATACCGTCGATTGCAGGACATCAAGAGTGGGTCACGCGAGGAGCTTACATCTCGACCTTAACCCTCTTGGAAGGATCTTTACCCCGGGGCTTTCCTTATTGAAGTAGGATCCTTACTTTTCAGTTAAGCTTCTCAGTTTAAAAAACGTTAAACTTTTCAGATTATTGCCTTCTCCATTGGTATTTTTTACATATCTAGAGAAGTGGTCTGCAAGAATCTATTTTTCTGCCTGGCCTCTAACAACTTCACTTTAATTCTTAGACACACAAATGCCATACCGGCATAATCTAGAGATATTATGATCTTATGACACCATAATCCACTACCAGCTGTCCAATTCATTACGAATATGGCCATATTAAGATTTTATTGGAGCAACGGGTCGTATACGCAATATGAGACGCACATGCGGCGCATGGGGCGTATACGCGACTTCATTTTTCGGCCATTTCGCGCGATGTTCACGAAGCGCAAACGCAAACAGTTAATTACGTCATTAAGTTTTCATGTCGCAGGGCAGGCAGGGAAACGGAACAAAGCGGAAACAACTGCAATGCGGGCACTTCGTGAGGACTTTGTCGCCAGCCGAAAGGAAAAAAAGGACAAGCACGACGACGCCGATGAGGAGAACGTTGAGGCGTCAGCGCATCACTTATGCATAAGAACATTTTAACTTTTCGTTGGCCACTTTGGACCATGGCTGGGATAAAGGCCCAGGGATGCGGGGATAGGATACGGGGGGATAAGGGATACTGTGGATCCATGTTTATCTTTGCGTGTGAATTTTGCCTTCTGGCAGTGTAAAGTTGTTCTATGGCGAAATCAAATTATCCCCACAATGGCCCACACACAACACACACACACACAAGTGGCGAGAAGTTTTTGGCAGGCGGCAACTAGACATAAATTAATGAAATGCACAAAAACTGTGAACAGACAACCTAGCCCCTGTGTGTGTGTGTTGTGTGCAAATATTCTTAATAATTTATTGCAATTTGTTTGCTAAGCGCTTCGAAAACTTCCCTGAACTTTTCGGCATAAATTAACAGATTAGTCGGCAAGCCGTCGCGCCGTGTGGCAGACACCACAATGCGGGTGCCCAGGTGCTTCTGTGTCGAAAAAAATAAAACCAAAGCAGACTGTAGTCCAGACATATCCTGCTGCTGCTGCTGTTGTTGTTGTTGCGGCTGCCCGGCGTTAATTTCCATCTCCCAACGAGCTGTGAAAACTTTCAGCCCGCACGCACCGAGGCCCGCTTGTGGCCGAAAACGCTGTGGCTAACACTATAAGTCTTGGCCAATTTGTAAATCTCTCTAGCCGCCCTTTAGGGCCCTCGGTTTTGGGGTTAAACCTATTGGGAAGGTCCGTCCGAGCGGCTACGTTTCACACATTTGCCTCCATAAAATATTCATTTTTAATTTGTTTTATTTATCGTTCAGTTTGGTAGGTAACTTCATTAGCTGGACATGCTTAAAGTGGACCGGAAATACATTAAAGTCTAGTGAAGTAGTCAGGACGTCTTTTAAAAGGGATGTGTGGAGAAGAATAAGTATCAATTCAAGGATTCATTGGAATGCGCCTCTCCTGGAGCCTGCCCATATTCAATACCACTTGCAGATGGGTGTGGAAACTTATCCTTTTCGAATTCCTCACTATTTTGCTGCTGATCCAATTCCTGACCGGCCTTGGACTTTGACTTCTGGGAGCGACGTTCCCTCTGACGACGCCGTCTATTGCTTAGTTTGGCTTTAACCTCTTCACCTTGAGAACCGAGGTTGCCATGGTAGTAGCCTGAATCCATTCTCGTAGTTCTTCGTTTCTTATGAAATTTTCTCAATGAACCAAGGGAAAACTATAAAACAAAAATTAATGCTTCAATAAGAAAAAAAACCAAAAGGAAATTATATACACACAGGTCAGAATCCGATGAAGCTAAGGCACCGACTGGCAGTTTGGCTTCCGGTAGCCTAGCTTATATACGTTTCAGTGCGAAGTAAAACTCAAGGCTTGTTGGGATTTCCTTAAAATATTCGATAGCTAAAGCTTCAATCTAAATTGGAGACTTCAAAGACATCGGTCTAATGATCGTAATGTGGTTTGTTTTTGTAATTCTGAAAGATAGCTAAAGCTACAATCTAGATTGCAGACTTCAAAGACATCGGTCTAATGATCGTAATGTGGTTTGTTTTTGTAATCCTGAAAGAGTGGATTTTTGCCATCTCTTCTCTGGAAGGATAGCTGCACCGTTTAGTATTCCAAACTACAAATTATTTTCGATAGTATTTGGAAACTTTTTATGTTTACGAGTACAAAAATGTAGTAGTTTGTAGTTCACAGAAAATTAAAACTGTCAGCAGAGACATTGATTTCATTTGGTGGCATCCACACATATCCACGTGAAGCGGTCCCAGGTGCGTAATCAGCCGCGCCGACCGCCCAACACCCGCCTCCAGGTGGCAGCGGTGGGTGGCCTTGGGACCGAATGTCTACCCGGTCGCTTATCAATCGTTTTGACTGGCACTCTTCGCACCGCACCGAGCTCATTTTGCTCTCGTTTCGTTTTCAGTTTTCGATTTGCCGCTGATTTCCCCAAGCACTCGGAGGCCGTGACACACGGGTCGGGGGGAGCGAGTAAATGTGTCACCTCGTGATTGCCATAACTAAGGCCAAGGAATTGCTTCCTGTGTCGGGCTGGGTTGGCCGGGCAAACCCATTAGGGCAGCACATCCTGCGGTTGCAGGAAGTCGGGCGTTAGGACGACACAGGACACAGGACTCCAGGGCTGTGGGAGCTGTGGCCGCCCTTTGTTGACAGCAATTTCATATGCACGAATGCACCATTAGACGATGTGTCACACATTGCAAAGACAAAGACAAAGGCAAGGGCAAAGGCGAGCCAGCAAGCCAGCCCCGGACTCCCCTGTCTGTCAGTTGAGTAAACAAACAAAATTACAGTTGTGCGTCCTTGTCGACCATTAGATTTATTATAAAACTTTAATGCAACTCTGGCTAGTAATGAGTTTGGCTCGGAAGTGTGTGTGTGTGTGTTAATGCTGTAATGTTGTTAATTAAGTGAACATGGCAACCGCAATGACCTGGCTGCTGTTCAGCATGTATCCTGCCAACCAGGACTTGCACCCACCCCGCTCTCCACCTGTCACTTGCAACCGGAGTATTGCTTCGGTTCAGGGGGAAAAAATGCAGAATGTCAGCGGCGATTCCGAAGCATTTCAGAAAGCCAGACTGCCCGCATGCGAGGATGTCAGGATGCAAGGATACCAGGTCCTTTTCCATCATGCCGGAGCATTGGGTTCCGTCCGTGCCTGATTAGTTGACCGTGCACGTGCACAAATCAATTTGGCTCTGCCCGGCACACCCTTCTCTGCGGAGCGAAGCTAAAAACAATCATACGACGCGTTGTCCAAACGGCAATCAAAGTCAACTGCTTTCACTGGACGAGAAAATCTCACACTGAAATCAAAATCATGTCGCGCGATCGCATTGGAATAAGGTGAAGGGTTCTGGTTGGTATTTTTTTTAAATTAAATATTAATTAGGGAAAAGCTTGACGTGGACAAACAAAGATATTGTCCACAGAGATGGTTACCATCAAAGTGAAGCTAAAACTATTTAAATGTTGAAGGATTTCTGTGTTCAGACATAGATAAATACTTTTATAGATTTAAATAATTTTGTGGAAGATTATAGAAAAGTAGAGTCCTTTTTTTAGAAGTAAGTAATAGTAATAAGCGAATGTTGTTATCAAGGTTGCAACTAAGTGCACAAAGTCTAAATTATAGTCACGAACTATATAACACGTAGTTAGCAACACCACTTATATAGAAAATTATAGGTTGTCTATATAATCAAGAGTATAATGGATAAAAAGGAATAAAAGGAACTTCGGAAAAGAGAAGCTTTTATACTCTTGCAGTTTGCAATTGAATTATACATATAATCAAATCGAAAATCATAAATTAGATAAAAAATATTTGGATTCTTCGAATCAATATTTAACTAGATTTTTATATGAATTTTTTTTTTTTCGAAAAACCAAAGTTTAAAAAACGCATAACTAAGCCAAAAAAGCATTAATTTCAATTCGGAAACCTGTTCTGTGCTAGTTTTTATACGGATAATAATTGTGCATACCCAATTTACCATTTCAAGAAATTCAAATTTTAACCAATTTTTGGCAATTTTAATGATGTAACCCCTTATAAAATTTTGAAATTTTGAAAAAATTTTAAAAATTTATTTTTTGACCATACATGGCTAGAAGGACTGGGCTGTTGATTTTGATCAAGAATATATATGGTTTATAGCGTCGGATATGACTCCTTCATTGCCTTTTAAGCTTTAGACTATAACCAATTAAAAATAAAGAAGATACTAATAATAAGAGGTTTTTCTAAAATCCTAATATATTTTCCAATAAAATAAAGCAAAGCAACAAATAAATATATATGTATTTTTCTAAGTGCATTCACATTCAAACCACGACGAGCATGTCGTGAAATGTTTTAATAAGCAATGGCTTAGGAGGATCCAGCACGATGCCATATTGGATGCTTCACTGGGGCTCCCAACCAGTGAGCGAACTCCCAAGATTGCTTCTGTTTCGGCAAGTATAAGTATAATGCAGTTTTTGCACCGTGGCTTCCACGAGTCAGCCACTCAGCTGATGCTTATCTATTGCAGTGCTTGCCAACCGCCCTGATAAGTGCACTTCATGATGTTCAAATTATATGGCTGCCTCGGAACGAGCGCCATCAGCATTACACCCACACACTCAGAGCACACACACATTGTTGCATAGACTATTAAACACGCTCGGGTAGAGGGGAAAATGCATTTTTAATGCAGCGCAAATGTGGCAAGTGCTTGGCCAGGCTTAGAGGATGCTACTGTCACCACACCGGCTTGCTTTTAGTTAACCGAATTTCGTGGCGGCTCTGTGGAAACCTCCCACTAGCGAAAACTTTTGGTCTTCAGCTTCTACATTCCTCCAGCACTTTTCCCGTTCCCAATTAAACAACAATTAGCGGGAGGCCAAAGTCGTCAGCTGAACTCTGGCGTGGCCAAAGTTTTCACTTTTTTTCGGCATTGATTTTTTAACCCTTGCTCTGGAGCCTATTTAAGGACTCTCTTGATCGAAAGGCACAAGTGGCGGACTCGTTTTCACTTAATTCCTGTCCTAATTGTAAGTGGCTTTTAAGGACACTTGTTTGGGAAATTAAATCAGAGCGAACTACGATTGTGATGTGGCTGGAAACAATCACGTGACTTGACTGTCCAATACCGAGGGAGATAATGTCATAAATTAATCAGGGTTAAAGCTTAAGCTTTAGATTGGGTGGGAACTTATTCAAGCTGTGCCAGTGGGGGAAAATTATAATAAAATGAGTGCAACTATCACATATCTGAGCAGGGTTATTGGAAAAATTTTGAGAGTGTAATTATATTATGCATAATGCATAATTCATAATTGTTCTTTTTATATACCATTGTCAAATTTTACCCACTTTTTTCTTCTACCAGCTGATTATTTGTATTTAGTTCCTCAAGTTTATCTTCAGACTTATATTTTGATTATTTGATTAAAGTGCAGAACATAATTTAATTGCCAGCACGTTGAGTCAACACAGCCAGTGAGTTGTTATTCGGAAACCCAATCCTCCTGCTACATTTTTCTTATCCTCCATTCTTTATCCTGCACACAAATCCCAGCCACAAAGTCCATTTGCATGCACCGAGATGGTGCAGTGGTGGCAGCAATTGGCTGACTCTTCTTAGCTTGGCGGACCCGAACTCCTCACTCTAATCAGTGGCATGCATCACGTACACAGGACCCCCGAACTGAACCGATTCGATAGGAGGTAGCAGGATGCAGAAATCGCTGCAATTTGGCCTGTATCAACAACAATGGCGGCGGCAACGGCCAAAAACCAACCGAAATGCTCGGCAGTAAAAAGCGAATCAGCCATGGCGAAAGTAGATCAACCAAATAGAAATCAGGCACGAGGCAAAAGGCACTTGTGAGACCGAATCAAACAAAGGGACCATGGCACAATGTCCATGCCAAATGAGCAGGAAGTGGGAAGTGTGTCCTGGCAAGAGACGAGTTGGCTTTAAGGTTGCTTGGCTATACACGGAGACAAAAAAGGAACTAAATGAAAGGTTAAGTCGGGATATTGATATTATAAAAAGGTAATTGTAGGTTAATGAGGTCTTAAAGATTTCAATACTGGATTTTTTAAAGTATTGTACTTTTCCTATTCTTGACTTGACTTTATATAATTACTATACTTTTCCTTCCTGCATATATATAGTATTTTTTATTGGTTTGATTGCGGTGTAAGCTTATCCCACAATTTCGGATAGTTCATTTAATTTTGTTTTGCAGAAGGAACTCCTTCGCTGCGAGTGCATTAAAAATTCCAATAAACTTTGCACGAAAGTGCAAACAAACACCGGCATTATCGCTAAGTAACCACAATTTCTTTCTTTCCCTTTTTAAGAGCACATATTTGTTTCGTCAGAGGGCACACATTTTTCGTCAACTTTCACGTGCCCCCAGGGCATCCTTTTTTTCCTTCCCACATGATTTATAAAGTGCAATATCTTTGCGACAAGCGAAGCGTACATAAACTCACAGGCAGAGCGCCATATGCCAGAGGCTTTATTTGGCAACACTTCCATGAGGCATAAGAAGGACCTCCGAATTCTGGTAGAATATCAAAATCCATATGAAAATGCAAATAGCAGTGTGACTTTGTTTGATAGACCGGCATTCGACGGGCATTCGAGCAGCTTTATTACACGGCCTCCGGGAGCGAATGATGTTTACTCATTTGCCAGTTGCTAAATAATGCAGAAAGTGCAAAGTTTATTTTCGGTCTTTATTCTGCCGGCGCTGGAAAAGCCTCTCTGCGGTTGCCGCCTAATGAAAAATGCATGTACCGTCGCCGCGAGTCGCCTGCAATTGAAGATGTCTCATGTGTGAACATGGAAATGCTTTTCAAAAGGTAGTGTGAACTCACTGGAGGACATCTTGTTTCCAGGATCTAAGACCTATGGTATAGGGAATCTAAAAATTTAATTAAGCCCCAAAATCAATAATTTTTGTCTGCTGTCATACTTATACTTTAGATTGAACTTTATTTCTATTTAGATTTAAAAAGGGTAAAGCTTTGCATTGCCTTGCATTTTTGTATGTTTTTAAAGAAATTGTGTCATTTAGTCTAAAGAAAAACAAATAAATTTCACAGTTTTTAAGCTGAAATCTCTTATACAAGCCTTTATTATTACAAATCACCAAATAAATTAATAGCACTGCTCGGGAATCAAAAAATGTATATATCCTTGCCGTTTGCAATTAAATCAAAAATCTATCATAACTAAGTTTAATATATTCGCATTTTTTTAAACCATAATTATTGAGGTTTTTATATGGCCAATTTTTCGAAAAATCAAAGATTAAAAAATGCATAACTAAGCCAAAAATGCTTTGATTTCAAATCGAAAACCGGTCCTATGTTAGTTTTCATTCATTCATAAGAATTACAAAAATTAAATTTTTTGTCAATTTTTGAATATTTTAACGATGTAACCCCTTATAAAAATTTGAAATTTTGAAAAAATTTTGAAATTTTATTTTTGGACCGGACATGGCTAGTTTGATTCGGCTGTTAATGCCGATCAAGAATATATATGATTTATAGGGTCAGAAATGACTGCTTCACTTAATTAAAAGCTTCTGACTAAAATAATAATTCCCTTGGAACGGAAATACTCACTCTTTATTGTATATTTTTGTATGTAAGCAAAAACTTCCCACTACTGATATTTTTTACAGAGTTCAGATATCATTCCCTGAAATCCAATATGCTTTCCCACATTTTTTTAATTGTTAAAACTTTGCTAACTATAGTTAGTGATGTAAGCTGTATGTTTCAATTCAAATGTATGGAATTTTTAGGTACCCGGGCAACTGACCTACCGGTTTACGTGCTGGTTTCAATGAAATGAAAATATAAAATATGCATTTACAGCTCCTGGCCGACCCCTCCCCTGTCATTGCCCGTTGACTCCTGGCGATGCCCGGATAAGTATGCTACGAGCCACGTGATGGGGAATTGCGCCAAAAACGTTCGCCTTGCATTCAAATGGGTATCCTGGATACAGGGGAAATCTAATCCTGGCTAGGGAGTGGGTGCATCGCCCCGTTCGACTGTTCGACTGTCTGTCTGGCAGGCGACAAGGCCACTCAATAATAAATGTAACGAGCGCATTACAAACACTTATGGCAAGTTTAAAGTGCCACGAGAAATGGAATGTGGCAGCAGCTAAACCAGTAGTGTATGCTCCTATGGCATAACCGTGCACTGACTGCCGCATAAATAATTGCACAGTTTGCTGCAAATAAAATGGACATCAAGACACCAACTTAGTCAACTGTAGTCTCCGAGCCAAGTGAAAACTTGAAAAAGTTTTCTATTGTCACGGAAAAGTGCTTGCTGGGAGCTGGGAAAGCTGGTTGGGATGTGATGCCAGGCCGGGTTGCTTGCACTTGAAGTGGAAAAACTTTACTGCATTGCGTTAGGAAAAGTTGCGACGCTAGTTGTACTATAAAAGCAAAAGTTTGCAGTCAAAGCGAGAGTTAAAGTCGGTGCCAAAATAATTTAAATATGGCAAAATAATAATATTTTCAGGCATTATTGACTTGACCAGATGGCTAAACAACCAACGAGGAAGAGAGAGTCTCAATTAACGAAATTAAGAAAATGATTTCGGAATTATTTTGCATGTTCCGATGCCATTAAAGGGAGTGGCTGGGAGAACTGTGGGAAATCGAGAGCGAAATGGACGAAAACACACGTATCGAAAATGGCACAGAAACTTTCTCGTGTTCTCGTTCCCGTTCTCCTCCTTTTCCCCTGCCACGAAAAAATCCTCCACAATTGGCAATCGAAAATTGGAAAACTTTTCCCTATATTTGTTTTGGCTTCATTGACTCGACTCCCTCCGTGCTTAGGTACACAGACACACCCATAGATTCATATATAGCAGGCATATCCTGCATATATAGACAATCAACTCCCGCTCAGCTGCTGTGCTGTGCTATTATCAAAAGTTTTTGGTCGACAGGCGAGTTCTCAGCTAACCGAAAGCTAAGCGATGGCAAAAAACTTTAATGGAGCCGCGAGCAAGGCGAGGGATTGAAGAACTTTAATTGCGAAACGGGCAGTTTTCAATTCGTTGGCAGCTCTGCAACTCGCCACCTCGAAGCTAGGGGCATGAAGCACGGAAGCACGAAGCCTGAAGCTTCAAATGTCCCAACAAAAAATTGACATAAAGTGCGCTGCAATTAGAGTGCAAACAGACGACGTTTTATGGGAGTTTTCTTCCTTCCTTCATACTGCTTGATTTTTTGTATTTGTTTCTTTTTCCTGTATGAATTATTAATAGTTAGTTCTGGGCATATATGCCGAAACATAGGAGTTTCGGCAGTATTTAGAGAGGGGTCAGGGCCACACTGCGTATGCGTAATAAACGAAATACCAAAAGGTTAAAGGTGCAAGCGAAATTAAATGGATTTTTAGTTGGCAAAAGCGTTTAATTACTTTCATGAATTGTTGCTAGAGTTTGCTGTACGGTTTTGCAACTGCATTTCCATAAAAGCATTCTCATTTTAATTGTTAAATTCTGTTTTGGAAAAGTTTTCAATGTTTGGTTATTTTAATGAAGCGTGCTTTTTACTTTTATTTAATTGTATTTGTATGCTTTCAATAATTCTAAATAGATTTAGATTTAAGTATTTATATTTATTTTGCACTAAACACTCATCAAAATCAAATCATTATAAAAAATCATCAGCAAATCTCTTAAATTTTAATATTCCACAATGAATATTCATATGTATATATTTCCCGTGTTATGATGTCGTAGAAAATCACTTCCCCCAAAAGTCCAAAAGTCATTTCAACTTTTTTCGAGTGTGTGTATGCGATAGACACCATCGAACCAATAGACACGTTCCAGTTCACAGCCTGGAAATGTGTCGATGAGGTAGGATATTGCTGCGCTGCGTGTGCTCTATTCACTTTGTCGTTGCTGCTGATTTCCCCTAGCAGCAGGAGCAGCAGCACCACCACCACTAGCACCACCCAACCACCCAGAAATCGCCCACAATTGGAGCCACCCCCACCGCGTAGATATAGCCATCACAGTGCGAGTGCGAGTCTGTCAATATGTTTTGGGTTTATGGCAAAAGCTTTTCGCTCGACTATGATTTAGGTAAGCGTCTCCCAGGATACCGTCGATGTGGATCCTGCTACTCCTGATGCTGACACTGGCGACTTGGACACATGCATGGCGTAACCAGTTAGTGATTTTATTATTTATTGTTCTGCGTCACACCGCAATGTAGGTGTGGGAAATAGCCACGCCAAAGGATTTAACGCATAAATATTTCATTCCCCAGTCGCCTCCTTTTTTTACGAGGGAGGGAGCTGTCAAAAATATTTGGGCATTTGCATTATAATCGTCGCATACAATATAAATCTATGCTCCATGCATATTTTATAAATGGTCGTTGGACATAACCCCTTTTTGGGGGTCCCAAAACCTCGTTCCCATTCCCATTTCCCCCAATCCAATTCAATTCCCATTTCCCATTTGCCATTTCCCTTTGAAATGCGAAAGCGTTTACTTCAACGAATTATATTTCATGTGATAAATTCTAATGTCCTGACACAGTCCTGTAGGTGTGTACGAGTACGAGTGTGTGTCCGAGTTCGGTTGTGTGGCTTTGACAAATTGAAATTAAATTTTCGTTTGTTTGCAGATCACATTCCGTATTTCCTGCCACTCCGGCGGGGGTTTTATTTAATTAGAAAAATGTTGAAATACGCTTTGCATGGGAATTGGTTTTTGCCAAAAACTGTGCAGCATGCCCTTCAACTCGATTAGTTGGATTAATTGCCTTTGACAGGCGACACAATACCCGGTGTCTAACCCACGACCTTTATCGTGTCAAGCTAAAAATACAAATAACCCGAACTAACTATATTGGGTAGCTGCACTGGAAAAACTAATACTAAAGGATAGCTGTCATATGATTTATTTGAATATTGTTAAACTTTAGCTCAACAACAAAATACTTGAAGCATAATTTTCCCAAAACTTTAATGTTTGTTTTAAATTATGCATTGAACTTTGAAGTACTGAATCCATAAACTAAACTTAGTCAAGACTTTTGGTTTATCACTGCTTTTGAATTAATATCCAATTAAGAGATCAAGTTAAGAAAACAAGTTTGCCTACAAATTGTTTATAAATGATTATGATTTAATTAGAATAAGCATTCATATTCGAAAGTGGCATACATTGAATTTATTAGAATTGTTGAACTTGATTGAGTTTTATTTTAATGTAAGAGTATATTATAGTTGATGATTTGCTTTATTTATATGGAATATGTTTTGTATTAAATACATCTTCATCTTTACTCGTCGTTCTGCTATCAACTTCGATGGTTTTTTACTCATCCTTCTGCTTGTTAATTTGCTTAAATCCAATATTTTTGGTTTTTTTGGACCTTGAGGCATATAATTTATAAAAGCATACTGTTTTGACATATGTCAGCACATACACATCCATAAATTAACATAAAAGCTTAGTGATATTGCTTATCTTTAAAGTTTAAGTAGAATCAACCAAATAAACCATTATTTCCCCTCAATTTCTTCTCTCTGCTGTAAATCTTTGTCGGGCTTGTGACTTAATTAATAAACAAATAATTGTTAATTAGTTAATCAGTGCGGTGTGGTAGCAGCTAAATAATCACAATAATGAAATCCCACTAATTATAATTAAAGGTAACTAATTGCATTTAGAACAGACCACAAATGGCAATTAATTAGGCGAAAACATTGGCCAATGCTGAGCTCACTCGAGCGCATGTTTTCCCGCACTAGCCTTTGGCCTTCAGGACAACTCTATTTTATTATAATTCTATTTGTGGACTTTTTTAATTTCATTAGGTTTTTACTGAACCCGCCCACTCCCCCGTCCCCGTTTCCACTAAACCATGGAAGCGTCAGCAGAGCAGCAGAGCGGATTGTAATTAGAATGCCACAAAGAGACGCGGCTCGTGCCCCAGGAGAGCTCATCTCTGCGCACAGTCGAGTGCGGATTGTGGACGCGCCCACGCATTTTCCTATTAAAAATTTCAATTGCCGCGTAAAAACGCGCGTGTCGAAAATAAACCCGCCTGAAATGGAATAATTAAGCAGGTTCATTCATTAAATTCGGGGCCAGCAGCAGCAGCCGCAGCAGCAAAAGTTAAATGCAGATCACCCTCCTCTGAGTCGTGCTTCAATTTTGGGTTTAGTACATAAATATATGTATATATATATTTGCTTTTTTGTCCAGGCAGCCTCTTTTCGGCCCATATTTTCCATTTATTTTTTGTCTTTTTCCATGTGGAGCAAAGATAATAGAGTTGCGGCAAAATCGACTGACCGTAATTACAGGCCCGAGTCCTGCCTCTGAATTGTGTCAACAGAACGGGAATAGAGAGTGCCTCGTTCACCGCAACGAAGGCTGGGACAACATGCGCCAAATTGCATAGGATGAAAATGTATTTTCCACATGAGACATGAGGTAGCGCCGAAGGCGGTCCTCCTTCGGTTTCTCTTCCCTAGCAGCAGGTGCGGATTATGCATAAACATAAAGAAACTTGCCGTCCCAGCAGGATACCAAACACACACAGCCAGGATACTTTTAGAAGCAGCTGGCAGAGGCACAGTTACAGACACAGACAACTGCAGCTTGAGAGGGCATAATGCATGCAAACTTGCAATAATTTTCCCCTTACTGAAATCGTTTTCATTTTATTTTTTCCTCTTTGTAAATTTCACAACCAATAAATTTTATGCTTTCTGTGCAAACGCTAAGAGCCTGGGAACAGTAGGAGGGGGGAGGTGCAGTAAAAACATTTATGGTCCTTGGTAGATAATTAAGTTTTCACTGAGTTCTCTTCTTCTAAACCCATTTCAAGCTAAGCAGCTGTCTTTATACCCATTTCAGCATTTAATGCCTTTCGTAATATAAGAAATAACGAACTGACTTACTTAACTTGCTTTGAGAGTATTTACATTTGCTAAGTACATATTTTTATGAACAAATATGAGAATGTTTGCTTAAAACTTTATTATTAATAAAGGGTGTAAGCAGAGAATCGAAGCGGATAACTCTTTATCATTATAAAAAGGAATAGTATTCCTTAACTCATCTTATTGTTATATTAGTCTTCGCTTAACGCCTAAACATACTATTTTCCTTAAATATTTGAGTAGAATTTTTGCTGATTAGGATCACAACTCGATAAAGAATCTCTAGAGAACGTGACATTTTTAAATTGAGCTCTTCACGACCTTGAGATCTGCACTTTGTATTTCCCCGGGTTATTTCTCGGAATTCCAAAACAAACTGCATTTGTCAGCAGGTTGCCAGGAGCTTGGGTCAGCGAACAAATCTGAAGTGAATTATGCAAATCCATTCTTCCACGTCGTGCGATGCTCATGCATTATTTACCCAAATTTCGCCCACTTGGCTGCCCCATTGCAGCCCCGCAGCGTTGGAGTAGAGTGCAAGTGTCAGTGCATGGGGAATATGCGACTGACAGCGGGATTAGACTTGGACCAGGACCAGGACTTACCGGCCAAGAGCTGCCACTGCTCAAGGGTGCTCAGCACAAATGTGCAAAGCGAACTTCACAATCGTGCTTGGCTTGGATGCTCACCACAAGCGCCCCCAAAATAACGATGACGACGAGCCACTTGAGCTGAGCCACAGGAGCTGCGGTGCTGCTGTTCCACGCACCTTGCACCAAACAAGGTTACTCCACTCCATCCATTCCATCAATGGCGTTGACGTTCATGCGGAAACGCTGGGCGCCAACAATTGCAGAAGGTAAACAAAAACACGTGCTGCACACTTATCCGCAGCGGAGAAAGTCCTTTCCGGTATGCGCATGAGCGGATAATGCGGACTTTGTGGATAGCAAAGAGAGAGCTAAAGAGAGAGTGGCGTCAGTGGATAAAGATAAAAGAGAGTCGAAAGGAGGGAGAAGAGTCACAGAGATAGAAAGCAGGGACAATGCGGCGTATACGCAATGTTTATGTTACTTTATGAAGACAGCCATTTAAAAAGTTTTTTTGGGTTTAAACGTGGGCTTTAAGTGGCAGGATTTCCTAATTATAAAAGAATTATTAGTGAGCTTAACAGATTGGAAAAAAACTTAACCAATTGAGGAGTTGAGTTATAAGTCTAAAATATGCCCCGATAATTTTGTATGAGTTATTGTATCTTTTTGCTTTAATAATCGGGGCTAGGGAAATGGTATAATTATAAAAACAAAATGAAATAATTATTTGTAAATGCGAGCTAATCTTTACTTTTTACTATTTAAAAATCTCAAAATTAAACTTTTCCTTGAAGTAAATATAACTACATCCCCATGTAGTTCATTTCAAATACATAAATAAATGTATTTTGCAAACTGAGCATTGCAATATGAATATATTTTTGAGCTTACAAGCTAAGACCGCATTATTGCCTCCACCTTCAAGCCTTTTCTTAGTCCTGCCTAAGCTTTAAAATTCAAATAAGCAAAGATCATGAAAAACCTCTTCAAGTACACAAACACATATACACTCCTGCTGTAAATCAGCTCACATTGATTTGCATAGGTGTAAACATTAAAAGCTATAAAAATAGTTTCAAAGTGTTCATTGAAAACTTATTGAGGCGTAATGCCAGATGCGATATATTCGCTTAAAATAGCACAAGAGCCATGCTGTAAGGACGAAGGACGTGTATTTGTGCACCTGTTCGAAGATGAGTGTGAGTGTGTGTGTGGGTGTGTGGGTATGGAAATCTGGAAATCTGGGGAGCCTGGGGAGCCTGGGAGTGGGCGTGCATGCAAACAGGATGCTTGCTGTGCGATGTCTGGCTTGCTTCCATTTATAGCTCCGCTCACCTTTTCCGGGGTGAGAACCAGGATCGGTGGTGGAATTTGTCCATAAATTAGATATTTGTGTGGCGGCAGCGGACTGGGCCAGAGAGGAGAGGTCAGCTGTAACTAAGGGCAGGCGACGGGGGCTCGGATGTGTGCATAAATTGAAGGCATTGAATTCGGCATTCATTTACTTTACCAATTCAATTTGGATCTAGTGAGAAATGCAATTTAATTAAGCGTTAAGTGGCGCACTCGGAATTGAGTCGTTCGCTTTCGATGTTTTGATGGCAGACAGCTGATGTGGCATTGCACCATAAAGTCTTGTAATGCGCTCGTAAAGGCCTCTCATGGCCTGTGGCAGCGGTCCATTAAATTTTCGTTGATAGCCCCATGTGCACATGCGATAAATTTGCCGCGGATCCCTTTTGCACACACTCTCTTTTTTGGCTGCCTGCTTGCCTTTCGGGGGAATTTAATTAGCTTGGCAGTGAGTGTGCCATATTTTTGTTTAATTAAATGAGCAACAGCGGACTGACAGCATTCGCGGCTTAAGACTTCATTAAATGCATTTAGGTGGCCACAGTGCGTATGATTGATATGCTAGAGGAGACTGCCGTTGGGCTACATCCCTTTGCATAAGATATGCATGAACTGAACGAATTGAAAACATTCTGTCTAACTGCCAGGTTTGTTGACCCCTTTCACAGGACCGGGACAATTGTATACTGTATTCTCCCTTCCGTCCCAGAAGCGACATCCTGCATTTTTAATGAATTTGTTTCCAGCTTCCACTCTTGTGTCCAGTTTTGCATGGTTTCCTTTTTTATTCTGTTATTTTTTGTTTTCGTTTGAGTAGCCCATGAAGGTTTTGTTACACTTTTTAGTGCCTGTTATAAGCCTGGCTCATCGCATCTCAGCTCGGCTCATCCGCTTCTCGCCTGCGTCCTTCTGGTGGTGGTGGTGGTGAAACGCATTAATTCACTTTAGCTGAGAATTATGAAAACTTTGCCACAAAGCTGCAGCGAAAGTTCAGCCAGAAGCGCACCTTTGTGGTCGAGTCGAGTCGAGTATCTGTGATGGCAAAAGTTGAGCACTAATTAAGAGCTAATAACATTTTTGCACACTCTGCTGTTGGCCGGAGGGAAAAACTCCTTGATCAACCGCAGAAAATCGGAGATGGAAAAGTGCCTGCTCCTCACCGCTTTAACTCGAATACTCATACATGTATTTACTTGGACAGTTGGCTCTGGCCAGCTTCAGCAATCAATTTCACACAGCCGGGTTAAAAACATTTTAATTTCCATTTGGCCAGAATGGCAGGCTGGCCAAATTGCTGCGATTGCCATCAAATCCCAGGGCACTGGAATTTTCTCGGCAAGTTTTTAGGCAGCTGCCAACTGTCACACAGGTGGGCGGGGTCGGGCAAGGATGTAACACAGGGCGGGGCAGCGGCAACAGGAAAGGACGAGGACATCACAGGTTTTGCAGCCCCCCGGCTGCCTCTGTGAGGTTACTGAGAAAAATAATAAGAGAAAACGTGAACTAAAAAAGATTTGAGGTTAATTTAAAATGTGTCTTAAAGAGTGCATTAAAATGTCGAAATATATTTCATTAAATATTTTTTGGACATCTTTTGAAATGTTTGCAAGTATCTAGGGGATTCTAAGGTAACTATATTTATCTATATAAATAAATAAATAAGTTTTTCTAAGCTTTGAATATATAAAGGTTGACCTAAAATGCGTATTTAAGTAGTTAATTTAAATGTGTTTTTAAGTATGCCAGAATATATCTTTTATTAGCAATATTCTAGGGTTTGATATGAATAAATATGAAAACACATTTAAAACGTATCTTAAAGTATAAATACCATATGTTCTTGAATATTTTTGATTATATATATTAAATTGGTTTCAGATCTTTAAACCGTTCTGTGGCATTTCTATATGTTTAAGTATAGAAATTTTTGAAAAAACCTGTATACTGTGCACTTCTTTCAGTGCAGAAGAGGACACTGCCTTTAAAGAGGCAGGCAAAAGGGGTTTTTGAGAGAATAAAAATGTTGTTGCCGTCTCGCAGTCAATTGAGTTTGCTCCTGAGTCCATGTGTGTGTGTGTGTGTGTGTTGCGAGTTGTGTGTGACTGTGGGGCTGGAGTGTGTGTGGACTGGAGTGTGTGCGAATGCCAGTGCACTTTGCATGCGACCAGCAGGAGCAACCAGCAACAGCAGCAGGTCCCCAACCGGTCAGGGTTTAGTTTTCTTGTTTGTCGTCCTGCGTCCTCGTGTGGCATGTGTGTGTTGTATGTGTTGCATCTTCTCGTGTCCTCCACCGGTGCCTTGAGTAATGTTGTTTAGCCGCCTCTGAGCGAACTGAACCGAGATGCAACTGCAACACATGCAATGGATGCTGAATGCTTGTGGCCGAGGTGTAAGCGTTGGTTCGCCTGATTTACGAGCCAGCACAATTTCACTTGACATAATCTTGGCCAATTTTCTTGAATATGACTCCCCAGCGGCGTAGATGCTTGAACTGAATTGAATTCTAATTTCGCCAAGGGGTGCAAACGAGGTCAGTTCTTCATCGCCTCCGTTCCGTTGCCAGTCCCCCCGACTGTCGTCCTGTCTGTCCTGTCTGGCAAGGCAAATAAACGCTTATTTGCACACTAATTGCACCTGCGACGTGCTTTGTTATTATAAAATTCTATATTTACACAAGCGGGAGCTCTTGTACCGGCAATTCAACCCGGTGAAACCTACCCCCAACATTTGGCTTCCAGCTTAACCCGTTCCACCTTTCCTTTTTTGTTTCTGCCATTGTCACAATATTTGCCATTGTTGTTGCGCCTGGCTGGCAGTGCTGCCTTGTTAGTAGTCCTGAAAGGCTTTTCGGCTGCTGCTGAATAAATTTTTCAGAGTCTTCAAAGCCAACGTGGCGTATGATTAACCATGCGGATGTCTCTGGTGCTGTTGCTGCTGCTGCTATTCCTACTGCGGTTGCTGCGTGCATGTGGCTTAATTATGCGCAAGGTTAGCCTGTCTTTGCCCCGACTATATATCCCACTCAGTGCATCCTTGACCCAGGATGCGTGTTTCCCCGTAGCACTGGCTGCTGTTGTAGCAAAATTATGGTCATTAAAAGGCTTTCAGCCCCGCGCACATATCAAATCACATTAAAACATGTGTGCAAATGAGCTTGACCTCTGGTCTTTGCTGAAGTCGTAACTATCCCCCTTGAGGTTTGACTTTAATTTTACACCCAGACCAATGCTCTTACTTAAATGATTTCTTAAATATGTCAGCTAATTGAGACGATCCAGAACTCTTGATTTATGTTAATTAATGTCCATAACTGAACACCGAATTATACGAAAACCCATCTGGCAGATTGAGTCTCGTTGTGACTTGTGACCTCTTTGCCGGCATTGCCTACTTCCCGGCGCTATCTGGCTGGCGACTGGCAATTAGGCAAAGTTGGGCTTTGCAGCCAGCTAAAATATTTAAAGAGCTCCGGCAAGAGAGCTGGAAATGCGTTAACCTTCGGGGAATTACGTGTGTCCAAATGGAATGGAAATGAAATGTCCAACTGGGCTGGGCGACTGGGAATCGAAGAGGTTTAGGACTTGTGCTTTTACTTTGCTCACTCCTGCTGCATTTCAAGTAGGGGAAAAAGCGCAATGGCACAGGACGCCCCAGATCCAGTCGCCAGGAATAGTGAGCTGCTCTAGCTTCTCATTCTCCTGCTCCATCTCCAGCTCCTCGGTCGTGGCATGTCCAAGGAGCATGGCGAAGAGCAAAGGTGGGGGCTTTTGTAATATGCGCTCAACTCGCTGGAACTTTTGTCAACTCGAAATCAAAGGGGACGGAGCATGGCACTGGCACTGGCACAGGCACAGGAAGTTGAAAAGTTTCGAGTTTTGTGCTAAAGTTACTAGCAGAAAACCATTAAAGGCTCACGTAGTCAAAGTCAAAAGACAAATTTGCATTGGAACGCTTTTCGTTTATTCTCTCAGCTTATTCCTTATTTTTTTTTTTTTGTATTTTTACTTTATTTTATTCTTTTATTTTTTTTTTGGCTTGAAGGTGCACGGAATTCGAATGAAAATGAGAGAGAATCCGCTTAAAGCATTGCGAGCAATTTTCTGGGTTTGTTTGTCGCGCATTCAGCTGAAATTGTTTGCACTTAGCTGCGTTTGCTTTGAGCGCATAATTAAAATGTAATTTGGCAGCCAGCGAGCGCGCACAAAGGCGCAAACAATGATGCCGTCGGAGTACCGAATGCAAAGCTCCCCTCGTCCAGGTGAAAATTCGACACCTGCCACTGGCTTCTGGTCTGCAGAGTTGTACAAAAATGAGCTCTGCTCTGGACAAATGGGAGGAGGGAACTTTATTTTGAGACTCAATTTGTTACCATTTTGGTGTTTTGCTCAAATCCAGCTACACGTGAGAACACGACTTGACCACTTGGACGTTATCGTTCGATTTGCAGTGAGGTGTGAATATAACACCCCGGGGCTATCAAAAGCGCAGAAGTGCGGTGGCTCTGACCCAAAAATCAATTAATGGCACACACATTTCCTTGGGGGGAGGTACAATCGTTCTGTGGGGCAATCAATTTTGGTTGTTTTCTTCCCCGTTTTTAATTCAGCGTGTCCCCACATGTTGCTGTTGTATCACATTTCTGTTTGCTTTTCCTTTTCGCCAATTTCCAGAATGCCGGGATATTGCAATGTTTTTGTCACGTGCTCTGCATCTGCTCGCAGCATGTAAATTGAGCTGCCACACTTTTTGTTTATTTGTTCACGCAGCACGTGTGACTGCGCCAATTGTTTATGATATGTTCGGGGTAAAAACACAAAATAAAAAACAAGCACCGACAACAGAAGGCAAACGGCAATTTACTATATTTTTTTTTAAGTATCCCCTTGATACAGACAAAGATAATATGCCATTTAACGACTTTCTGAAAAAATTACATTTTATAATAATACAAAATAGATTTTTTTTACTTGTATATATATACTGAAACCTTGTTTTCAAGTGGCTAACTTCAAAAATTTTTTTCAAAATGCATTATTGCCTCTGGTTACAGAGAGTTTTTAAATGATTTTCAAGCCAAATTGTAATTGGATAATGTCTTGAGGCTGTCAATTCTTATATACTTATAAAAAACTGTATTTTAGTGATTTAAATATCTGGAAACCATGAGTCTTTTCATTTCTTGAGCATCTAATTTAAAATTTATAAGTGATTTTGGCTAAAAAATTAAGTATTGGCTATTATAATCTAAATTCAGTTGTTTTTAATAATAATTTCATGAGCATACAACAATTTAAAGGTGAGTTTTCTGTACATTTGCTTTCTAAAATTTATTATCTTTAAAAGAAACTTTAAATAAAACCTTATATTTTTCCATTTAAAAGTGTATTTCAGTGCTTCACTTTGTCCACAAAACATAGTATTTTTGCAATCGCTTAAGTTCTTGTTTTCTTTTGCCCCCCAAAAAAATATTGCAAACAAATAACTGAAATTATTGCGAGCCAACGAGGCGTATGCGCTATGTGAGCTTTATGTGCTAAGCAGAGCAGAGCCCTGTTAAGCGTACTGCTTGCCGCTGTTAAGCTACAGCGAGTTAACAGAGCGAAGACCATTGTGAATATCTTTAGGTATATAGCGGTGATAAGGCTCTGCTAATTAGTGACCACCCGAGAATCATATCAAGCGCTGATCTTAAAATAATATTTAAAACCCCCACAAACTGGATATTTATGCAATTTTTGTTTGTTTGCCGGCAATTACCACAATAATTCGCACTCGACAATGAAAATAGATGACATTAGTTAAGGCGTAGAGCCACAGAATTGTCGTGCCCGATCCCCAACTGTTAATTTCTGCGGTGCGCTCTGCGTGCTATTTTTTATTTGACACCGAATTGTTTACTCCATTGCGGTTACTATAAATAAACGTAGAAGAAACTATAGAAATATTATATTTAAAAGTATTATTATCCTGAAATTAATTAAATTCATTTAAGGTACAGTCAAATTGTTCAATAATAAGAAAATCTCTAATATCAATCAATTATGTTCAGTAATTTAATACCGGCAACTACAACTGACTAATAAAATCAATTAATTGTGCTAATCCAATTAGGTGAGTGTTTTCGTGATACGACTTTAGGAATGAATGATTAATTACACAGTGTATTTTAAAAGAAAAACACAGCTAAATAAAGTTTAAAGTGAGGAGGAAAGGTGGGTGTGATATATGGGATTGATTTATATGTACATTAAAATAGAAAACAAAAAACGAAATTAACTTCAGGTAGGTGAAGCTTATATGCCCTTGCAGTTTGCAATTTAAATATAGGATCGAATCGGAAATGAATCAAAATTAAATGGAAATGGATCTAAGCTGAATCAGAGTTTATAATCGCATAACTAAGCCAAAAATGCATTAATTTTAATTCGGAAAGCTTTCCTATGCTTAGTTTGTTATTGTTATTTCTTGTAATTTTTTGACAATTTTAACGATGTAACCCCTTAAAAATTTTTTAAATATTGAAAAAAATTTCTAAAATTTATTTCTTTGACCGGACATAGCTAGATTAAATTGTCTGTTAATGCTGATAAAGAATATTTATGATTTATAGGGTCGGAAATGACTCCTTCCCATAGTTACAAGCTTTGGACTTAAACTTAAATACCCTGAATGGATATTAATATCCAAAAACAATTTAATTACTTTTATATTTTTGCGATTTAGATTACATTTAGATTTATTTAGATTTATCCGTGTTCTCTGCCAAAACTAATCACATTGATCTTAGGCCTAAAAAATCTGTTTCTTAAAATAAATTTAACTTAAAAGTGCCCAGCCTTGAACCTGTTCATTTTCCCGCATTCCATACTCGTGCTAAAAGTAGCTACCGAAATTAGTGACAAATCTCGCAGATTCAATTTAGAATCAGCAAATGCTGCGACTGTGCCCGCAAGCAATGGTCGCCCGAATTGACGAAAGATTTTATCTTTACAAGCGCCACATATATTCCGCCTAATCAAACGATAAGCTTTATGCCGATCCCTATCAGTGCTGGCGTCCTAATCACGCCAATGTGCGCTCGGGTCCGTTCCTGCCTCTTTTGGCGCTCCGGCCTGGCCGGCTTTATTGCTCCCCAGTGAGCCAGTGCCTCAATTGAAGTTAACTGAACGATGATGAGCGGGTATGGAAATCCCAGCTCTCGCTGCCGAGCCGAGCTGCTGGCTGCCGGCAGATGGATGGATCAGTCCGCTGCCAGCTACCGGCGACTTCACACCTGCCCACACGCCCACCCCTAGCGGCAAGCAGTGCTGTCGAACGGATCGATCCAAGCAGTTGAGAGAGGATTCCAAGATTGAACTTCATCGGTGCGTTTTTCTTGGCCTTCATTTCGAATCGAATTTTTATACTTGCAAAAGTTTTGTGACAAAGTTAACGTATTTTGCATATATTTAAAGAAAAAGTTTCAAAAGTATTTTCTCGTGCACATGTGCTGGTGTTTATTGAACTCGGTGAGCTATTTGCTCAACTGCCTTCGATGAAGTTTTAATTAAAGACATTTTGCCGCCTTGCTGCCTGGGATGCAGCTGTTGTGCCAAATCTTGAAGTAAATTGTAAAGTTTTGAGAGGTGTTTCTCGATTGAATAATTGGTGAATTTTTGTTAGACTTGTTATGACGAACCCGAGACAGGGCTAATTACGTATCGGCTAAGGTACCGCCTTCATTTTTTTTGCTGATTTTAAAGCAAAAAAGTAAATATTTTTGTCGCAACGCGCTACTTATCAGAGGCAACAGGTTTTTTCGTGGACCTGTCGAAGATGTTTGTTTCAGGCGAACCCCATCACCCGAGGCCGGAATTTATGATCCTCGAAATGGCACTTCATAAAGTACAAATCTCAGTTGCGTTATTTTCTCTCAGGCCCAAAAAAAACCGAAGTTTTTGCAGATAAGCATAGGACAATAAAAGGATAAGACCAGGCTATATATATAACATTTTATGATCGCCATAAAAAATACGAGAAACTCATTAAATAGCAATTAGTTTTTTTTTCATATTTTTTTAATGCGAGCAGTAAATTGTTTTACGATAGCCGATTGTGGAAATGTTTGATAGCATGGAAAACTTTCGGTAAGCATTTTCCTTTGGTTTATTCGGTTTATGACAGTTAAATGTAATCAATTGAGCGGTAGTTGTGCCATAAAACCATAATGATAAGCACAAATTCTGATATCTATTTGTAGCCACAAGTGTCGAGTATGACGATTACTTTCACTGATTTCCACACACGTGCGTGCTGGCTGTGCAATTGCTTCAATTTTTTAATGACACTCAAAGGCAGCGCGTGTTGTGCCAAAATATTCATGCAATTTGCAAATCAAAGCGAATCAAGTTGACTGGACAATTATTTGATTATGACATCCATATCCATGAGCCGAAGTGCGAGCGATATAAAGGTTCTCAGCTGCTGGATTTCGCGTGCCACAATTGGCGAACCATTCGCTTAATAAGTTAAATGGATAATTGAGTTAAGATGCTCAGATTTCTCATTCTTCCAGCCTCTAATCTCTGCCTCTGTCGTCCCGCTGCCGTATTATGTTTCCGCATTAGTGGCCCACAAATTGCTTAGCAAAATGTTTGCTCTTCGCTCAGTGTCAATGTCAATTACGCGACAAAGCACGCAACCGATCCCGCGGACTATATATATATCTATATATCTATATAGCCCCTGCGTATGGGCGCGATCTAACAATTGGTGAAATTATAACACGCCTTTTGTATGAGGGAGCATGAGGGAGATCTAAGTACGAGTTTAATGAATCGCCATCACGCACATGAGTTGTTTAGTGAGTGTATTGTATAAACAAATTGGTGGAATTATTTCATTTACACAGGCTCACAACGATCGGCTGGCTGGCACAATGACGACTGACTTGGAGTCACCGAAGAATGGCAAACACCTGGAGCAGGTGGGCCACAACAAGTGAGTACTTTACTCAAGGCAAGCCATTGCAATCTACTTTATATCTAATGGGTTCCGCATACCTCAAGAGTCCCAGACATATGCAGATAATTCAAAAGTAAATACATTGGTTAATGAATGACTTAGAGACAGATTTGCACATAAATCTTGACAAGGAATTTAAACAATAACACTGTCAATAATAATTAGAGTTATTGAAATTTTAGCAATATTAATTATATACATTTATCAAAGCTCTCCCAATGAATACAAGAGTCTGGTTAGGTATATAGACTCCTCTGCACCCTGGGGCGAAATGGGTTGAATAAACCAGTCGATAAGAAAACCACTCCAAAACTGGTTCCGAGGCTAGACGTAAACAAAAAGTATAAAAATAAGCAGAAACAGAGCAACCAGACTGCCTGCGGTAAATGCTGGCCAACCGAAAGGGAAAGTGACCCCCTCGGGCTCTTCATTTGCATGGCTTCCTCCTCCCATTTCCTTCTCCATCGGTGAATCTAACAAATTTTTGGCCAATTTCACAGCAATGAAATCACGGAGAGCGAGCCACTGACCTGGCGCTTCTGGCGCAAACAGCGTTACATTGTGGTGCTCCTCGCCTTCTTTGGCTTCTTCAACGTGTACTCTCTCCGGGTGAACCTGTCGGTGGCCATCGTGGCTATGACCGAGAACCGTACGGTTGTGGATGGCGATGGTAATATATCCTATGAGCAGGACTTCCCCTGGGACTCCAAGCAGAAGGGCTTGATCCTCAGCTCCTTCTTCTATGGTTATATACTGACGCAGTTCCTGGGCGGGTACATTGGCACCCGGATCGGTGGCAACTTGGTGAGTTGGCTTTAATTATATTCAATTAATATAATAAAACTAGATAATTATTAGAGTAGCTCTAATGACATTACTGGTATTTACTTATTTAAGCTTCCTAGTAAACCAATCTGCATAGGAATGTTTATATTCATAACAAAATCTGGTTTGTGCATTGTGCCTGGGGAGTTATTAATAGTAGTAATTATCAAATTATAATTACTTTCAAATAACAGAAGGCAATTATATGTGTAAACTATTTAACTCTATTTGGTTTAAGTTTAAAATCATAAAAAGTGCAATTTAATAAACTATTAAATTACTTATAGTTAACCAATTAACCCATTCAAATGATTTTTTAAATAAAAAACTGCTTCAGAGAAGAGAAGTTATTAATCCAGGTTACTTTTGTAATAAACTATAGATATTTCGGGTTATTATTTAGATTAATGTTAACTATACATTTAAAGCTGTGATACTTAATTAAAATGAAATATAATCATTTGTCTAACTTGGTCAAACTTACTTAGAAATAATAGAAATATAAACAATAAATGTGAATAGACTCATAATAAATATTTGAAAGCATAAACCAAATGAAAGTGAAATAATTGAGAAACTTTTTAATCGAAAACGTTTAAAATACCTAATAAAATAATCCATTAGAGATATTTATTAATTATTTAATATCTCTACGTAGGTATTTGGCACTGGCATCGGCAGCACTGCCATTTTGACTTTGCTCACTCCCTTGGCTGCCACTCACAGCCTGGAGATGTTCCTGGCCGTCCGTATCATCGAGGGCTTCTTCGAGGGCGTCACCTTCCCGGGCATCCATGCAGTGTGGGCCCGCTGGTCACCGCCTCTGGAGCGTTCCCGCATGGCCTCTATTGCATTTGCAGGAAATTATGCTGGAACAGTGGTGGCAATGCCTTGCTCCGGATTCCTGGCCACTAAATACGGCTGGCAGAGTGTGTTCTATGTATTCGGAGCTATCGGCGTGGCCTGGTACATCATCTGGTTGATCTTTGTAAAGGCCGGACCTGAGTTGGATCGTTTTTGCTCGAAGGAGGAGTGTGAGTACATTCAGAAGACCATCGGATATGTGGGCACCAAGCACATCAAGCATCCCTGGAAATCCATCTTCACGTCGATGGCCTTCTATGCCATCATGGCCTCTCACTTCTCGGAGAACTGGGGCTTCTACACCCTGCTCACCCAGCTTCCAAGCTTCCTCAAGGGTGAGTTTATATCCTGTGCTTGCTTGTGCGTGGAAAAGAAATGCTTTACCCTCGGCCATTACAGATACGCTCAACTTTGACCTGGGCAAAACGGGCATCCTGTCGGCCGTGCCCTATCTGGCCATGGGCATCCTCTTGGCCGTTTCCGGCTATCTGGCCGATTGGCTGCAGGTGAAGGGCATCTGGACGACCACTCAGGTGCGGCGCAACTTTAACTGCGGCGCCTTCCTGGCCCAAACGGTGTTCATGATGCTGACGGCCTATCTGCTGGATCCCACCTGGTCGGTGGTCTGCCTGACCATTGCCGTGGGCCTGGGTGCCTTCGCCTGGTCCGGATTCGCGTGAGTGTGGATGCTGGTTAATCCTGACAAGAAGTGCCACTCATTCGGACTTTTTATGTTCCACTTGTAGGGTCAATCACCTGGATATAGCCCCGCAGCATGCGAGTGTGCTGATGGGCATTGGCAACACATTCGCCACCATTCCGGGCATCGTGAGTCCACTGCTCACCGGCTACGTGGTTGTGGAGCAGACCAGCGAAGAGTGGCGCATCATCTTCTTCATTTCGGCGGGCATCTATCTGATTGGCTGCGTCGTCTATTGGTTCTACTGCTCCGGTGAGCTGCAGGAATGGGCCAAGACGCCCGAGCAGAAGGCCCAGGAGGCCGAGGAGAAGGCCCAGCTGCAACTAACCCAGACAGCTGGGTTCGTCAATACCGCCGCCGAGCTTAAGGACTAACTAACTAGATAGTTGAGGCCGAGGAGAAGGCCCAGCTGCAACTGACCCAGACAGCTGGGTTCGTCAATACCGCCGCCGAGCTTAAGGACTAACTAACTAGATAGTTGAGGTTGCTCCAATCGAGCGAAGCGTCACCACCATCATGAATTTTGTGCCCTAGTATTTGTCATTTGTTATGTTTTTTGTGATGCTAGCAATATGCACACCATTGTGTCTATATTTATGTATGTTAATCAAATGAGTATTTCTCGACACTCGCCGCGAGTGTGTCTGCGAATAATACAAGGCATTTTATTACAAATATTTATTTGGTATTTAGTTTTGTGCGATCCGGAAAGTATACCATAATTTTGTGGAGTAAATATGATTGCTTTTTTTGGGCGGAGGCATTTGTAGGTGAAGCCTGAAAATATGCTTGGGATACTCGTTGATACTGGTGCTTTTTATTTTTTCACATCGGGTTTTATATAAGCATTTTCTGCTGCTCCAATGGATGCAATAAAATACTAAGAAATAATATTAATTTTACGTATTTTTTTTAAGTTATTGCAAGATAATTTCTTGAATCTCCTGATCAAAGATCTCCAGAAATCTTCAATAAACTATAATACAAATGCTGTCACTTTTTATATATTTACTTGGCTTTTCTTTTCTTAATTAGTTCCCTGTCCAATAAATGAATATCCCCTACAAATTTAATGAATTATAAGAAACATAATCCGACTATAATTACTATAGTGAGAGTACCAGTAATGGGTTTACATTTTTTCTTTAATTTACAAGCCTCTTTAATTTAACTATTATTTTTTAAATGCCTTCTAATGAATACAAAACATATACATAAACAGACTTGATAGAAGTTTTCCCAGAAACAGGCCCTAGCATAAATGAATGATTTTTTTATGACATTTCCAAGGGTTAATAATTCTTTTAAACAGGTAAAAAAATATGTAAAAAAGGTAAAATATAACAACAAATTCTTTTTTATTTCTTTTCTTTGTGTGCTTCTGGGCTGTTACGTGAGTCATGTCAAGCCAACGCGGCGTATACGCAATTTAGCTGATAAAGCCAATACGTATACGCGGCGTGTGCAGCGAGTCGGGCAAAGCGAGATTGCGTGTGCAAATACAATAAAGTATCGTAGGCCTGGTGTCTGATAAATTGCGAAGCACTCGCTCTAGGCTTGCACACGACGCGATAAGTCGGGTCAAGCAAACAAATTTGTTTTCGATTTGTGCAATTTTGCACTCGCCCGAGGCCATCTAAATTGGTATAAATGCGGCGGGCAATCACGACAACAGTTGAATAGCTAAACAAGCTACAAGGAAGCACTAACGAAGTCACAGAGAGAGAGCTACATATTCCAATCGAAATGGTTTGCAAGGGTTGTGGAACTAGTAAGTGATACCAAAAAAAGCAGCAACAGCAGTATGTCAAGTAATTGACAAGCGTTCTCTATTCACAGACTGCCAGTGCTCGGGCCAGAAGTGCGGAGACAATTGCGCCTGCAACAAGGACTGCAACTGTGTCTGCAAGAATGGACCCAAGGACCAATGCTGCAGCACCAAATGAACTGGCCAACTAACTAGCCAACTTCTAAGCTGAAGTTTAACTCCCCCCCTTCATGAAGTTTTTGGTCACAATAAAATAAAGTTTATGAAGATTTCGTGCATTTAAAAAGTTCTGTCCTAACTAACTTTCACTTGGCCAGGGACAGCAGTCGATAATTTCATTTTTGGCATTTGGCAGCTAAAACCCAATTATGGTAGAATAATAAACGTGGGCTGGCATTTCCGTTAAGCAAACCGCAAAATAGAATTACATGAAAAATAAACAAAATGCAACGCAATGCGACAATTTAGATGAACATTTCTATAAATAAATATAAATTTGCCATCTGCCCTGGAATTTAAATCCAATCCATCAGCGATGATTTCGTTTGGCAACTTTGTTGAAATTCAGGCCTAAACTGAACTCAAAATAGCACAAAATGTCATTCAATTTGCCTGCTCATCGAACCGAAATCAAATTATTTAGCCGTTTTAAGCCCTTTCCAGAATGGACTTTGCCCATATTGGGCATATGCCCAATATGACTGCGATAGCGAAATGCGTTTTATTTTTAGAGAAAATGTATTTCGATTTTGAAGCAATAACTCACAGAATTGCATTCCGCACAACACATAATATATATACACATATATCGAATTCGGCTTTTGCAACAAATTTCTCCACCGTTGGCTCAACTTTCATGGCATGCCAATGGATTTGATATGTTTCTGTGTGTCAGCCGTATAATAACTTTCCCTCCCAGGTTTATTTATTTAATGGCCATTCAGTCGGCGCTTGCCCCCTGCTGGATTCTGTTTAAAGAGCGGTCGGTCGAGTGCCGGCTGCCAGCTGTCAAAACCAAATGACCAATTAAAATACAGGCACTTGTGGACAATTTCAAGCGCTCGTTTCCGGTGCCTGAGCTGTCAAAATATTTATGAAACAACAGAGCTTCGGATCCATTAGCATAATCAAAGGTGCGTGATTGAGGCATTTCTCTGAGGCTTTTGTTGCGTGCCAACCACGTTTTGTTGCCCTTTGTGCTGGGCTTCCTCTTGGCCGGAAGTGAGCGGCAGTTTTTGGCTAATCAGGTGTGAATAATGTGACAAGAAAACGCTCTCGAGTAGTCACTGTTTATATTTTTGCAATTGTAAAAAGACATTGCTTTGATGAAGAAAATGTGGGGGGAAATTGTTTGGAAATTTATGCTTGTTCTGAGTTTAGTAGTACAGAAAATAAAGGGTAATTATATTGAAATCTGAAATATGTTTAACCTCTGCATCATAAAGACTAAATGCGGATGCCATTTTACTGGTTTGATGTTTAAAATTCAAGTGTTAACTTTATGAACATCAAAGACAGTATATAATTAAACGTCATTAAATATTGAAACCCAGCTGTATGAATGAATTTTCCCAAAAATGGCTCTAGAAATGCAACAGAAAATGGTGGTGACACCCAAGATGGGCAATGGTGATCTAGAAAATGAGGTGCAGTCAGGAACCGCCATAGAGATTGACTCAGGTAAGTTCATACCAAGGAAAACGATCCTGTCTTTATTCATGTTTTCTTGCAGATGACGAGAGCTCATGTATTCAAGAGAATAAATCTGCAAAATATACGCGAAAAGCTGTATTCCTTGTACTGTTGTTCAATGTATTTCTTATTGTTGCCGCCACTCCTGTGTTTTTATATTTTCGTAGTGAAAACGAGCTATTGAAGAAAAGGTTACTCGACTTTTTAATTATCGGTGGAGCCATTGTTGGAATCCCCGCTCTTTACTGTATGGGTGTAAGTCTTTATAACAAACTTTAAACTACTACTTTTAAAGGGGTATCTTTTGCAGGATCTAGGCGAAGGCAAACCAAACTTCTACTACATATAATATGCAATATGCAAGGATTGAATTACACAATTAATTTCAAAATTCCAAAGATATCTCACTATCCATGCTAATATTAGCAAGACTGTTAACTGACACATTTGAGCTTTTAACACCAACAATAACTTAGTATTCACATCTGATTAATTTAATTATTTCATGTTAAGCCAAAATTCTTAAGAGACTGCAGAAATGGCAATTAGAAGACCAGTATACATGTCCTACAATCAGAAACGCATTGCGCGTTGGTACTTTGGTGGTGTGGCCAGTTCAATGGCTGCCTTAATCACTCATCCCCTGGACCTGATGAAGGTGCTCATCCAGACTCAGGCGGAGAAGTTGTCAATGCTTGCTACAGCACGCAAAATCATAAAGGAGCAGGGTGTCCTGGCCATGTACAATGGCATCTCGGCCTCCATGCTGCGACAGTACACCTACACGCTGTCCCGCTTTGGAATCTATCAGGTGGGCTCCGAAATGATGGACACCAGTACCATGCAACGGAAGACCGCCCTGGCGGCGGTGGCCGGTGGACTCGGTGGATTTGTGGGTGCTCCAGCGGATCTGATCAATGTGCGTCTCCAGAATGATGTCAAGTTGCCCGAGGAAAAGAGACGCAAGTATGATATTTTCAATTGATGTTTAGTGGGGATATTAATAATTATATATTCCATAATAGCTACAAGCATGCTATCGATGGTCTGGTGCGCATCACTCGCGAGGAGGGTTGGCGCACCTTGTACAATGGTTCCTCAATGACCGCCCTGCGCGGCATGGGTATGACCGTCGGCCAGATCGCTTTCTACGAGCAGAGCAAGGATATCCTGGTGGATTTAGGTATGCCTCAGAATATGGGTACCTATATCACCGCCTCGATAATATCGGCCACGGCGGCTACGGTTTTAACACAGCCTCTGGATGTGGTAAAAACTCGACGCATGAACGCCAGAGCCGGAGAGTACTCTGGATTGGCGGATGTAATCATCAAGACGTTCAAGGAGGGACCATTGGCATTCTACAAGGGCGTAGTTCCCGCCTTTGCCCGACTTATGCCGCACACGGTTCTGCTGTTCTTGAGCCTGGAGTTCTTGCGGACTCACTTTGGCTATTTGCCGGAGCCGAAGAACACCGGACCCTTTTATCGCTACCAAAATGATATTGATGATGATGATGACTGATCATAGGTCTTTGTTCAAAATCTCCAGTGTGTTTTATGTATGGAGTATGTGTAGTAACAGTGAAATATAGTGAATTGCTTTAAAAAGCTTTAAAATTATCTGGGTCTCCCAATATATATATATATCCTGAGAAACTAATCAGCTTATTCAACGCTAAGAATCTCTTGCGATTTCATGTTTACTTCAAATACAATGGGTTTCTTTGTTTGCCAACGAAATTAAATTTCGAATTTGCAATTTGCATCTGTTTTTTTTTCGTTTGGGGCTACTTAGAAGTTTTTCTTCGCTTTCGCTTCACGTTTTCACGTTTTCATGTTCCACTTCTTTTTTGGACTGGTTTTTGTTTGGCCAATGAATGCTTTATGAGCTAAAGGTACTCCATTACCCAGATGAATGCTTTAATGGGCCTTAAAGCTAATGAAGCTGCCGTGCGCCCGTCGCTCGGAGAACTGGCATTTCAGCAAAGACTCATAATGCGGGCCCACAACAGGGCTGATGTCGTGTAAGCGCATTAAAGCCATTAACAGGTTACACGAGAGAAATAGGGGGAGGGAAATAGCTGGAGAGCAGGAAAAGCAAAAGGAAAACGACGAAAAGGCGAAAGGCAAGCTAGTGTAGAGACACGTTTTGTTGACACGGAAAAACAATCATACGCCCCGTGTGCCACTCCGGTCAAGACTCAAGGTTACAGTGCCATCATCGATGCCATTGTCCATGCAATATTGATGCCAGCCAACGAGCTTTCAATGTCCACCTAAAACAGTGTTTAAACTAACTTGGCAGCTCTTTTTCCAGCAAATCTGCTCCGGGGCAGCTGCTGTTCAGCTCCAGAGTTAATTACATTTCGGAAGCATTAAAAATTGAATGAGTCCCCGCAGCTTCTACACGGCATCAACATTGCTTTGGCTCATGTGAGTGCGGAGTGGAGTGGCTGCGGGAAATTATAATAAATAATAATTATGAAATAAGAATTTAATTTCACCGCCCGATAAGCAATTCGTTCTGTTCAATATAGCCGATAATGTGCATGAGAGCTCTCACATTAAAGTTGAATATTGCCGCGGAAATTGAATTTAATGGCGAGCTCTTGGAATCGCATAACGATTGCGGTGTCATTACCTTTGTGGAAATAATTGGTGTTAAATAGCTTGGGAAAGGTGTGTGGGGGTCAGATGGCAATAAAATTACGTCAGCGTTGAATTAATTGTTTGGTCATAAATTACAATTATTATTCAAGTCTCCTGTCATCAACAATAATCCAAAAAATAAATGTGATATTTATGATTATATAATCTATTTTATTAGGCAATTTTATGACTCATTTTATTATTATTAATTAGAAATGAATTCAATTAATTAAATGCATTAGAAAGACCTTTCAGAGACATCTTTAAAATAGTTGTAAAGGATTGTAGCTCAGTGCATTTGAGTTCTTGGTTTTGGCTTTAAAGGAAAAGGACTAGTGCCTTCAAAAGTTAATCTAAAATGCAATCTATAAACTATATAATAATTTATGCCAAAGTGACTCTGAAGTATTTGTAAGCTACATTACATATTTTAGTTAAAAGTTTTTAATTAATCTAATGCATTCCTTTCATAAATCATAAAATCACTATTATAAAAATTTTATAGGAATATTTCTAAGGCTGGCTTCAAGACCGCTTCTTGTTCCCTCTGATTTTTAAGGTTAATCAAAAACGTTAATTGGAGTTCTTCGTTGAGTAATTACTTGGCAAGATGATCAAATTATGTTTTAAAACAGCTGTGTTGTTAAAATCAACCGTTTTCTAGGCGAACACAACTCCCCTTTGAGCTTTACGACACCGCTTTGTTGCCCCACCAAAACGAAGTACATCATAAAAGTGCCATTTGGCTGCGGAAAATTTATGCAAATTTCTCATGTGCTATGTCGCAGCATCCAGCCAGCAGGACGAAAGCTCAGTTCAGAGCAGAAAAGAACAGCACAGAACAGAAGAGAACATCACAGAACAGCAGCAATAACGACCGCAACGAGAAATGCATAAATCAGTTTTAATGCAAATTTCGTTACATTCCATGTTGTCGTCTCAATAAGCAGCCATTAATATGCTGCGCCTGCTGCATAAATTGTGCGATTTTTGCGGTTTTGCTTAATTATACGCATTGTCGCAAGGACAACGGCCAATCCCCGGCTCCTGCGCAATTATTCATGCGATGGTCAAGGACAACAGCATTCAACAGCAGCCTCGCCAACGTCAGCTACCAGTTGCCGCACATTTGTGGTGAGCGTTTTGCGTAGCTGTTTGCGTGGAGATTACTTCAATGCACTGAGAGAAATCACAATAGAATTTATAATAATAATAATGATATATATTCTTTAATTTAAAACAAGAAAGAAAGCTATCTTCGAGAGGCCCAAGTGTTTATATCCTTGAATTTACTCTTAGGATCATGGGTTTAAATGTGAATTGATCATAACTAAGCCAAAAATGCATTAATTTAAATTCGGAAAGGATTATTATGCTAGTTTTTATAGGGTTTACAAATCTGTGTACTAAGTTTTAAAATTGAGAAAATTCGAATTTTCGTCAAATGTTGACAATTTTAATAACCCCTTGTAAAATTTTGCATTTTCGAAAAAATTTCAAAAATATATAATTTTTTAACGAACATGGCTGGGTCGTCTCGGCTATTGATTCTGATCACGAATATATATGATTTATAGGGTCGGAAATGACTGATTCACTCCATTGTAAGCCTCTGACTGAAATTCTGATGGAAAAAGGATCATATTTTTTTTTTAAATAGAGTGCAGGAAGAGACAACCGTGCTGGGATCTATATAAGTTTCGTTTTTAACAAATGACTAAATAGTCTTTCTTTTTGAATGTTACATTCATTGTGCATGCTTTTAAACTACATTTTAATAAGATATAATAATTGTAAATGAACACTCCCATTTATGGTCTATTGAAAACGTGTCACATTATTGTTTTGAGTGCATTTATGTCGGAATTGAGTCACAGCAAGGCGTTCGCAATTGCCGGCCATTTAAATGCAGGCCAATAAATTCAAGCACAATTTGAAGTGCCGCTTTGTCTGGCATTCGTACCAGCATTATCCGCTTTATGCACGGAAGTCCATTTATATTGCCGGCTACAGGCAACCGGCAACTGGAGGAGTGAAGGAGTCGAGGTGGAGTTCCCATAGCGGAGCACGCAGTGCGCTTAAATACCTTCGTGGCCAGCTCCATTTCCCCAAAATGCCGCACCGGGAAAGATGCCGTGAATGCAATAAACTTCTAAATCAGTCGATTAAGCGTCGAGCTGCAAATGCCCCTAAAAGCATTCGATATTATTTCCACACTCACCCCCACCGAGGGAGTGTGTGCGTGCCACAAAAAACGAAAAAGAAGTTGGTGAAAAATGTTGAGCAATTAAAATAAGTAGCAAGAACTCCAGGGAAGGGAGTTAGTGGAAGTTGGTTTCTGGTTTGGGTTCAAATTCGAGTTGCTTTGTTATCTTTCGTGCGAATTTCGCTGTCAGCAGTTGAACCTGAGATACCGGAGGGCCAGTTGGTCCTTGTGGATTAAACAGGACACTCTGGACCATTTAATTATACTTTAATTTAATTTCAGGGAAACGATTTCAGCACAAAAGTGCTTCGGGTTGATTTTGAATATAAAACTTATATATGTAAAGAATGCTAATTGCTTTTTGAGACAGTTAATTGGTGAATAAAGGTAAAACAAACGAACTTAACAAGTCACAGACTGCTAAGTAAAAATCCTCCTTTAATTTACCATCCTTAAAAGTTCCGAAATATTTTGCAATTTTATTTATTTATGGTTAAACTAGCTGTACCCTGCCACGTTTCTCTGTGGCATATTGTGGTTAAGAGGGCACTTCTGAATACATCAATGTTCCGGCAAAATCATCTTCCTGGCATAAGGTGAAGAAGGCAGTCAGAGTTGTCGCTGGCGGATTCAGGACTCTTTCTTGCACATTTCTTTCTGTGAAATAGATACGTTGACCATTCTCCAAATGGACTGCCAAGTGAACTAAAGCTGGATAGCGTTCATGAATGGGGAACGAACAAATTCTCCATGCAACCTCGTTGCTGCTTTTGTATCTTCCAGCCTGGTATTGAGATATTTCATCGACAACTCGTACTGCATTGCTGTCCCCATTTTCTGCCTGAACACCAAAAACTGCCATATCGCTGCCTTTATTCACGTACTTGCAGATATTTTTAATCGATTTCACGGAATTGCAATATTCTACGTTGATGTGCGCTTTGTATGATTTTGACAATAGTGTTGAGTATGGAACCACCCAACGATTGTCTACCTCAATTTCACCAATTCTCATGTTTAAAGTTGCCGAAGTCCCTTCATCTTCAGTTGACCGTCTCCTATACAGAGGATATCCATCGTCCCCTGTTACGGTGTTGGCTGTAAATGCTCGAGGATATCGCTTGGAACACTTCCCGTCTACCATGCATGGTGAACTTCGGTTGAGGGTACCACATGGGCCATGGATCATGTTCTTGATGACAACTGCATGCAAATCTGTATCAACCTCTGCCCGTGGAATCTCAGCGCATATCACATTGTCAATTTCGTCTGGAGTAATTTTATCATACAGCCAAATCAGTATGTGCGCATGCGGCAATCCTCTCTTCTGACATTCTACTGAATACATCCAGCACCGCTCAGATCCCAAAACTCCATGTTTCACAATGAAATCCATCAGTGACTTGAGCTTTTGTCTAAAAACACGGGCTGTGATGTCATGCCTATCCCTATATGATTGTCCAGGAAATAACAGCTGAACTATCTCGTCCCAAGCTGGATTGCATGTGAAGGTGATAAATAAGTCTGGACGGCCGTAGCAACGAACATATGCCTGGGCATCTTGAGCATATTCATGCATGTGGCTCGGACTACCTATGTATGAGGATGGCAAAATCGTGAGCTTTCCAACGTTGGTTGTATTACGGTCATTCATCACAGCATCCCGCAAATGGATATATTCCTCGGACCGAAGTTTCTTCTGATTCAATCGGAGGAACAGCAAACGTTGTTTCAATTTTTGCATACATATCGACAATGTACTGATGAAACAACTGACGACATTTTAATATATGATTGCAATCGGTCCTCCGAACCATTAACCTGTATGAGTAAAAGTTCATCGCGCAGCCGCGTCTCTTGGATGGAGGCCCGTTCTTCGTCAGTCATATTCGTAATCTTACGTCTTTTTGCTTCTGTATTGCGAATACAACGACCCAATCTCGACTTTTTTGGTGGCATGACTTCGTTTCTTACTGAACCTGAACAAAAAATAAAATTTGTATCTCCAATTTCTTCTTTCAATATGTTTTTAATGTTTGACAGGAAATGCTTTGATTTGCTTGTAGAGGGCGCAGTAGTAGGGGCACGGGGAAACGCTAAAAAAAATAGATATATTCGCAACCGCAGATAAGCTATCAACATCAAAAGTAGTCAATAACCGAGCTGGAACCTCAACGCATGTTCTCTAAAAATTTGGGCATAAACGGTTCAGAACTTTTCAAGTTTCTTCTTTCAATATGTTTTGAATGTTTGACAGGAAATGCTTTGATTCAGCTGGCTGCCTGTAGATGGCGCAGCAGTAGGGGCACTTGGAAACGCTAAAAAAATAGATATATTCGCCACCGCAGATAAGCTATCAACATCAAAAGTAGTCAATAACCGAGCTGGAACCTCAACGCATGTTGTGTAAAAATTTGGGCTTAAACGGTTCAGTACTTTTCGAGTCTATGAAGGATGTAGACACGAACAGAGCATTTTTATATATATAGATAATAAAGCCCAGCTTCATGTTGCTAAAGTTTTCAGTTTGCATTTCAAAGCCAGCCATAAATTCTTACTTACTTTGCCATTCCAATGTCGGATTTATAAATTTTCGAAAAGGAGTATAGTCCTGCCAGTTTGTAAAACGAGGCAGCCTATAAATGTATGTATGTATATGTATATAGACTAAAGATTGCATGTGGAATGTATTGACTGACAGCTTTTCCCAAAAATTATTCTGTAAATTGGGCTTGGCATAAAGCATGCGAAAAATGATGCCAGTTTAGAGAATACAAAATAAATACAATTCTGTCCGATTAGAGATTCCAAACACATTGGAATTTATTTGGCCAGCATCTTGGCATCTGCCGGAACGGAGATTTGTTGGCCCATTTGAATGCTCGCCACATACACGGGCGTGGTGGCAGGAAGCATAACAGTTTATCTTTATAATTAGATCTCATCTCTGCTGCTATCTGGCCAAAAGTAGTGCACAATGGCAAAAACCACTTCCACCGCCATTTGGCCTTCCATGGAGGTCATGCTGGCTGGATACACGTACTCAAGCTGCTTAAACTCAGACCCAAAATCCAGAATGGGAAACTCTGGAACCGAACCGCGAATCGCGAAACTTGGCTCATTAAAGATTAAGACGCATTAACACAAATGGTGTGAGGGCTAGCAATTTAAGGGCCATCAGCATAAATATTTATGCAAATTGGGATTACAAGCATTTTGTACGTATTTTGTTTGGTGTGAGCGGCCGTCGCATTCTAGAAAGTTTCCTCGTCTGAGATAACTTTAGGCAATGGCCGAAATTGAAATTTAATTAGAATTTAAGCCATGAGTTTCGATTACTTAAAGTTTTTCAACTTGAAGTTCCTTAAAGCTCTTCGGTTCTCTGCGTTTCTGGTTACCACACTGACCTTGTTGGGTTTTTTGGCTCCGCAACTGCAGCAGCTTTGCTGCATCTTTGAGCTTTCCCGCTCTTTCGATTTTCCCGCTGGCTGAACTGCAGCTGCTCTTTGTTTCGCCATGCTAGTTTGCATTTCCCGCACTCAAGGCCACCGAAAAAAGAAAATAAAACTCTCGCCAAACAAATGCATGCGGTATAATTTATGCTGCCACGAAGCGAAACCAACTTCCAGCTCATAAAATGTCGAGGTAAGTTGAGTTGAACGGCCAAGGTTGCCGGCGTTTAGATAAATGAAATGCATAAAGATTCCGCTGATGGCATTCGAGGTTATATACATATATTTGCCAGCCATTCCACTCCATTTCAAATGGGATGGCCATTAAAAGTCGTCGATTTTAGCGGACCAAAAGGCACATAGAGAAAAATAAATTGGTATATGAGAAAAGTAAATTTTTCGTAGAATTGAAATTGCTGAACCTTTGGAGTGACAAAACTTTATTAGCTTGGTCTGCATGAAGCACAGAAAATGCAGTCGAAAACTTTGCTATATTTATGAGGTAATAATAATAATAATATGTTTTTTATAGTTAGTGTATAATGTGTTCCCTGAGAAATGAGAATGGTATAGTTTAATAGTTAGTTCAAAACTATTAGAATAACAAATCGTATATTGCATTGTCTATTTAATAAGCAATTATGTATCCATATTTATTTCCTACATAATTCTCATATTTAAAAACAAAATCCTTTTCTATAACTCCTTTTCCCCCAGTGTATCAGTTATCCTTTACATTGGAGGATTAGCTCACTTATCGCTTATCCCGCTTCAAGTTGAGCTCATCAATATGCATTGAATTCGAATTTGAGTGGGAAAACTTGTTGGCTCCTTTGATGTCTGTCAAATGATTATTGGCAACATTGTTGCCTAATGCAATTAGCCGCATTTATGCGCAATTTCGGTTGGCTTTTGGCCCCTCTCCTCCCAACACCCCATCACTTTCGTCGTATCCCTTCGCACACGCATCATAGACGACGTGGCAATTTCCCAGCTGCTTGTTTGTTGAAATTTCATTACTTTGTGTAAACAAAGTGCACGTGCTGTTGGTTCCTCTCCTTCCTCGTCCTTTGCCGGAAGCTCTCCTTGTCATTGGCGCAGGCGCGGATAATATCCTAAGAGCATAAGACTTCCGACTGGCAAACGGCCTGAGATATGGCATTAAATCATTGTACGTTTTTCCTGTGTTTCATTCAATTATCAAAAATAATTTAAAATAATTTTATGTGCACACACACACACACTCTTAAACACACCCAGAGAGTTGGTGTGCCGCGATAGACTAACATCTTCTGGCTGGTCACGTCGTAATCAGCAAAAGGTTTCGCCTAGTTGCGGTTGTAAAGTCGCCTACGTGACTCCCATTGCCAATGGGCTGGAAAGCGGTCGCATAAATACGAAAAATTTCTAATTTATGTAGTTTACGTTTTGGATTTATTGCCGTCTACTATTTTGGCTGTTGTATATCATTTATCTCAGTAACTGGAAATGGATATGGATGGGTCTTTAAGCGCTTTTGCGCTATACCGATGTGCTTAAAGCCATTTCGGTTCACACGGCGTATGAGCAATGTGCTCGAGTAGAATTTAATGCGTGTGCCAATTCAGGGGTTCAAAGTGGCGCTTCAGTCGAGTGCAGGCACTTGGCTTTTGGAGGGTACTACTAGGCAAATAGGCAGAAGAATTACCCAGTTAGAAGCTAGTTGGTTCATCAGCTAATTAGTAAAATTACCACTGCTAATGGAAGACGACGCGAGGTGAGGCCTTGACACGTTTAGCACTGGGAATCACTCGAATCGATCTTCGGGGAGCCCTAAAGCTGCGACATGTCAGGGCGTATCCCCATGCACAGGAGTCACACCTTCTTTTTGCCGTCCCGAACGAGCAATCTCATAATCAGCATAATTCTCATGTAAATACAGAACAAGAGCCGAAAGTCAGCAAGCCGTGGCTGTGATTCCATGGCCGAGGGCCAGACAAAGGCAACTGAGATCTTGGCCTGGCTGAGTACCAAGATTGTGCACTGAGATAATTATTTGGCCACTTTCCGCCGTCTTCCCTGCCAATTCCAATTCCAGATCCAATTCCGTTTCCATTTTCGCCTTCACAGCCGACGCTTTACGCTCCTCGACTGCTGCTGTTGGCAAGTTGTGCCCTGGAGACCAGTTGGCCAAGAATAATGTTTGCCGTGTTATTATCTCTCTCCCGCTGCTGGTAGGCGTTGCCAGCGAGTGTCATAAATAAAATGGCAACTATGTGGCGGCCACTTCTCTACTCTACTCGTACTTTCCCCCTCAGCACTCCTGACATCCACTTAAGCACCATTATTAGCCAAATATATGTAAGGCTCGTTGCTGCCCAGTGTGCTTTTATTACCGCTGCTCAAATTTGATTTCGTTTGCACTAATTGCTGGCAGTGTAAAAATATGGCCAACCATTAATCACAGATACAACTCCGCCTGACTCCTGGCAGGCCACCAACAAAGGCAAACATCGCATCGCGTCGAGGAGAGGCGAGTCGAGTTCGAGGATATATGCAGTACATGTAGAGGCAATCGAGTGCGGGGTATTTTATTGGTTGTACTCCATGTAAACAATTATAGTTACACACAATAATATTTGCTACGGCTTCGTGTTGTTTAATCAGGGTAAAGGTGGCTTTTGTGAGTGGCTGATATCAGATCACTTACCAATTTGTTGTCTATACATATATCTATAGCTGTGTGGCGCTGGAGTCGAGAAATTCATTAGTTTAGCGGTTAATGATGAATGTATTTCTGCTTAACCCCCTTGAGCACCTCTTTTATTTGCTCATTAAAAAGTAATGCAGAGTCTAGGAAAAAAATATATGGAAAAGCGATATTCAAGGGCTTAGGTTTAAGAAAGCTTGCCGAATTATGAATGCTCTTCATAGTTTGAAGGGATTTGTATGAATTATTAATTATTATAAATGGTCAGAAATGATAACGTGAATCCGAAGAATATTTTATTTATATATTTTTTCCATGGGATAAAAACTAATAAAAACTAAATTCAAGAAAATACAAATTTAAAATTCACTATTAATATCTTCAATCAAAGGTAGCTTAAGTAATCTAAAAGAAGAAACTGTAAAAATATATAAAATTCTCTAATAAATATAATTTATAACTGAGGAAAAGTATTCAATAAAGAAATAAATAAAACACTAAAGTCCTAACAATGTGAAAATCAAAAGTCACTAAAGCCGTGTCCCATAAAATACCATTGTGTTTCCCAACTTAAACAATTAACTGCTTCCTAGTGTTCGAACTGAAATTCATTGTCTATTTTTGTCGACTTATAGCACAAAATGATATAACAAACTGCCTTCTGTTTTCCTTCACACGGACTCGACTTAATGTGAGCTCATAAATTGGCCCTAAAAGTAACTGACTCAAAGAAAAGGCCCACAACAGGAGCACACGGGCCGAAAACAACTAGCATTATTTTCTTTATTGTTCGAAGCGATATATGAATGTAAGTATATATTGTACAAGTCATGCAGCGGCCAAACGATTTCATGGCTGAACAAAACCGCGGCGGTATTCTGGAAACTCGGAACTGTTTGTCATGCCAGAGTCAATTTACTCCATTCAAAGACACTTTATTGGTAACTCGACAAATGCAGGAGGCAACAAAAGGGCTGTGTGCATGTCCTGCGGTGGAGCGGGGAAGGGGAGTAAAAAGTTTGCATGTCATTCGAGCCGCACTTCATTTCATCGTTGCCGTCCTCTTTTTTTGGGCATTTTTCCCATTTTCCCCCACTCTCTCTCTCTCTTTGTGTGTGTGTGTGGGCCAGAAGGTGTGAAACAATGTGTCAGGCTGTCCGGGGGAAAACTGGGGTAAGGGAGAAAATTATTTGCACTCTCAGGACTCGGAACAGGAACACGGCTTCTGCTACTGCTGCTGTTGCTATTCTTGGGTTCTGAGCAATTTTAATGCACTGCTCATGTTGGGTTTCGCTTTTGGGGGCAGATTTGTTTTGCTTATCCCAAGATGTAATGTGCTTTACAACCTGCTGAAAAGTTTTCGCTTCCAGCACAACACTACATACATAGTTATCCTGGATGTACGAGTGTGTGACGAGCTAATGCACCAAGGAATTCACTCAGCTACATTTTCATATGCTCAATTATTTAATACACCAGACGAACAACAACAGCTTCACTTGCAGGCACCGAGAACGGGTCTCAACTTTATCTGTTCTTGTTTATTCGAGGGAAACAAAGTTAAATTGTTTGTACTTGAATGGCTTTAATGTGAAGCGTTGCCTCCACGTGGCTCTCGGCTTACTGCGGGGGTACCAATTATAATGTTGGCTATATAGCGCCTTTGAACCGCTCCTTGTCTGTCATAGACACGCCATCGATTGCAGCCCGGTTCTGCCAGGGCCAACTTTCTGGCCCATTTCACTCTTATTGCCACTGTTCACCAAGAGAAATTTAATTGACTTAAAAGCTAACATTAGTGTTTGAGGATAGAAGAATTTTTCACTTTAAATAGGAATGCTTTCGTAAACAGGAAATTTAGAAATCTAATTTAAAAGGCAGTACCTTTTATACGAGTTTCAAGTTTTTATAAAAAATTGCTATAAATTTATTTAAAAATCACTATAATTTCTCCAAAGAAAGAACTAATCTTTTCTTCTATTAATATCCTTTAAGAGATCAAATGCGATATTAAGTAGAGATCCCTTCAAATACAAATTTACAAAATGGTATCTTCTGTTTGTTTTCCTTCTTTTTTCAAGTGTATCAGCGGCAACCACAAAGAAACAGTGACCAAAAGAACAACAGAAGCAGCAGCAGCAGCAACAACAGCAACAGCAACACCAACAGCAGCAGCAGCAACATCAGCAGCAACATCAGCAACACCAACAGCAGCAACAGCAGTACAAACAACAAAGAATAAAGGCCGACAGCTGCACGGCTTAAGTAACATAGGGTGGCCCTGTCCATTGCCTTATTGCCTTATTGCCTCATACTTTGCTTTATTTATGGCCTGGTCCGGCTTTGCTTATTGTGGCTTTTAAAGCCCGCTCCTACCATGGCCCATTGTTAGCCTGAATTATTGATTTTCATTACTGTCTTGGCCGTCTTCGATTGCGGCGACAGTTTCAGCTTTGCGGTGTGAGTGTGTATTTGATTTTCTTTTGAAATCACTGGCTCTGATTTAATTAAGGCCGCCGACGCTGCCACAGTTGAAATGTTCGACAGGCTTTAACCTGGCCATTAGCCGTCTGCGGATCTTGAGACTGCCAACACCGGCTGGGAGCTGAGAGCAGGGAATTTTTTAATTTAATTAAAATGTCGAATGGCGACTGGCGACTGGCGACTACGACTGTCGGCAGAAGACAGACGTCGCTCTGTCTGGCTGTCCCTATGGCCACAATGCAATTGTAAGGTTTCCATTTTAATTAAAGTTTTTACGCGCATTTCACTTACTCGAAATCGCAGCTACGGCAGGGCCCATAAACAGGAAACTCTCTCTGCCTGCCAACCAAACTGGCAAATTTCATATTCCGTTAGAGTCCGGGCAACCTGGATTCCCGGATTCCGGGATTCCTGCATCTACTGGGATCCCCCCTCAAGTCAAAAAGGAACGGAAGAGCACAGCGATAGGACTATTTAAATAGCAAAAGCATAAAATCAGGGCAGGTCTCTCCCCCCGAAATGCACTGGGGAAAATTTGTGGAAAAGTATGAAACGATTAAGTAATAGTTTGAATTGCTTAATCATTTTTAAAGGACTGTTTTTTAAAACTTACAAGTACAAATAAATGTATAATTTAGTTGTAATATTGTTATGATTAAGTCAATATCTAGATAGACTGAAATGTGCCTAGTTTCTATAATATACCGAATCGTTTGGTCTATGAAACATGTACAATTAAATACTTATGAATGATTAATAAGAAAAAATGTCTTTAATAATAAACTTTATAATTACTTTAAAAGTTATTTTAAAAGAGTAAGTAAGAACTTGAAAAATCAATCCAAAGAAAGTTCAACGGAAATGGAAACGCTTCGAGTGTACGTATTGAAAGCACTGATTTCCCAATTTCGGTTCCGGGAAAGTGCTCCTCCTCTGGAGAAGATCAGGTTACCCACCGGCTTCCACCCAGCGGGTAGCCAATTCCAGCAGCAGCTGTCGTGGCAGTAGCTCGTTTCACTTTTATCTTAAAGTTTCAACTGGCAATTGATTAAAGGGGACTGACTCTAACAGGCAGGTGTTTAATTCGTTATTGATGTGTTCTGCTGACATTGCGTATACGCCGCGTGGAATGCCTAAGACGCGACTAAGCCAGGAGGATAAGATGGCTAAGAGCACAGCTGGGGCTTCGCCCAGCGACACTCGAGCGACTTTTAAAGCTTCTCAAGTTGATGGAGGGCAAAAGACTCGCCACGACTCGACTCCCTCGACTCGACTTTATCCAATTTCCTGGCCATTGTCGTGCATAATCGAGGCAATTATGCAACGCAACGATCTGGCATTGTCTTTGCCGGCCGACTTGAACTTGTCACTAGTCGAGGGGTTGTCCATGATGCAACCTCTTGGTCCCCGGTGTCGGTTCCATGGCGGCAATTACCCTTTTGTCGTTTCCAATTAGACCAGTCAGTGACCCCATGCCACCGCCAACGGGTGGGCTGTTGATGGCAAATAATTGGCGCAGATAAACCAGCATTAAGCCACATTAAATTATGCACTGAGGGATCCCTTTGGTCCCGGAAATTGAAGTGGCTCTGCAGCTGACGGAGGCCGTGCCGAAGCCGGAACCGGAGTGTGTCGGCAAGGAGCGCCGTACCCGTGCGCCGACGACGGCCACGCAAACGCAACTCCGGCGAGTAGCAATTAAAATGTCAATTGAAACGCCAAAGGACCATGGCTAAGCAGGAGCGGAGTGCAGGGATATAGTCACGGGAGACAACAGGTTTTACAGTGGGTCAGAGAAAATACTTTATAACATCAATTATAATGCTGATTTGTTTATACTAAATTTAGAGTACCTAGCTAGGTTTAATATTGATAAATATATAAAACTTGATTGAATGCCACAGAAAAAAAACTAACTAAAATCAAGCAATAACATGTTTGAGGTATTAAATTCATTGCTCCTTTATTTTATTTGTATAATACAATAATTTCTAAATATTATGAGGAGGAGATATCAATAAACTATTGATTCCTCTGGCAGTTTGATAGAGTTTACCTCTTATCTATTCGAAAATTCACAGGCTTTGAGATTCTTTTTATAGCCTTCCAGGGTTAAGTCCGAAGCTTCTAACGATATGAAGAAGTAATTTCCGACCCTATAAATCGAATATATTTTTGATCAGAATTAAAAGCCGATTCGAACTAGCCATGTCCGGTCAAAAAATAATTATTCGAAAATTTAAAAATTCTATAAGGGGTTACATCGTCAAAAATGTCAAAAGTTGTCAAAAATTTAAAACTTTTTCAAATCTTAGTATTGAGTATGCAGATTTATTAACCTTATCAAAAATTATGGAAATGAATGGGAAAGCTTTCCGAATTAAAATTAATGCTTTTTTGGCCTAGTTATGAGTTTCTTATACTTTAATTTAACGAAGAAATGTTCATATACAAATTTCGATATATATTAAAGTACTTTAAGCTTATTTATGATCGATTTTCGATTCGAACCTGTTATTCAATTGCAAACTGCAAGAATATAAATAAACATCCTTTCTTGTTTTCAAAATGTTTATTATTTGTTTTTACCAAGCCATGTTTATTTGTGACTTTCCTGGCCTCAGAGACAAATTCAGCAGCTACGCGATACCACTTTCCACTTTTCCCGCCCAACTCCTGACAGCTGGCCCCACTGTGGGGCGTTGACAACTGATATTGCAAACGTTAGAGTTTGGTTGGTGGTCCCTGTCCCGTAGTCTGGAATTGAGCTTAAGAGGAGAGAGGAAGGAGCAGCAGGAGCCGGACCAGAACCAGGACCAGGACCAGGACCAGGAGTCAGTGCAGAGCGACAAAACGCAGGCCAAAGGCAAACATTCCAATTTCATTTGGCTGGCTTTGGGGACTGGTACGGTTTGTTTGAGCCTCTGTTTTAGCTGCCAACAGCAGGCCCTGCATTGTCAACTAATTTCGGAGAGGTAGGAATCAAAGATGCATTTGCCAGGCCAAGCTCTGGCCCAGCCAAGTCGAGATGATTCCCTTACAAACTTTCGCTTTTGGCAGGGCTAAACAATGGGATCAGGCGAAACTGCACACAGAGCTCTGCCGTGTGTGGAAGGTGACTTACAATGGGGCCAAGTATGGGGCACACTCTAAAGGAGTAAATCAATGCTGTGCCATGCCATGGTATGCCCTTGGTTTGGGACATAATTAAATTCCGCTTTTAAGTGCAACGCCGCTCACACGATAAAAATAGTAACTAATGTGGCAAACGAGCCAGTCCCAGACGTATACCCGTTTTCGTGGCTCACTGGCTCAGCTTAATTTCATTTAAAATCGTTAACGTTAACGTCCTAAAAATACCCCAAAGGTGACGCTTGGCTGGCTCACCGAAATGCGAAGGGTTCAACTTGTCATAGGTCAAGCTCTGGCGCAGGTGGGAAATCACATTACATATATGCATGTACGTGGGATTTATTTTCTGCCTTGCACATTTTGAGTTTACAATTAAATTAGAAACTTTGACTGTGCTCCGCAAAGTTTCGGTGGCAGCGTCACAGCTCCGCAAGTTAGACGGACAGTTTTCCCCAACCCTGACTACTTGGTTTTGGGGGTGTCCACCAACTGGCCACCGATCCCCACACATCCACACATCTGACGGAATAAAATACGTGACACAATTCCATGGGAAAACAAAAAAAAAAAAAAAAAACTAAACAGCAGTCGGGATACAACTTCTGGTGTGTGTTCCATGTACCATATAATCCCTGGACCTCACCGGATGAGTTCAATGAACTTTTAAGTCCGGCAAGAGCTAAAACTAGGAGCATTGTCATTCAGGGTTTTAGGTTTAGTTTTATACCGAGAATATTCCCTAATTTCGTACATCACTCCTTGATAGGTTGGAGTATGTTCATACTAAATAACTTAAGGCCTTAAATACATATAAATTATTCTAGAATTCAAAGCAAGCTTTAAAACCTTCAGCACTTTAAGATATAAGAAAAAACTGCAATATTTAATCAATTCCCCAACTATTAGTCATTGCTTATATCCGTTGAATGTTTCCCCAAAGAACTTCCCACCCAAAATACACCTTGAGTTGGTGTGAAACTTTTTTGTTATTTTTTATCTGGAAAAAGCCTCTGGCAAGAAGGGGTTCAATGAACCATAAATGCATAGGAATATAGTAGGAACTTGGCCGGCTCATACATATGTACATATATGTATCTTGCTTGCCGGCTGGATAAGGCAGACACTTGGCTCCGTTCTTTTTCAATTCGTTCTTGTAGTCTTAGCCGGATTTTATTTATTTATATGGCCAAATGTTGTCTTTCGATTCGGCTGCTCTCATTTCCTAGCCGGCAGCCGCTTACTTCCTCTTTCTATCTCACTTGCAGCAACATATATATTATATATATATCTATATTCCTGCTCCGGCTCGCTGCACTTGCGCTCATTAAACATTTAGCTACATTGTCTGGCGTATCTGGAAGATAGAAAAGAAGAGGAGGGGGACTCGGGATGGCTGCTTAGGCTGGCGGCAGACAAAAGATATGAGGCAAAAGCGCAACGTCAAAAGGGAAATTGTACGCCTAATGGTCATTGCCGGGCCAAATGGAGCTGCCATTGGGCGCTTCTCCTTCTGTCTATTGAAATATTTAAAAGGATTTCTTTTTCTGCCCAGCAGCTGCCGCTTTTGGACCTCACCTTTGCCCAGGAGCAGCAGCAGCAGCATCAGTTTTTCCTCGTAGAACGATCTGGGATTAAGCAAATCAAAAAGTCAGTGCCCCAGCATCACTTGGAACCATCGACATCGACAACTGTGTCCGTTTTTATACACAGAAAATAATTTTAAAATCTACTAAATATATAATAAATAAGATAAATAAATTCCTCGTGAGGAATACATTTAAACATTGAAAGGCTGTATAGTTGAAAACATTTTAGTTTCTGAAATGTAAATACCAGTGTGTGGTTCTATGAATATTTTATTTAAATTTTTGATCTATGAATCCCCTGATAAAAGTGACAATTTTTTGAAGTGCTTTGATCCAACTCCTGGTTCTGCAACGTTTCGCTGTGGCAGCTCACTCCTGCCTCCCAGTGGCAGTCAGAGTTGCAGCTGCACTGGCTGCCTTGTCCGAATGCAATTAAAATGTCAGCGATGCAGAAACGGGTCTGCCCCGCGGGCGGGAAAAATGGCTGGCTAACATGCGAGGGCAGGAGTGGAGACTCTCTGGCCAAACACGCATTTGCCATGCCAAAAAGACTGGACACTCTGGACTCCCCAATGGATATATACGGGACTACGCAGGAGAGCCATGGGGGAATGGGGATTCCCCGGGAAAAGAGAAGAAGAAGAACCGTTGACCACGCCCCATACACAAAATTAAGCGCACTTGTGATGTACGTAAATTAATTTACTGTCAGCCATTTATGTTCACCGGCAACCGATGAAGCAGCAACAAAACCAACAACACACATCCAGCATCAACATCAACATCAGCAGCAACATCAACAACGTAAAGATGAAGAACCCAGAGCTTTGTTAGCCGCTTTATTGACAGACAGAAATTTGTAGCCAACAAAAAAAAGTTGCACAAGCCGCAAAAGTTTACTAATAAATAACATTTAGCACCCAGGAGTTTGCCATAAAAACAGGACCCAAAATGTGAGAGAGACACAGCCCACATAATTATTGATTCGACAGGCAAGGGATATATGTAAGCAGAATTTATGATTCACTTTGATATATGTCAGGGGATTATGATTCTTCGATGTTAAGCTGCTGCGGGAAAGCCGAAAAAAAAAACAATATAGAAATATGCACAGAAGTCATGTAGGTTGGGATTAAAAGATAAGGAGACCTTTTCCGAGAGCCTTTTGTGGGAAATAATAGTTGGAAATTTATTTAACAATTATTTCTTATAGGGAAACTTCATTATTTATGTTCTAAAATGTTTCACTTGCATTAATTAATGGAAAAATGTTTATATATGTATACACCAGCTTTAAGGACTAGGATATAATCATTTGGTAATCCCTTAATTGTAGCTTTGACTTTTTGTAAGATACCTTTCCATTTTAACTTTCCTGAAACCTTTATAAGCTTAACAAACAGTACTGCATAACCTTCAGTTAAAATATATAAATAAACCCTTTTTAAATACAAAAGTGAGCTAAAGGTAATTCCTAAATAGAAATACTGAAGGGCCTTAGGTATCCCCCAAGCTATTCATACTGCAAGTGGTTATTATCAATACCATTATTTAGGGGGAGAGACGCGTTGCATGTCTGCGTGTGCCACAAATGGCGACCGCAAGTTGCGGATATTATCTGGAGGGTGTCACTTTGTCGGCAACAGATACTTAAGTGCCGTCCGGACGCCATTCCCATTCCCATTCCCATTTCCACATTACCCCCCTCCTCCATCGACAGCCCATATACCGCATTCCGGCACTGTCCGGCGGAGCTGGCTGGAACGGAAGCACGCGACTATGGCGGAAATTGCTGCACATGCAACGCACGCAGCCAGCCACTTGGTAACTCCCTTCCCTCGGGGTCATCGAGATGCCATCAAGTGCAGGCCAGGCAATGGATTCAGATGCCGGGGGTAGAGAGAAGGTTCTCCATTCGCTTCAGCTTTTTTTCGAGTTAACAAATTAAAGTAAAAATTACAATGCATGGCATGCCATAAATACGAAAGTTTAAGACCTTGACAGCCATGACCAATTGACCCAATTGTTTGTCCGTAGTTTGCATGTGCCGGAGCTGGGAGCTGAGGTGTTTGTGTGGGCGAAACTTTTCACCAAGAGGTGTTTGGGGGGTGTTTCGGGGAATTTTTTGGGTATTTTTTTAGACCGAAATTGCAGCAGCCTTTGTTGCGAGTGTGTGTGTTCAAATTAAATTTGAAGCGCAGACCCAAGCCGGAATAGGACAATTCCCAAAGGCCTTAATCGTCGAGCCAACATTGACTTTAAGTTATTTTCGTTGTTGCCCAAAAGCAAAGAGAGCTCTGTTACTCTCTTTCTCTTAAGTTGTCATGCTCTTTGGTACGCCAAGCTTATCCGGAGCAGAGTTCGCCTCTTTGGGACTTCGGCCCACGGACACGACCTAGGCGAACGGAAAATGGAAAAGCGGCGCGCTTTCCTCGCCTGTCAGTTTGCCGCAGTCGAGCACTGAACACGCAACGCGCGCTTACTTCCATCCAAAACGCGAGGATAACTCATCAGGATAACCATACATTGTGCGATCCTTCGAGGTTCAACTCAAAAGAAATATCGCCACAGGCCAATCACGAAATCCATTTGCAGCTTTTGCGAAAAAAGGGCAAAAACCCCTTTGGAAAAGTGTTAGTGAGAAGATAATGGTGTTGTGTGTTTATGTGTGAGAGAGTGGCATTATGACCGAGGGCAATAGTGCAACCGCCAACTTCCGGCGGACCACCGCCTCCCTTGCCACCAACGCGTACTAAGTTTTATGCGAGAGCCGCAAATCCAACGGTTAGTTGCAAATTCACAACGTGCCACAAGCAAAACACTGACACCTCCTCTGTGCGGTGTGGCGTCCATCTCGTTTCGGGCCCGCCCGAAATCCGTATCCCGTTGTCGTAACCAGTAACCAGTAACCCGTTGCCCATTGCCCGTAATCCGTAACCCGTTACCCGTAACCCGTAACCCGCTACCGTGTATTCCGTATTCGAATTTCGTGTTCGCGTCGCGGTTCGTTGAGCTGGCAGCCAAAAATGTCGGTTTAGTGGCGCCATTATCTATATGTGCTAGTATCTCTCTCGACTCTCGGCTCTCGGCTTGCAGATTGCATCCTATATGTATATGCCGCCATATCCCCGGGAACGTGCAGCCGCTGGCCATGTAAGTGATATCCGTGGACCCGGCTATATGGGTTTTTAGTTTGCCACAGAAAGTCAGCTTCGCATGCTGACGTACTACCCACAATAAATTACCTGGCAACTGTCATGTTTCGGAATCGAAATGCAGTTGCAGGTAGATGTTACCTGGACCTGGCCGGTGGATAGGCCCAGTTGTAATTAAATTTTCTGTAAATTTTATCAAAATTTACGACACACTTGCAGCATCAGCCATCGGTCTTCTGCTTTATCCCTTATCCTTCACCCTGTCCAGCAAGCCATGTCCTTGCGTTCGCTGTTCCTGTGTTCAATAACAATGGAACCATGTCGAAATCGAGCCGCGGGCCATTTGGCGATGCTCCGCGCCTGATACACCACTCTTTCTTTTTTTGTGGGTCAAAAAAATATCGCAAAAACTAAAGGCCAAACTCCATTAGGACGCAGTGCCCGGCCACATGATTTATACAAGGGTCATGCATCATATTTCTAAACACACCAGGCATATGTGTATGTGCTGCTATAGATAGATAATGTTATTGATCCTTTCGGTCGACAGTTGGCTCGGGGGCAAGTAATCAGGGCGGAGATATAAACAAAGATTTTAGATTGCAGCAACGAGCTATTGGGGCTATGAAAATGTAATTACCTTGCATGGATAAATCAGGATAATAGAGCCAAAGCAACTAACTACCTCTAGTTTGGGATTTAAATTTAATTATGAACAGAACCCGGATATAACGCTGTGCTGTCTAGGCTTGAGTAGAAAGCAATAATGTTTACAATTAATTTAATGTAGAATATTTCTAGGTTCAGCCTTAATGTAGGTCATTACCTTTTGGTACAACCCTCACCGAAGTCGCAATAAATCAAGTTCTGCTTGCTCAAAATTAGCGAAATGCAAATAACATGACAATATTAATGATTTTGTTCAAATAAGAGAAAGACGGGAGGGAGGGGGACATGCACATAATAACAATAAAATATGAAACAAGGTAAATTTCGATTCCAGTTTATATGGGGAATGTCTTTAACGATGACTGCCTGCCACTTGCCTCCCGCCAGGGTGACGGCTCCGACGTCGTGCAGTGACGGGAAATATCGAATACCCGGTGTTTTATCAATTGCCATATCGCGTGCTCAGCCGCGAATGAATAAAAATATACAAAAATAAGCAACAAAAAAAGAGAAATATTTAGCAAATGAATGTTAGGGAAAACGAAAACGAAACCGAAATTGCTGCGAGTGGAACAATAAGATCCTTGTTGTGTGAACTGTTTGGGGCTAACAAGAAACCTGATAGCGAGGCCTCCAAACAAAAGAGCACTTTCGCCTGCGAATGGCACGGGTCCTTTCGCATTTGATGGTCCGCCATTAGCTATTTGCTGCCGCTAATCGAAGTTTATGTTTTGCATTCATGTAACCAATCCCCCCATCTATATATTCTATATTCTATATATTCCATTTCATGCCCCCCTTTTTGGGCCAACTATCAACTAACTGGCAGCCATGTTCTCATGTTGCGACTGTCAGTTTAATACAAATGAACTGTTTATGTTAATAAATGAGCTCACCGGTTTATGCCACCCCAAAGGGGGGTATTACATCATTAAAGCAACACCTGCTGTGTGTGTGCGGTAGGTGTACTTGTGAGATCTGAGTCTGTGTGTGTATGTGCAGAGTGTGTGTCAATGTCAAGAGGGGCCCACGCAGTGGAGTCCAGTGGAGGAGACCCCCTTTCCAGCCAAGAGAAGGCTCCCCAGTTGCAGGCAAATTATAGCTAATTAACATTTCTTTTTTTTTTCAATTTGTGCCTTAGATATTTCGCCAGGATTCTTTAAGAGAATACACTAAGGAAAAGGTGAAAGATATATATAAGAAAAGGAATTGCTAGAACACTTGGAAAAATAAGAATTACCTTTGCATTTCAAATCATTATTAGAAGACTTAATTGTGAATTGAATAAAATTTTTTATTCTTTTCCCATTTTATTATTTTTTTTTATTTTATTCTACCTACCACTAATTTTCTCAAAGTGTAAGCAATCTTAGAAGTTGAGAAATTTGATTTGTGTACATGCAAAAACAATAATCTCTTCTGAAAGAGGATAATAATCTTCCTAGAAAATTGTTCGTAGAGGAAAAACGTTGTGAATAACTTGCAGATTTCTGTGTGCGTTTTGCGCAAAAGAAATTTAATTGAAATATTCTGATGAAAAGGATTAAGGGATTTTCTGACAGTGCCGACAGCCACTGAAAGCCGACCGTGAGAGTCTTTGCCGCTCTGTTGGGCGTTTAATAGCCGGAAATCTGTCTATTTCCGCTTGCCGTGGCGTTGATTATACTTAATAGATGACCGACTGGAGCCGGTGCTGGAGCTCTTTCCCCCTTCCTCCCCCCTGCAAGCTGCTAATTTTTCTTTTCTCCTGCTTTTTGCCTGATACTCGAGTATTAGTCGGGCTGTAATTATGCTCTAATTATATGCCACATGTGTGTGTGTGGTGCTGCCTGTGGCGCAAAGAAAAATCTGTGCTGCGATGTAATTACAACCCAACGTGTAAAAAGCTTGAGTGTTGCTTCCTCCATCCGACTGAGGCTTTAATCCAGGGTATTTTTTTGTAAGTTTTTTTCTTCCTCCCATTCACAGGGGGGCGGCCCAATTGAGTGTCCTTCAGGTGGGGTCCAGTGGCCTTGCATGTGCCTAATTGGGCTGTCAGTTGTGGGGAATTAACATAGTTAACCGCAAATGATTCTGTTTATTAAAAAACTACATATTCAATAATTGCTTTTTCACATTTTTTCTCCGTCTCTCTTTCTGTATCGTTTCAGGTGAACAAACAAAACAATTCATAGCTTAAAGCCTCATAAAAAACAGAGGCAGCTCCACAGCGTTTAATGGAATAAGGAAATTTAATTAAAATTATTACTTTAACGATACATATCAATGTTAGTCTGATTTTCCTTAACTACTAGACCTTAAAAAAATATATATATAAATATTTACCAAATATCAATATTCATATCGAAATATCTAAAGTGCTAAAGTTGATTGAAAGATAACAACGCCAACGTCTTAAGCATTTCCTAAAGCAATTAAATCCACTTAAAGTTTCCAATAATAAAAAAGCCCAAGGCCAGTGGAAAAATAAATCTTTAATTAAATTGACTGTGCCAGTGCGAGTGCATTGTAATTGAATGGAAATAACGAAATAAGGAATCACGCGAGGAGTTTTTCCTGGAAAAGGTACAAGCACAGACACACACGTATACGCATAAAGCGGCGTCGCGGAAAATCGCTTTGTCATGTAATGTCTTTATGCCTCTCAGCGGATCAAGTGCTTAGGCGATAAGCAAAAAAGCAGCTGCCATTCCGTTTCGTTCCGGATTTATATGCATAAATGAAAACACGCATGCTCCCGGCCCGGCCGTAAGCCAAAGTTGAAGGGGCCTAGAATTCTATCGCTACGCCGGATTAGCTGCAACATAAAAGCGCAAACACAAAGGCGAAAAAATAGCGTGGAAAACACACACACACACAGCAGGGGCGGAGAGGAAACAGGGGAAATCTGGGAAAAGAAACTGAGGCCCAGCAGGAAGCTGGGATGCTTGCCCTTCCCTCCCCCATCCATGACATCAACAGTGTGTAAATGGGCGAGCAATTAAGCCGTTAACGATGTGCCCGCTCTCAAAGGAGCCACACAGGTCCAGGACCCTCACAATCCAGATAGCGTCACAGTACCGCGGACTAGAGATAGAGTCCTTTACGAGGATAACTGAACCCATGAAAAATGCATTCTGCTGCGCTGCCGCTGCGTTCACTGTCGCTGATTAATTCCAAGTAAGTTGATGAGCTTTCGCTTTTAACGCTTTTCTTTTTACGAGTCCGGCACTTCCGGCACTTTACGAGATCCGTTGGGCGAACGCGTTAATTTCTTGTAATCATTGCAGTTTTAAATCGAGAGAGGTTCACAGGGGGGAGGGAAGTTCGCAGGAATCACGGCAAATTGTTCCTTGGAAAAACCTGACCTAATTAAAGGCTTTGATTGGGGTTGAAAATGGTTGTAAGTCCGAGTAAGGCTGCGATTTCCCTTTTTTAGTTATTTAAACAACACAAAGGATTTAGGTTTTCAGTTAATTAAAGAGCTACAGAAACAATTAATTTATTTTACCCTTTAAAGACCTATTTTAAATCAATAAAAATACTTTAAAGATATACAATAAATTTACTCAAATTGAATCTTTAAAGTATTAACATTACAGGAGTTTTTCCCTTAAATTGTATGTTTTAATTATTTATAAAAAAATGTTTTTATGCCGCTTAAAAATTCCTCATGCATAACATTTTCCGTTTTTGTTAGACTTGCAGCCACGTCAAGCCCATAATGTATTCTTATCCTTTATGCTCTTGCAACCAGCAATCAAACAATTTTCTGGAAAATGTTCCTCCCTTTTATATATATTTATACATATAGATATATATACGTATATATGTATATAATTTCGTTTTAAAATTAGATTACAGACATTTGCCTGTGGGTAACGGCCAAAACGGGAGCATACTCTTCGCCGCTCATCAAAAATGCGAGTAAAATTACAAAAGCGAACAGATAGCGGGCAATGGGAAGAGAGTGAATTTTGGATGCTTTTTGGCTAGGATGGTTGCTATTATTGTTAGCTCGTCGTTTGGTTAAGCTAAAAATACAGCATCGAATATACGAGTAATTTCTGGCCCATGCACAGGCCAGGCCCCAAGGTCTCTGGGCTTTCAAAGAATCTCAGTGCGGTGAGTGGACCTGCCATTTTGTTTGCCAAAAATTGGACGGCCAAACAAATACAGGCATAACTTGAAAGCGAAATCCAGACCAGGCGCAAGGCATGGCAAGGCGGCTTTAGAAAGTCATCTAATTCTCTCAATTCAAACACTTTTACCTAAGCCGCACTCCCACACTAAAACACACGCACACAGACCAGCGCGTGCCTGCCTACATCGAAGCTTGTTTGTTGGCAACCATTGAAAAGTGGGTAAACTGAATGCGAAAGCTAGGCCGAGTGATGGTTGCACTGAGAAAACTCAGTAAAAGAATCTAGAAAAGAATAGGACCTTGAATAGTGTTTCCTTGTTTACAAGGCAACCAACGTGGCGTATACGTAATTTTAAGAGTTGTAAAGTTTCATTAGTTTAAATAGAGATATTCAAAGACATTAACATCATCGTGGCGTATACGTAATTTTAGGAATTGTGTGTTCAACTAGTCGTATACTTAATATTTGGACTACCGAACGTAGTTTTAATACCTTAGAATAGTTTTGCCCTAAATTAAATAGAGACATTCAAAGCATTAACGTCAACGTGGCGTATACGTAATTTTAAAAGTTGTGTGGTCAACTAGTCGTAATTTTGAGATTTTCACGCAGTTTTTTTAGTTTAAATCAATTTTTTTAAGCATTTAAACCAACGTGGCGTATACGTAATTTTTAGAGTTGAGCGGTCAATTAGACGTATACATACTTAATAGTTCGTAGTTTCTTAATTTAGTTTTAATAAAGATATTCAAAGCAAACTTAGGTGTACGTTGCGAATACGTTATTTTAAGAGTCGAGCGGTCAACTAGTCGTATACTTAATAATTTTAGCTTTATAATCAGTTTCTTAAGTTATATTGGGTTACCTTAGAATAGTTTTGACTTTAACTATTGCTCTTTCAAGGTCCAACTCATGTAATTCTATATTTTAGTCAAGTTTTAAAAAATATACATCCCATATCAAGACCCCAATTTAATACTAAGATCAACGAAATGATTTCCTGTCATATTTTTTTTCCTCTGCATGGGAAAATGGAGAGCAAGTAGTGAGAAGCCCGGCCTAAAACAGGCAATTCACAGGCAGCTCGGCTGCCAGCTTGGATTCAATGGCGCTCATTCATCGGCTTAGACGTACACACACACACGCTCATGGAGAGTGGTGAAAGTGTGGCATACATATGTGGGCTGGCCACACACACACATTTTCGAAGGTAGCGGGGGGTGTGGGGGCATAAATCAGGCAGGGCGGCTTCTTGGCTTTCTTGGCCTTCCAACCCACCCACAAATGCTGCAGCCGATGGCGCTTAAAGGCATTCTGGCAAAAGTTTTGACTTGAGCATTTCAATCGCCTGTTTTATTGCTCACATATTTTATGCCGTTTATGCTCAAAATTCAGCTCAACATGCGCGACTTTGTCTGTACACACATACACGCACAAAGGCTTACAGTGAGAGAAACAAATGTATAAAAATATGTAAGGTTTATTGAGGGAAATGCATTTGTATTTAATAGTTAATAATATAGTTAGTGAGTTAAGTTATTTAAATCGTTATTACTTTACTTTAAAGCAGAAAAATATCTCGAACTCATTTTTATCATTCTTAAAATTAGTGTAGTTCTGCATTTTATATTTAATAATGTGTTGAAAATCCCTATTATATTATATATTTCTGTTCTTTATCACTTAATTTTCCTCAGTGGAGAAGCTTCTTCTGCCAATGCTTCTGTGTCTTTGTATCGGTGTATGTCCTGCGGCGTTCGGCAAGCAACTCTTGCCAGCGTTGAAGGAAAAACCGCAATGCGGCACATTATGCGCGCTGAAAATTCCCTCAAGTCCCTTTCATTCCCGAAAGGAAAAGGGAAAACGCAGCCGCGAAAGAAATGCGCAAATGTTTGCCCCGCCCCGTCGCTCCTTTCTCCTACTCCCTTCTCCCTTTTTAAGGGGGCGTGTCCGCGGTCGGACATGGCTATTTGGTTGCATTTTCCCCACCGCCTCTGATAAACTCAGAGCTCCCGAGCGTTTGCTTTGCGGTTTTCCGTTTATTTTCCCCTGCTTTTGTGCTCGCAAAAAAAAGTATAAAAAATATTTACAGAAAAAAAACCATAACTAATTAATGTTTTTGTGCGTGAAAATGTATTATAATTGTGCACCTGCCGCTGCTGTTGACGTTTGCGGCAAGGTAAATATTAATGTTGCTTTAAATCCACGTCTGCCGGCGACATTTTAGCCCGGAATTGGGCCTTTTCACTTTTGATTGAAATGTTTGTCAAGTTTATTTGCTTTGGGCTCTGTAAAATGATTTGCCAGCAAAGCCCAGGTAACAATGTAAACACTTTTGTGTTTCGTGTGCGCCTCCAGAGTCCCGAGTTGTGAGTCCTTTCGCCAGAGAGATGATAGATGAGTGGCATCCCGGCGAGAGAGCGACCATGGGTTAAGGACTTGACGGCAGCTCTCGGCCTTAGCTTGGTTCAATTAAGACAAAGCTACTCTGGCCGAACACATACATATATTGATTTTTATTCACTAATGAAAAGTGAACATAAAAAGCAAAAGACACTTAACCCTTTTATTGAATCGGCCACGCAATCTGCCGTTGACGTCAGATAGTGTCTGACTAACTGACTGATGGACTGACACACAGAAACAGACTGACTGACTGACTGACTGACACACTGACTAACTGACAAAACTGGCGACGGGCTGACTTTTCATGACAGCACGGGCAACAGCTTGGTTCAGCGCCTCCCAAGTGCCGGTCCTCCTTTTCTCTCTCACAGAAAAAAACACTTTAAAAACCAGGCACTGACACAACGTCGAAGCGTGATTGCACTGTAAAAAGTCAGTGTCCTTTTGGGTCACGTATCCTTATTGAAGGATTTTGTGAGGCAGCTTTTCTTGATTCTTATTTCTATATATATTTTATTTCTGCCTTTTAATAAAGTTTAAAATAATGTAACTTAATGATAAGGTATTAAAAAGCTGGCACCTAAGCCATGTTGAAACCTGATTGGACGGGAAATCAATCTCTTATTAAAATGTAGCATTTCGTGAGAGCTAAGCTACAATAGCTGGGTAATATCTATGCTTACTATAGTTTGTTTCTGTTTAAATTATTTTATTTTCAGTAATTTGTATCCTAAAATAAAGTGTATTTCATGTTTAATTATATATACATATAACACAGACATATAAAATATTCGAAAAGATAACGTAATCCTTTGATCCTAAAAGACAAAGGCGCGTTCTTTGAACATACAAACATCATTATAAAATAATACTTTCCAGTTCCTTTATAGGAAATTCTTAAATTCTCCCAACTTTTATACAAAATTTTTTCGTCAAGTGCCTGGAAGTGTGTTGGTGTCGGTGTCAGTGTTCGTGGACGTGTTCGTGTCTGACTGAGTCTCGAAGCGCACACATCACGCCTCTGCCTCGGGAAGGGGCTTTTAACCCACATAATAATTACTGTAGTGAAAGGTTACCACGGTCGAATGCGAAAAGTTGGAGTCGATAATTGCAGCGGGCTTCTTCTGGGGGGCTGCTGGCGGCAGCGATTGTTAAATATGAGTATTTGCACAGGGTTGTCTTATAATCGGAGGGCCTACTAATTGCACCGGCATTCCCCCAATGTAAAGACCGTTACGCCCCCTTAATTGTCGAGCCACGCATCGATGGCTCTGTATTCGTTTTGCTTCCTCTTTATTTCATTTTCTTTTTCCTGTTTTTTTGTTGGAATTTTCACGAGTATTTGGTATTTCGCATTCGCGATTGAGTGAGTAAGCAATGCTCGGTCGGCTGCATGTGCCACTTCCACTTGATAGCGTCATGGTTCCGGCTCCGTATCCGTATCAGCATCGAGTGGGTGTCGGTGTGGGTGATTTTGGTGTTTTGGAATGAGAGATGCCGGGAGCTAGGACCTCGCATTCCGGGACAGGACAGGGAAAGCTCAGCTGCATTGAAATAGAGCCACGTTTGCGTGACATTCGGGCGTTAGTAGCGAAATGCGTTTGTTTTGATGGCGCTGGGACAGTGGGGAAATGGCACATTGAGAAGGCTTTCGGCATTCCTCACTCTGTTTTTTTTTTGCAAGACTTTATTACTTGTTTGTCTGTGGGATACACGCTATGTAGTTTTTATGAGAGACTAGCTATTAATAGCGGGCCAACTTTGCATGCCAATTTGTATAATTTAAATAACTTTGTTTAATTCTTGAATGGTACTCTTGGTTTATGCTTTTTTTTCGCACAACTGCTGACCGCTGTGGCGCTGAAAAGTAGGCAACACTTTAATCTCGAGCTCCCGAAGGAGCTGGGGTCGTATTTAATGTGTGTGTTGGGTGTGTGTGTGTGTGCTTTGAAAGCAGAAAATGCATTTAGTATGCAAACAAAATGGGCACAAAACTGTCGTTATTTATGCAAACCTAACTTCTGCTCTTTAGAAATTATTATTTCGCTCCTTTCACATTTGCCCCGCTCCTCTCTCTCTCTCTGTGCTTTTTTGTTTATTCGTTGTTTCTCTTGCTGTTGCCAGTTGGTTTGCATTTCCGTCTTTATGTTTGCACACACACACACAGGCATGTCCAGACACACACACACACACACACACACACACAGACCGACCACACGGAAGTGGAGACGCATAATGAGCGGCCGGAGCATTTGGTACGCTTCCTTCCGTCTTGTGTGCCGGGATTTAACTTGTGCTGCATGCTGCAGCTTGTGGCATGAATGGCTTTAACCCTATAGCTTTAGGCTAAATTGCTCAATAATAGTATTCAAGTTAATAATTATAATTAGATTATTAGATAAATTGAAAGCTTCTCATTGAACCCAAAAATGTTACCAGTTCCCTATAAAAATAACTAATGAGGATGATGTGGATTGGGTCAAAAATATTTACTCTGTCTTTATTTAGTCAATCCATTATGATTTTATGTCTTAATAAATATAGATATTTATACTTAAATTTGTGTAAATTATGATCAAAGACATTTTTACAAGTTGTTAAGAATCTTTCTCTTAACTTAACCCTAAACTTTAAATGAAAATATTTAATATAAGCCAAAGATGGCCATCAAAGGGTTAAGCCTTAATAAGCTGAAATTCGCAAATGGCACGCTTTAAGTCCTGGCCCGGTGCCATCAATTAAAGCCAAATACTTTGTGCCGTGCGCCGGGGAAATAAAGGGCAAAGAAAAAAATGTATTACGCCCATTCACGTGGCACTGGGATTCAGGGACAAAAGCTTGGCGCGCCGTCACCAAATGAATGGCCACCTGACAGGCATCTATTAAGCCAGGTGACCCCGGGTGAGGTTAGCAGGGGAAGAGGAGGAGGAAGTGGAAGAGGACTGGGTCTGGCTAATTTGCCACAGACCCGTGGCCATTGAGTAGCCGCTGGCCGCTGCTCGGTTGTCTGCATCTGTCCAAAATGTGGGCGGAGTTGGAATTGGAGTTTTGGGCTGGAGTTGGAAATTATATGGCGCGGCCATCATCAACGAGTCGCCATCTCAACAATCACTTTCCAAATATGTCAACATAATTAATTTTCAATTATCCCAGTGACATTTCCCGCATACACACACAGACACCAGGACCCTCGCTTGACCCGCTTGGAAACCAGCTAATTGGGTGGGGCTGTGAGGGGGCTGGATGGGCGTAGTCTATTATTATTAATAGCAGGAGCTGAGCCGGCGACCCTCTGGTGTCACTTAGTATAATTGAGCGGCATTTGATGGGAAATAATTCACAATCCCATTGGCTCACAATGGACTAAGTAAATTATTTTTGATGTTCGTGCTGATGTTGATCGATTAATCACGAAAGCAAATGCCGATTCATAGTTTTCCACCAGCAGCAGCAGCAGCATAATTTGACCCTGACCCAAAGCGTAAACCGCATAAAGGTGACAACTCTGTGGTTTTCCCAGCTGACAGTGTCGTGTGTGTCGCGCCTGCCTATCTGTGTGTGTGTGATTTAATGGCAGGCCATCAATTTGACGCCTTCGAATTGGGCCAAAAGCAACCACACTAAGAGAGACAGAGAGAAACTGTGCCCAGGGAAGAGTCAACAACGTGCCTCATCTTCGTTACGAATTGAAAACGTGCCAGGCGGCTGTGGAAGTGGCATTTACCCAAATTAAATTGGAGCTTCAAAGACCTTTTTATCACCTGACGTTAATCAAAATTCAAAAAGCCGGCAAATGTAGCGGAAGTAATGAGAAACGCTCTGGGTGCCCGGATCGGATCGGATTGGATCCATTCCATTTCCATTCCATTGCGGCCCGCCGCCTCGCCTCGCCTCGCATCACCTCGCTTCGTTTATCGGCGACGAGCCGGGTTTTGGTAGTTGGCTTAATCATCGCCCCCGGCCTGGTGTCAAACCGCAATGTTTCTTTGAGTCGGAGTCAGATATTCCTTTGCCACCTTGTGCGCACAGAGAGAAATGGTGGAATAATGCATAACAAAGTAGTTGTTCCATAAACTACTAGATATCATAATATTTAATACAATAAACTTAGGGTGAAGTATCTTTATTTTTCTATGAGAACAACTATCAACTGATAGGGTTCTTAAGAAATATCTTTTGGATTTTCTTTTATATTTAAAAAGATTCCTGAAACTAGTATTTCATTATATAGAAATATAACCTTGTGTTGCTCCAGTTATATTTATCTAAAAATCAGCCCTATCAACCTGAAACTATCAGCAGTAAGATGTCCGATTTTAATATCCTTTTTTGACAAGTGTAATTACCGATTGCTCGAGCTTTTTGTCTGCCGTTTTGGTTTCCGTTTTGCATAATAAATGTCACAGCTCACGACAAGGAGCGAGAACGATGGCGGAATGAACTACAATGGCAATGAGACCGAGTACAAAAAACGAGAATGAGCAAAACAAGTCGCTTAACAAGCAGCAGCAACTACTTATGCTCAGGTAGGTAGGTGCCTCTGGTCGGGCAAGTGCTTCTCCCCCACAGAAGAGCACAATGCCAACGAGATGTGGAAGTGGTTGTGGGTTCAAAAAGCAAAAAAAGACAAAAAAAAAAAATGGCAAATGGCAAATGGCAGAGAAGGAATCTTAACCGGAATTATTCATAATGTTCAGGAGGCACGCATACATTTGCATTTCACGGATACGAGTGTCACTATCGAGACGAGGGGCATAGACATTAACATGTCGCCTGGCTGAAATAGAACCATTGCGGAGACATGGGGCTCTATATAGGATATGGTATGTTATGTTATGTATGGGAGGGGTGCCGGATAACCCCGATACATGCCCAGGCCCAGGCCCAGGCCCAGCCAAGCAAGTCATTCAATTTAGCTGCCAGACACAAAAAACACATACACTCGCCTTTCCAAAACAAGGACATCACCAGATATACACTAATAAAAGTGAAAAAGGACGTGAGCAACGCTCTTGGAATTTCAAACATGTTGCATCTCCGGCAGCTCGCTCGCAATCAGACGAAACTAAACGCGGAGTGTTTCAAACGAAATGGAAATGCTGGCAGCGACAGCGACAAGAGTCCCTAAAAAAAAAACAGAAGCAGGAAGCTAAACATTCAGCGGAATCAGCAAGACAAATACCGTGGAAGAAAAAGGACACAGCCAGGACAAAGCTGAAAAAAATAAACAAAAAAGAAATTCAAGCGCAACAAAAGGAGACAAATAATTAAAGTAAAAAGTTTCCTTCATCAGTTTGCTTATTTTTTATTCATTTTTTAAATGTATCCTGACCAAAGGTACAGCATTATGTTAACTTCGCGTGGTAAAGTCTTTTAGATAGAATTGTTTTGGGAATGAGCTTTAACCTTTCCCAATATTGTCATGCGTTTACAAATATTTTAAAATGTTTCGATGTATAGAATAAGAAATAATAATCACTATAATTGGAGCTTTTTAAACCTTGCTTAAAAATTTTTTTAGTACTTGTAATTTGAAAATAAAGTCCAAGATGTTAAAGCACTTAAATATGTGTGATATAGATAATGCAGGTCAAGTAATATTAAAAATATATTTTCCTTTAAATTCTGACAGATTTAAATAAGCAAAAAACACACTCTGTACAGTTGAAACTTTTAAATTATTCCCATTGAAACCCATTGTATTAACAGACCTCAGAGTATTTAACATTCGTTAGGGAAAATTCAATATTTGAGCTGTGTTCTTATTCATTTCACGTTGATTTGGTGGCTGGGTCAGGACCTGTTATCAGTCAGGCCAAGGAAGAATTCATCAAGGTCAAAACGTTGATGGTTTCGCCCTTCCATCTTCCATCTTTCGCCTCCTGCTCCCATCGCCATGGATTCATGGATTCGGTGGTTAGGTCAGGTTCCGGAACTTTTCCTTTTCTTTCCTGTTTTTGTTTTTGTTGGTGTTGTGTTGTGGCTTGTCTGCCTCGCCTGACTGCCTTTGACAACGGCTCCAATGACGCGATGGCAGAATTGGGGTTAGAGGAAGATCCCAAACGCGTTCTTGTTCCTTTTTGCCCGGGTTCTTCACTGTTTATCGCCGTAACCGACGAAAAAAAAAGAAAGTAATTTCTTAAAAAAGTTTACAACGGCCGGGGCCAAAAGGGTCGAGAACCCGCAACGAGTGTCAAGTGTTATTGACGATTTGTTGATGATGTGGCAGAAAGAGGGGGTGGCCCACAAGCTGAACCCAAGCTATGCAAAGGAATGGAAATCGGCCAAAAATTCGTCCCGGAATCCTTTTGTCGTTGCTTGAGTGATGCTGCTGGCCACCGCAACTTCGTTTACGTGTCTATCCCGGCTCATTTTTCCATTTTCCAAGCTCTGGCATTTCACTTGCATATGCTCAACGCACAAAGGAAATTTTCTTTGACCCGGCTTTTGGGGCACTTTCTTTCCCCTAATAGAAAAATCTAGGGAACAAGGCTAAGGTATGTCCTATGACTTTCTTTAGCTGTTTGTGAAGGAATAAGGGAATGAGAAATATTAAAGCCAACATAAAGAACATGATACAACCTAAGAGAACTCACATTATTGAAATATTGTTTAAAATTTAAGACAATGTGTATTAACAGAGCTTACAGATAGACTTCAAAAAACCTTTTAAAGTCGGAAACTCTATCTTTCTATCCTTGCAAAAAAACCATATACCCCACGTGTACTAGAAAAAAAAGCAAAAAGGATAGAAGAGAATATCCAAGGTAAACACGAAGAGCACGAAACATCTTTTCAGTGCGATAACAGAAATATTCTTCCATTCAGGCAGACACGGGGCACGTAACAGTTTTATCTCTTATTCAAAGTGTTGGCTGGCCTTGCTTCTTTGGGTGTAAGTAAACTTCTGGCGGGCATTAAGCCGCCGCCCAAAAAAAAATAAAAGAAAACTTTTCAAGTGTTGAGCAATAATCAGAAAGGCTGGACTGGACAGCACCTACGCCCAGCCCCCTTTTTGGGTCGGGGAAAATGTTGTCGTGGAAAAGTTTTCGTGTTCCCGGGCATTGCTTAAATGGGTTTATGGGTTCATTTGCAGTTGTAATAGGCGTTGAAATACCGGGGATTTTCGGTCCTTTTCAAGCATCACAATGTCTTTGTTTCTTTCCTCTCATCGTCTGAGTGGGATATCCCATATTCCATAGCTCTCTAATACGCTCCTTCATCTCCTTGATGGGCTGCAAATGAGGGCGAGCGTCAAAGTTAATTACACTTTCGGGCCCGCCTGGCACGCAACCTTTCTTTGTTGCTGCTATTATTTATTTCGTTACTTTAATTTTTTGCGTTCCTTTTGGCTTATGATCCGTTTCGGTTCCGTTTCCGCCGGAAAAGTCCGAGTGAAGTTTAGAGCACATAAACAGTTTTGTATTTCAATTAACCGAATGGACGGACACGAAATCAATCGCCAGTGAATCACGATGAGCTGCGAATGTTGGGCCGTCCGTTGAAATGAATCAAATCAAATATTTATTGTTTTCGATCCAATAAATTTTTATCACTCACCGGGGCAGCTGGCAAATGGCCAGCCATGGCGTGGGTCGTGGGCCGTGGTAGGTGAAAAATATCCAAGTGACAACGCCTCCGGCGACAGCACACATTCGCTTTCAATAAGAGTAAGGGGACGGAAAAAAAGAGGCTCAAAGAGGCGAGAAAATAATAATCATAAAATGGCGGATGAAATTCACAAATAAATGCGAATACGAGAAATACAAATCAAACCCGGCTCGCCCAGCCGCATATGAGCGGAAGTTGGGCCTGGCCTTCAGTGTCTTTCCGAGGGTGGCGTTTATGCGTGTGTCAGAAAAAAAGCGAGCATAAAGAATTTGCAATTTAAAAGGGATTTACTGCGCCTCGTAAAACAAACACAATAAAAGATCAAACGACATGACAGGCTAAGGCCTCTGTCCCCCACTTTTGGCTCCCTTCTGACCTCTGAGAGGCCCCGGAGGCGAAATGTCAAAGGATGAGGACGGGGATGAGGCCGCCAATGTACGACATCAAGGCACAAAAACAACAGACACGAGCCGAAAGATGACAAAATAAAAGTAAAGCCGAATTTGGTGTGACAACTTTTCGGCAGGCAACGGGAATCGAGATGGATATGACAGGGCCAACACGCACACACACACACACATGAGTGTCTGGAGTTGGCCCACACAGACACATGTGTGCGTGAGTGGGGGAGTTGGCGAATTGTTTTTCCTTGGCTTCAGCTGCCTGCCACTGTTGACGTTTTAATCGAATCAATCCGGCAGCCAAGCGTGCCCAAAAAAAAAAAAAATAAAGTTATAAACTTGTTGGCAGTTGGATTGAGAGTTCATGTTCATGCTCCAGCTCCTGCGGTTTTTTGTTTTTTTGGGGAGAATAGATGGAGGCTTTTGCTCATGGGGATGTGATGCTCCTCTATTCCTATCTGGCGAGCTAATTTACGCAACAATATACAAGTTGTTTGCTTGTTTTCCTATTTGAGTCAGCCTATTTGAACAGCATCAGTTGGATGAACGAAAATGATTTTCGGTTCGTCCTGGGATTCTCATCAAAACTGAAAATGAAAATAAGAGGCAGGAGCTACGATTTGATTTTCTCGATTTTTACTCCGATTACTTTGGGGTGGAGCATGGCATAAGAAGCTTGAAATGTAAACCAAACTATTTCAAAGATTTTTACTAAATAAGGTTACTTTGCAAAGTACTTTAGGTTCATAGGATCTAGGTAACAATTATTTTAAGGAGTTATGAAAGCATAGTCAGAAAACATATATGCCAATTTCTACTCTACAAATGCAAGCGTTCATAAATTTAAAGAGCTATTCATATTACTTCAACAATTAGTTTATAAGAATGAAAAAAAGTAATCAAGCTTAGCTTGAATGGCATATCATTTATGTCTATCATTTTTGGATAATGAAACTAACAATTTCTTATACATATAACCAACAATTAATCTAATTTATCGACCTGAAAATCCAATTAATTGAGAATTCATTGAACCCGGTCGGTCGGCATTTCAATTATTTCTGCTGTCTGCCACAGAGTAGAGTGGCACAGAGAGTCATAGCGTCAAAGCAAATGTCAAAATGATAAACATCGTGCTGGAGTGGCATCTGTGTCTGATTAAGTGGGCTGGGAATTTAATTTGTAATTTAATAAGTACGCTTGCAATTATGCAAACTAAATAAATTTGAAATCAGCAGACGATGAGGAGGCACCTCCAAGTTATAGCCATTATTGTACATGAGTGCGATGAGTGGCGCCGCGCTTGAGTAAACAAACTACAGACTTAATCCAATTAATGTTGAATTTAAATGCTTGAGACGATTTGGCAAACACTGAGTGACTGACTGAATCATCCCGACTCGATTGGCCCATTGAGGAGATGAAGGACATACGAGGATGGAGTGCCGTGAGTGATCGGGGAAGTTGGAGCCAGCGATTCACATTACAGCTTGCAGCCGCAGCCACAACCGCAACGTGAAGAAGTTACTCCAGGGAACGTGGTGGCCAAAAAGGAAACTTTTTCCTGCGACGTAGATAGTTTTTCCCTAACAGCTCATGTGTGTGTGTGTGTGTGTGTGTGTGTGTGTGGGCGGTGCAAGGGGCGTGGCAGCTCACAGAACCAGTGCTCTACTCGGCACGTAGACAGCCTCTCACTCAGGTTGTGCACTGAGAGGAAACTCTTGGGCAGGTTAAGGATATACTTGTTGTGATACCTCTAATCTTTTGAAGGAAAGATAAACGTAAATCATTGAGCATTGGCAAGAATCAGTTTACAGGAAATTCTGTGCTAACTTTTCCGGTTTATAAAATCTTTTCGAACATGAAAATCAATGTTAAAATAAGAAATTATTTCGAAATATTTAATATAGTGAATCCTTTAATTAATTACTTCTTGGATTTTTTTGCTCAGTGTGCGCGTGTGTGCTGGATTCTGGGCTACGTAATGCGTCATGTTCGAGTTTATCGCTTGGGCCCCGAAATTGCCATAGTGGGCAGGGCTGGGCAGGGTGGGGAACCGAAAGGAGCCGTCAGATAGGGGCGAAAGACCAGCGCTGACGGGACGTGAGCCAGGAGCTGGAGTTGAACGAGTCTGGCCATCCTGATGGCTGGCCTGTGACCAAAGCGGAGCCTCCCAGAGCTCGGGGATCACGAGATGGCCAATGTTCGGTGGTAACAAACTTCCCTCACACTGACAGCACCGAGGAGAGCGTGTGTGTGTGTAAGGGGGGGAGGGGGAAGGGATGGAGAAAGGAGTGGCGAGTGTGGGAGGATGCGAAGGACTCGGCTGAGCATGTGCCAATGTGCTGTTAGTAATGGAACCGCAAATTGAACCAGCCGGCGGGTGAGAGCGGAAACGGAAGTGGCCAACTGCCCTGCCCGCCTGCAATTTGCAACCAGAGACCTTTTTGAGGTCCCAGTAACAGAATTGCCTGATCATCGCTTTGATTCACGATTCGCTTGTTGCCGAAAAACATATTGAATGCATTTGGCAACTAATTAGATTTTCCCTCTTTTCCGCTTTCAATGCAAATCGAGCGAATGAGTTTCCTGAAATCACAGAAAGGGCTTTGTCGTGGTCTGGAAACTACAGACTGAGGAAAGGATACTACTGATAAATCCTCATCCCTATCCCTATTCTGCCAACTCTATGTTAAATTAATAAATCTTGTGGTTGTTTCGATAATTGAGCTTAATTTGTAAGTTTACCAAATTGTTTACTATTAAACGCACCTGTATCTAGTATTCGCCACACTAACAACTAATTAAATTCGTGTAACATTTGTTGCAAATCGAGCGAATGAGTGCACAGAGTTCGTGGCATATTCACTCGCATTTGATATTGGGCGGAAACTAAATGGCGGAAAAGCGTCAGCGGAGCGTGGTAATTCAGCGGGGTCGAACGCGTTCTGTTAGGTGGAAATTCGTCCCGTTCACATGCTCGGCAGCGTTTTGTGTCCCCTTTGTGCCACCCACCTGACTCAGCGACTGTGGATGCTGCGGCTTGCGGCTGCGGCTGCGGCTAGTTTGCCTCACCTGTCGCACCTGCCGCACTTAACTCACCTGGTGGGGCTTGAATTCAACCGCCTGGCTGCACACACAAACGCACACAAACGCACAAGGGCCGCAGCAATTGTCGTCCTGTGGCAGCTTTGTTTTCGTCCTTGCCACTTGGCTTTCGCATTGCCTTTTTACTTGTAGCATGCGACTGTTGCGGTTGTCTTACACTTGCAGAAAATATATAAGTGAAGTAATTTTTATATAACAAATCAAAAAGGAAGCAAAAACCAAAAGCTTATAGAAATAAAATGCCCAAAGAATAACTATAATTTCATTTTACTCCATGATTTCCTTTGCAATAACCTGGTTAAAACTTTTCTTATGCTCTCAGTATATTTATTTTTTTTTGCGTAAAATGAAGGGATTGACCGTGCTTTGCGTTGTCCCGACAACGAGATTTATGCAAAACGTATTTATTGTTGTCTCAAGCTCCCGACTTGAGTCCTTGCTGTTCTTTGTCAATTGCCGACTTAGTGGTTTGCCGGAGGCTCGGCATATTAGGCCATCTGGACTTTAATCACTCAGAGCTGCTGGTCGCCCATAAAATTAAATAGCCGCTTAATGCCAGGATGGAACCGGGTCCGAAACTAAACAGAATTAAAAGCAAGAGGGCTCAGAGTGGGCCAGAACCTTGAGAAAGTTGTAAATGTGCTAAAAAGCAAGATGAATTGCCGGTTATTATTGCCAACTTCATTTGCTATGCACTCAAATGGGAGTGGGGAGAGCCGGGCCTCTAACTGGGCCAAGAGCCCCCGAAATAAGAGCCATCTTTAAGATGCAAAAAAAAGTAAAACCAAAAAGGAAGAGGAAAAGATGACGAGAGGCTCCCCAATTAAGCCCACCTTGGCGGCGTTACAAATGAATATTAATTATGTATGGCATGCTAATTCCGCGGATCCATTAATCACAATTATAATTTATGCTGTTCTTTTTTTCACCTTTTCACGTACATTAATTCTCACATTTTTATCGAACAATTGCCACTGGCACACTGGACTCATTAGCATTCGCATGGATAATAGAAATTTAAGTTGTAAAATCAATAAAGTGCCACATTAATTATTACAGCAACAATGCAATCACGCGACACTAATAAATCCCTGAGGCTATGTACAAATCTGCGAATAATTAATGTGTGAGAACCCAAAATGGCATACCAAATGACCCGTCCTCCATTATGGAAATATTATAATTGCATATGACCCCCAGAGGGGGTATCTCCCTTCGTATTAATGATGGTACTAGCCAAAAGGTAATACCAAAAAAGGAGTCATACCATTAGTTAAAGTATGGAATAACCACATGGATTACAGGAAGGGATTTAGTAGATGGAATTCCTGTAAATAAACATATTTTAATATATACGTCTATCATAAGGGTATACAAATTTCACCTAGAATATGTAGTTATAAATAAAACCATAATTTTATTTATGCTAGAGTAGATTGACAAATGCATTTAAGGCACTTCCTGCTGAATGTCGTCCAATCAAAATGCGCATAATTTACAAAATTACGAATTGCATTTCGCATTTACATTTGTAAAGATGGTACATGGCCACTTATCCGCCTGGACAGTGCCAGATAACCGGTTAATAATTGTTCGGCTTACATTTCGTATTTATTGTTTGATTCGGCGGCATTTCATTATCCTGCTCGGCAAAAAGTCAAATTGTAAATATTTTTCCATGTCCCCTGTCCGAGCTGACTTATTTTTCTTTGGCAATTATTCAGTGGCAGCCAGCTCGCTTCAATTTCAATAATTAATTGAACAAATTTTACTTCTCTCTCCCGATTGCAGCTGAGCGAAAAGCGAAAAGCGAGCGAACGAGCGAAGGACAGAACAGGCGACAACGTCCTCCACTGATATCTGGATTTCATTTGTGCAACAAACCAACCCAATGACAACATGCTGAAACTGCTGGCCGTGATTATTGGAATTTTTTATTTAGGTGAGTGCCGAGAATATATCCTTTATATCCAATCTCTACCGGACAGTCGCAGCGTGTTTAATTAATTGCACTCGTTAAATTGAATCTCGACATGAGCCAGCAAAGGCTAATTAATCACATTTCCCAGGTAAACGATTTGTATTCGTAATGTTTTTGCTCATTAAGTCGATTCGATTCGATTCGATTCGATTCGATTTGATTCGATGCCAAATGCATTTTCGATGGAATTTAATTTTTTCGTGCTCACGAATGAATATTATTTATTCAGTTGCCATTTAAACATTTACGGAAATTTCATTTAACCATATGTAGAGGTTTACAGTTTGGGAATTATTGCTACCATGTCCTGCTGATATAAGTTCTTTTCAAACTGTAGCAGGACTTTATGGGTCTGGGATACTTTGAGCTTTTTGCTGAAGTGTTTCTCAAACTGTGAAGGCCATGGTTTAGTTCAAAAAATAATCTTTGAAAGCTTTTAGCCTATGGTAAAGTTTAATAAATATCCTTAGATAGCTTTAATTTGAAGAAATATCCTTTGAAAGCTTTACTGTTGTAAAAGTGAAAAGCTAAAAGGATAAACAAAAGCTGAGAGTACAGAAAGCTTTATTATCCTGTGCTTTAAGCTAGGGAGGGAACGTTGCTCTACAATAAACTGCTATAAAAAGCTCGAAATCTTGAACATTAACTCTGATATCTGATTTTACATTCTTTACTTAAAAATAATACTTTATTTAGACTTCCACCGAAACGTAAAATAATATATTTCTATAAGTAAAAATATCTCCTACGTTTATTTATTTCAATGTTTTTTCAAAAACTCCTTTAACAATCTTCAAGTGTCCCGAATAGTTATCAATTAAATCACTTCATAGCATAACTTTAATCGCACTTCAATTGCTGACCGTCGCCATTAGAAGGCCACAAAGGCAGCGGTAAAAACCAACACATAACGGCAAACTATAATTATGTTTATCTTAATTATATTGCGTGACGTAAGTTTCTTATTAACCGACAACAAAGTCACAAAGTCAGCAACAATTTACCATGTTTATGGGCGTCATCGACGGCGACAGCGGCGGCGGCGGCGGGGCCAAAACCCTAAGGAATTATTATTACATGCAGGTGACCCAGGGATCCACTCACTCCCCTCGAGTCGCGTGAGCAATCACAGTCCGGGTGGGCCGCCGAGAGCCACAAAAGAAAGCCAGAAAGTGGCTATGTGGAGCCACCAAGTGGTCACTACCGAGTGGCGCCTTTTGTCCACCTTCACATGGAGTGGAGCTCAATTTTATATTTGCATATAAAACGTGTGGCCACTTGAAGAGATGGGTATGGGTACGCGTTCCTAATGGAGGCACAACAATGGACGGCGGCGGCGGTTCTTGGGTTTCCTAGCGCCTTGCAGCGCCGAAAAGTGTGCTAAGAAATTAAGCACATTGGTCATTTTCATTTGCGTGCCTTCGAGCTGTTTCGGGGCCACGCGGCGTATGCGCAATGCAAAGAAAATATACTTTGAGTCCGAGGGCGACGCACGCAACAAAAAAAAATATATATAAAAACTGCACGTCATTACCTTGATTTGTGGCGACTTTTGAACTCATTCAGAATTCCTCCTCCCTTTCGCTTGGCTTAACTCTACTTGGTAAGCCAGCGAAATTTCTCATTGCGAGTCAAGTGCTTAGGCCGCATCATTTGGGCTAATCAAAAGCCAAAAAGGGCATAATATCAATTTTCCCCCCATTTTAATACCGCTCATCGATAGTTCAAGTGTCTCTGCCTGGCGATAAATCAAAATAATTAAGTCGCTTTAAATTGACTTGAGCTGGCTTTGACTTGGTTTGGGGCCGGGACGACTTCAGCTTTTGGGGGTCCATAAAGTGACTGGCATTAACCAAACTCCCAAGTGGCTCTAATAAGCTTGAGACAGCGCTAATTTTACCCTCATTAAACAAGCTGACATGCCAGGCCCAGGACGAGGACCAGATTGGTGGCGCCGCACAGGACGATGCCTGCTAACGGTTTAGAGAGCTCAATAAACTCAAAGGGCTGGCCGACGCCACGACGTCCTTCCGCCCGTCCTCACCCATCCCCTCACCCCCCATTCCTCACCAGACCAAAACCCACCCTCCCGACGACCAAAACCCCACCGATTGCCATGCCAGCAAGCGTCGCCATTTTGGCAGTCATTAACGGCAAACTGCTTCATCATTTAATAACCCAAAAGTGAGCTGGTTAAATGCCGAGCGATGCGATGGGGTTCCTTTTGGGCCAAAACACTCGTACACCCCCATCAGCCAACAAAAAAAAAAGGATATATGTGTGGCACACAGACAACAGCTCGGTCTGGCTGGAAAAAAACCCAGAGTGGCACAGAACATGCCACACTTATTTTTATAGATTTCATTTTAACACCGAAAAAGGCAAACGCATGGAAACTTAACCGATGCCGGTTCCAAGTCCTTGCCATCGCTTCTGCCACGCCCCCGTCCTCCTTGCTCCTGTTTTCTCCTTCGCTTGGCAGGCCCGAGACTACATAAAATTGGCAAGGCGTCAAAATGGGCAGGAAAGCAAAGAAGGCGGCGGCGGCCCAAAAAAAGGGTTCATTATGGCAATTTGCTTAAACTCGTGAGCTCTGCTATGGCGGATGCTCCTCGATTCTATGGGAACTTTGTGGCCTTTTTTTGTTGGCAGCGAGTATCTTAAAGCCCGCCATGATTTGGGGGTTAACTGAGAAAGAAAAATAAAAAAGAGCGGCATCATTCGTCGGTCTGGCTTTCGTTTCACATTCGCCACACTTGGCGTGTCGGTGGTCGCGTTCATAAAATATAATGAAAAGCAACATTTCCGGTCGTAGCATAAAATATAAGCTCGGCTAATTCCCAACTCCTGTCACCTCGAACTAAGCAAAGTTCAATGCACTCGCTGCATTTCCTTAGCGCCATCCGTTTTCTCCTCCGCCATGTGTGCTTAGTGTCGCCTTTGCCAGGACATTAGCAAAAAAGGTGGTTGGTGGTCTGAACTACTTGGATTTATAACATGATTTCACCGCTGCAAGGGCTATACAAAATTTTTAATTGAGCCTAGATGGCAGTTGCACAGCCAACACGCAACGTGACTCGGTCTTGGTAAGGACTTGCGCCTCGATTGGCAATAGTAAAATATTTCAAAAACCACTTAAACCACGGACAAGAAAGCATTCTGGGGCACCCACAACAAAGAGGATACACACAGAGAAAATAATGGTCAGAAAATGGATAGAAATTTGCATAACTAAAAGTTTAAGCAACTGGTAACCAAGCCTGATGGCCTTCAGCCAGATATGTATTAAAATATAATTATATTTTGGATATTTAATTATTTAAACGCAAGCAACTTGTTCTCTATTGCTTTCTGTTAAGGAAAATAGTTTTCTAGTATAAATATTTGGAATAGAATTTGTAATTAAAACTCTGACATTAAGTCAATACATTTAATTATGGTCCTTTAAGTACTAAGCTTTATTAAATCCACAATTCTTTTCCCCCCTAGAATTTATATAGAACGTTTTCTCCGTTTAGAATTGTCGTGGCCATTTTTCCCCAGTTGTCGTCGCTGCGGCCGGAAGTCCTTGTCGCGGAAAATGGAGAGGGAATGCAGAGTTGGCGTGTTGAGTTTTCATTTTTCGTGCGTGCCTAATTATATTTGCGTGTGCATGACCAATTGCTGGCCATAGAAAATCCTTGGGCATTGGCAGCGACTTTAAAGCCATTTAAAAGGATATTAGCGAAGGCGCATCACCGCCATCACCACTGGGTGACAAGTGACATGTGTAGGCGTCGCCGGGATCTCTGCGCCATCGGCGTGTCCTTGGGCCCGCAAATGTTGACTTTATTGTCAGCAATATGATTTGTCACCTCGCACACCACGGGAGACAGCGACTGGCAGACGACAGAGAGCTCCTGGCGTGGAAACCCGACCGACCGACTGACAGATGAGTGTCTGCCGGCGGCGAAGAGTGGACTCCACTCCGCTTCAGCGTATCCCGGCTTCCGTGGCTTTTGCGGTTTGACCCACCTCGTGATCGATTACCATTACAGCTAGGACTCCTATTCGAGAGAAGAGTCCTTAATGGGTAATAAGTAGATTGCGTGATTGCTCCCCGAAGCTCGTCGCATTTTGCAGTGATTGCTCACTTTTCGACACTTTCGATGTGGGGCCGTGTCGGGGATAAACTCTAGGACCTTGGACTCCAGGACCTCCAATGTGGGCGTCCATTAATCAAGCCGGACAAGAGATGCGGCCTCTTTCTGTTCACAAAAATGGGCGTGTTCCGCTTCGAGAAAGTTCGTTTGCATTTTCTATTATTATGAAGACATTTCGTGTCGATGCCGCGCGTATGCTTAACTTTTTTGTTTATTTCTGTTTTAGTTTTCCTCCTGTTTGCCAAGTAATTAGTGGCATAAGGCGAAAGTTTTTTGAGGCAAATGTGGCGTTGGCTTTTGATTTGAAAATAAGAAAGTGGGAGAGAGAGAGACAGAGTGCTGCTTAATTTGAATTCAAATTAAGGTCAAAGGCCGCACACAAAAACTGAATTTATTTCTCTTCAATCGTGCTGCCTGGGAAATTTACACATTTATCGCTTTCGAAAGGGATATGTGCCGCTTTATTCGATCTAAATTGTTTTATGCAAAAGGTCCTTGTCCTTACGCAAATATATGTTAAGCAGATGGAATGCGGATTCCATTCCATTTTTCGGGGATTTTAAATTTATTGGCCCGCATTCCGGGCCCCGTAATTGTTTCACGCTTGAATTTACAATTGTTTTTGGCTCGTGTTTCTTTGGTTTGCCATAAATTTAAGGACAGTAGCAGCGGCAGCGAGTGTGCCGAGTGTTTTGGCCAACTTGTTTTGCATGAAAAAGTGTCAACAACAAGCGGCGGGCCCTGCCTCCGGCTGTGACACCAAAGCTGACAACACTAATGAACGAGCGATGGGCGCACTTGCCACGCCTTCACGCCTTCACGCCTGCCCTTTGCCCGTTGCCCTCTGACCCACGCCCCCAGAATCCGGCAAGGAACTTTATGGCATTTGTTCTATGCAGTTTCCACCTTTCCTTTTCCCCCATTTTTTTTTTTAGTTTCGGTTTTGTTTTTGCCGCCCGCAACTTTGACATAATTCAGGGCAGGGCTGCCAGGATGGCCGAAAAATATGAAAGTTTGCGGGTGTCGCTGCAATATTCGTTCGTTTCTTTACTCCTTTTTTCCCCCATTTTCCCTATTTCCCCTGCAGTTGTTGCTGTTGCTCTTGCCTGCAAAAGTTGATAACGAGCAGGTGTTAAAATGTGACCAAGTGCTGGCTGGCTTTTGGCACGCCTACTCCCCTCGTGCACCACCCACCGCCCACTGGGCTACCTTGGTGATTACAAGTTGTTGACACTTTTGCAGTTTGCGGCAACAACTCAACGCCGCTCAGCTCACATCGGCTCAAAGCGAGAGCCAAAGTTGGCTAGGTTGGCTGTGACCATGGCCAAAATGCCGTCGCCGCAGCAGCATTCGTCCCGCTTCCCATGGAAGGCTGCCAACACGGACGCCACTCAATGTTGCAGAGTTGCCATATTGAGAGGGTTAAGGATATTACCAAAAAAAAAAAAAAAAACAAAGTTAAGAGGATCCTAAAGATGGGTATTATTAATCTAGGGTATATGAAGTTTACAGATGATATTATAGTTTCTCTTAATGATAATCGCCATTATCAAATTGTTGTGATCTCAGAAAGTAAACAATAACACAGAAGAAGTCTATTGATTATTTGATTCCAAATTTTTGAGCTAATTTTAAACATAAATTCTTTAGAAATTTCCAAGTTTTTGCTTCAATTTTCCAAGTGTAATATGCATAATACGATTGCCCCTGCCCTGCTCTATTCTCCTATTTTCCGGTCATATACAAGTTTACGATGCTGGCGTTGACTTTTTAATGAACACGGCAATTTGCCGAAAGGTGAGTCAAAACACTGACACACACACACACTTAAGAGAAGGGGCGTGGCATGGCCTGGCATTTTTGATCAGCCTCGAATATCATTTCACATATCGTTAAAATTCGTTTAGGCGCAGCATACAAATTGCTACATTTCCGCTGAACTTCAAGGCGTTTTACTCGGTACTCTTAAACTCAACCTCAACCTCGAACTCGACCTTCCGCCCTCCCGTTTGCCACCCATTCCGTTCCACCTATCCGCTGGTGGAGTACTTTCAAAAATTTCCTGCGTGCGTCTGCGGTGGGCCTCGTGTAAATTGAATGAAATTGAAAAATTTAACGCAACAGCAATTCCATTACGTTTGCGAGGCTCATTTTCACCGAGTTTCGGCTTGGCCTTTACCTCTCTCCACCTCCACCTCCTCCTCCCCCGACACCCATCACACAACCACCCAACACCCACTCCTGGTCCTGGTTCTGCTTCTGCTCCTCATTCGTGCCACGAATTTTATTCATTACATGCAATTTTTTGCGCCGTCTTCACTTTCGTTTATCTGGGTTTCCTCAACATTTTCGAGCGCATTAGGCTTGGCAATCAGAAATCATGTGTGAAATGGGAAAAAATGTGCGAAATAAAATGAAAATCGCGGTGCTGCGAACAGGAAAAACACTGGCAAAACACCATCACAACTCGCTGGGTCCCAATGGCCTTCAGGCATTTGTCTTTATACGTGTGTGTTTTCAATTACAATGGCAATTGTTGTGGTTACATCCATTGGGGGGTTGGTGGGGTGGTGAAAAATGAAAAGCGAATCAATGTAAATAAATAAACGCTTACAAACAGAAATGCACAAATAGATTGTCATCGGTCTCATCAGGCATCTAACAGAGATTACCGCATTAGATCCATTCGCAAACAGAAATGTATCTGGAGTCGGGGACGGATTCAGATACAGACAGATGGAGATGGGGCTGAGCTGCATATTGTATTTATGCAATCTGCATTTTATAAATATTTTTATAAGCAATCAACAATGACAGCAGACGGAGACCAAGGACCCAGGACCCAGGACCAAAGAGCCGGGCCATCAGCCACAGCAAACATGTTGAGCATGCCAAGTGCGTTGTCTTCGCATTTCGCATTTCCCGTGTGTTATGTTAATGTTTAATATAAATGCCCGCTGTCATGTATTGGCTTCGTCTGCTCCTGGCTAAGAAGCTTTTGAAAGCCAAAGAGAAGGAAGTGCTTTGCTGCACCGAGAGAAAAATAAATGGAGTTTAATAGAAGTCTTAACTACTTCTGAATACCATTAATTATTCTAACATTTCAATGAAGTTATAGACCGGTTTAACTAACTTTACACATATGTATATTGTTTCAATGTTTCAATTAAAGACTAATCCCTGTGTTATCCTTTTACCTCCGGGGAAATGTCATTTTTCCTGAGTGGAGCAAACTCATCTTCCTGGGGCTGCCTGACGCATAAGCAAATAGATATTGCAGTCATCTGACTTGACCAAATCCCATCATTTCGATGTTTATTCTGTAAGCTGCAAACAGCAAAACAGTTTAAATTGACAGCGGAAGCGGGCAAAACCCCTGGAAGATATCCTGTGTTCTGTCCCGGCTAATATCTGGGGATCTTAAATTTTTTAAAGGCCGTAGAAAATTTACATTTTTTGTATGTGCCGGAGCCGCCGGAGCCGCCGCCGACGCCGCCTGATGAGCGTGCATATGTGTGCAATTTTGGTTAGTTGATGTCGCCAACAAACTTGCATACTAAATAAGCCGCTGGCTGCCACTATCTCTCTTTCCACGTCTCTGCTCCAGCACTTCCAACCACACACACACACCCCTTTAGTTTTCCGAATTTTCCACCCACTGCAACCTCCCCCACCGACATTTTTCCCCTCCCTTCCCACAGGCCTCATGCATTTTACATTTGCAGTCGTCAGCCGCTACTCATTTGTTTTCCTTGCGCCCAAAGGCGAACCTAAAAGAAGAGCACACCCACAAAAAACACACCACATAGTCGCACCACAAGCACACACACACACACACACACACCACCTCCACCACCACCACACTCACATGCTCATGCAATTACACAAACCACACTTGCACACAAACACACGCATTATTGCAATTGCACGGGAAATAGACTTTTTGAATGCGAATGCGTTGCACATGTCAGACGGAATGCGCTTAGGAAAAAAGCTGGAAAAACGTGGCTAAAAAAAATAGTATATATATATTTATATATACGAGTAGGAAAGGAAAGTGGAGAGACGATGAAATCCCTTAGCAATACGGAGGGTTCCTTCTTCGCCTGCTTTTCTTTTACTTTGCAAGTAAGTTTTTCCCTCATTTTTTTTTGTATTGTTCTTGTAGTTACAAGGAAGGACAACAACTTGCTTTCTATTCCGAATGTAGTTTGTGAACAGTGGTTTGATTTTACAAATTTCAAGCTTAAAATTAGTTTGTGCTTTATAATAGAAATCTCTTCATATATGGTTTAGATTGTATTTTTTAAATATAAAAGCTTTTAGTTTAGTTGTATGCAGGAAATAATAAAGTTGAATGTGATTTTATTATTTTTTATTATTTGACTAAAAATAAGCATATTCTAGAAAGGGAAATATGTGTTAAATTGAATAAGAAATTATGTTTTAAATTAATTAATTTCATTTAATAATCTTCCTTATTGTATTTATTCATAAAAGTTGGCTTATCATTCAAGAACTGATTGCCAAGGTAACTGATATATTCTATAAGAGATTCTATAGTATATAAAAACTAGTTTCACTGTTCCTCAACTGCACTTGTTGTTGCTTTCATAATTGTTGTAGTTCCCCTTGTTTTGTTGCCATGTTTGTGGGCCCGTCTTCATGTTTCTCCATGATGTCAGCAGGACCAACAGCCAGCATCCTACAGCTGGCATCTGCTGCTGCTGCTGCTTCTCCGCTCACTAAATCCGTGCTACTTAAATCGTCCCTAAAATCCTCGTGGCAATTCTTTCGCCATGGAGCACATGCAGCTTTTGTGTGCTGTATGAGAATTTAATGACATTCTTAAGTTGTCATCAGTGGCTGACTGGCTGCCTGGATGCCTGGCGCTCGGCTCTCGGCTCTCGGCTGGCTAAAATGCAGGGCGAGTCTAGTCACCGGGGACAGCGATTGGGCCAACTATCTTGGCAGGCTGACTACTGCCTTCAGCACTGAGCTCCGACTTGGTGGCATCTTATCCTGTCGCCGTCGCGGCCTTCCTTTCGTCCTCCTTTGCCCCCCCGCCCGAATCCCAATCGCATTTCTTCCCATTGTTGGGACAACGGTGTGTGCAGTGGTTGTAGTTGCTGGCTTGGCGCTGCCGGCATGGCAGGAATATCAAATTGAGTAAGACCAACAAAATGAGTTGAATCATTAGCGTACAATACCCACACAAACAGAGTCGCCGGGCAACGAATGCAACTGTGTTCAGAATATTAGAAAGAGTTACCAATTTACAAAATTTTAGAGAACTTGGAAGTATTAAGAAAATGGCAAACCCTCTAACAAAATAATATTTAACAATATCAGATTAATAAGTATTAATTATTATTAATTATTGTCTTCATTTCTAATAAATAGTGATTTTTTTTGTTAAGTTAACGTCCATACTACATCCGCTTTTCAGTTCCCAAAAAGCATTGCCTACTTTTCAGAGTTCTAATACTGGAATCACTAAGGAGAGAATTTATTTGTTTTAGGTAAAAAACAAAATAAACCTTGATATTCGGAACAAAATACTAATTCCCATAAAAATTCCTTGTCATAAAATCTGGTTTAGTTAGTTTCCAAGAGTTTTTATAAGAAAAATACCTTAAATTGAGAGTTAGATGTGTCTTAGTTTTAGCAGAGGGACTAACTCTTCAACAAAATACTTTGTTTTCATAAATAATTTCTAGGCTATATGTATTATATACTACATATTACTAAGAATTCAAAGATTTTTCTCTATTGCAATGCTATTCTTTTGATCCCAGGTGTATGTGGGAGTTGAAGATGCATCTCTCTCCCAAAATCCCCCTTCCCTACATCTCACATATTGCGCAATCGCTGATGTTTGCCGGGAACCCCGCGGCATTCGCCGCCGCTGGATGCACTTTGCCTTTTGAGAGGATAAAGCCATATCAGCATTAGTGTCTGATGTCTCTTGTCTACTCCCGGGGCAGCATCTTTTTTGGGGACATTTCTTTGGGCCAAGACCTCTCACAAGACAGTTCCATTTTGTTCCAGGTCAGGTGGTCGGGCGGGTCAGATATGAGGCATGTGAACGAAGACGACGACGACGACGACGACAACGATTGTGCAACTCTTTTTTGGGTGATGGCGCCGAGTTTAATTTTCAATTTGGGGCCACAACATTTGCGCCTGCCAGTCAAATGCGAAGGACCCAATTCTATATATACTATACACTCCATAGTCAGCCAGTTATTTTTGCGCTGCATGAGCAAATCTTTAGTATTTGTACAAGCGACAGCCGCAGACTGGAAAAAGCCGCCGCATTTGAATATGCAATTTGCAATTTGACTTGGCTCTGCCGCTGAAAGGAAGAAGGAAGGAGGCCAAAAACCGCGCGATCCAGCCGCCTGTCGACAGCCAGGACCTCCACCCTCAAAAGCCTCCCCGGCCTCGTTGCCTGCGAGTTAATCTGCGAGCTTAAGAAACCCCAGACTGTAACGAGTGAATGGAGGAGAGTCTACTCCAGTAACAGTAACACTAGCATTGAAATACTGGGAAAAATCTGAGAATTTACGCTAATATCTTTTAAACCTAGAAAGTAATTTATTAAGTAATTATAAAAAGTACACATTCCCAACTCGGAACACGATGCTTTTCAGAGTTAATTATTGATAAGTTTCACAAGGTTTTTCTTGCTAAAAGACCCAAGATCAAGTGCTCTTTGATTTCTCTCAGTGTAGGAGTAGCAGTGTCATATAAAAGCTGCACGCCGTACCATTTTATCACAGTGCTGGGCGCGTTTTTTGTCGTTCGTCCTGCACTGACATTTCAGCGCAAGATTTATGCACTCGGGCTGCAGTTGAAGACAGCTGTCGTTTGGCCGGCTGTCTTTTCTCGTTTTTCCCACAGCTCCTCCAGCTCCACGCCTTAGCCCTAATAGCTTTTTATTCTCGTGCATGAAATATGCCCCGAAATGTGGAATAAAACAGAGCAGAGTTCACTTCGGAATATGGAAAGTGTCAATCCCCGGATTTTATATACTTTCTTCTTCTTTTTTTCAGCATTTTTGTGGTTGAGACCCGCCTGGGTTTTTCATTGCTTTGCTCCACTTTCAAGTTCATCAATTGTCAGCCGCAAGTAAATAGGATTCAAAATGAAAAGCAAAAAAAGAAGGGGGAAACACCGCTGGAGTTTTTGACTCGTCGCGTGGGGGGAGAGAACAACTTGAAAGTACAACCAACTAAAGCTAAGTTCTTCTGACACACCAATGACAAGTACACCCGTACACCCGTACACACACACACACACACACACACAATTAGGGCTTGATAAATTGCTTTTGTATGCTGTTTCAGTCATAAGCCAACGCGGCAGCAAAATGAAACAATAAGCCACGTCCGTCAAGTCAGCTCTTGAGGTGGCTAAAAGTCGAGTCGAGTTATGGGCGGAAGTCAGGACACTGAAACACACCCAGCCTGCTGCACGCACACACACACATAGAGAGAGAAAAAGACAACACAGACAGCACTTCGTCACACTTGCCAAGACAATGGGACTAGACAGTCAGACAGACTCTGGGAATCCAAAGGTTCCTTGCCAGAGGAGTTGCAAAAAAGGAAACAAAGTTGAATTCAGGGGGAGAATACCTAAAATTAGCATTAAGGTAACGTTTCTGAACATTTCGATTTAGTGGAATACAGCTCTACTGTTATTATTCTGGGATTAAAATATAGTTCAACCAACTTATAGCCAAGCTTATAGGCTTAGTATTGTATATTTTTATGCAATCAACTATAACTTTTAATCCTGACACCTTTTGGAAGCAGAAGTCCTGTGAAGTAAGCAATTTTCCACTGCTGCATAAAGCTGTTGAAGCTCCCATTAATCAGCTACTATTAGGTCCTTTAAGCCAACGTATAGTTCAGAGAGCGTCAATTTTGGTTAATTGAAAACGCGTGTTAACACTTGAATAGAGCTGGGATTCGGGATAACTACTACTACTAGTTCATTTTCAATGGGCTATTTAAATTTTCCCCTGGATTTCTGAAAGGCTCTTTGGCTGCAAACACCTTTGGTGTCCAAGAGTTGATAACTTACTGGCTTATTTAACGCCCCTCCTCCTGTGAGTGTGTGTGACCCTTTTTTGAGGCAACTAACTGGCAATCTATTATACGTGTCCTTTGACCGTAACCAAGGCACACACATTTGGCAGTGTGTATATGGTTTTTGGCCAGGCTGAATAGCCCAATGTTACCTTTCGGCCTGGCTGCCTGGCCTTTATTGAAAATCGTTCAATTCGGAAGGAAGGACATTTCACCCGCATCGCTCTCTGGTCCTGGCTAATGCACACAATTTGCTTTGTATATCCGTTTCACGGAGCTCGTCCCGAAAACATTAACAATTTCTCAATGGCAAAAGGGTTGAGCCAGAAGGTTCCGTTGGTTAAAAAACAACAACCTGAATAAGGCGACAATTATTTTGCCAAGCTCAACTTTAACTTTCACTCCAATCAACTGACTGAGTGACAGCGGCAATTGTCCTGGCCGACATGGATGCGAATGTGAGAGAGCTCTAAGAGTCCTGTCGTCGTCTCTGCTTCCGTGTTGCGGTTTCAAGTGCCTGACTAGCTGAGGGAGGAGCAGGAGCAGGAGCTAGAAGTAGGAGGAGCACTGCCAGCATGGCTACTAATTATGCATGGACTGCAGGGCAACAAACCACGCTGATGTTGACACACAGCCCGAACTGAATCTGCATCTACAGATGGAGATGGAGATGCAGCCAAGGAGCTACTGAAGTAGCTCGCAACTGTCACACGGCGAGCTGAGATTTCTGCTTGTGCTTCAAGACACAAACTGCGTGTTTGCCACGGGTTTTCTTGCACTCTGACAAAAAATTGTTAAGGAATAAGGAAAGGAATAACTCAAATCACATAAATATTGAAAAATGATTCTTATGAAACTATATACTAAAACTATTTCTACTGATTCTTTCTGAAAATAATGCTTAGAACCAATATCAATTCTCACTTCTGCTTCGAAATTTTCAAAACGTGCCATACTTTTAGAGTATTTTACCCAGTATTATAAAAAGCCCAGTCATTCTTTTCCCCCAGTGTTTTGCACAAGATGTACTGTGAGTGTTTTTTGTGCGCGTTTTGTGATATTTTCTAATTTTCACAAAATAAGCAATTCTCACGTCTCTGTCCTTCTGCCTTTGGTCGCGACACAAGCGTAGCGCCAGGACCTGCTCAGCCGCTGGCCTGTGGTGTATCCTCCGCTGCGAATTCAATTCCAAACCTGTATGTTTTTGCTCCTTCTGCTTCTCCTACTGTGGTTGTTGTTTAGCCAACGGGCTGCAGGTGGCAACACCAAATTTTTTGCTTTGTACTTCAAAAGCAAGTCAATTTGCAACTGTAAGCGAGGGAGGCGTGTGTGTGTGTGTGTCCCACCTTTACCACCGATTGTCTCTGTGCTTTGCGGATTTTTACTTTTGTGTATTTCGAGGAAGTAAATTTGCTTTATTTCTGCTGGCAATCGATTCAAGTTTAGTTATTTCGGTGGCTTTGATGTTCCGGGGTAGGGAAAGCCAGGACCTGTTCCCGCCAGCAGCAGTTTTTCCTTCGCTCACCGCATAAATAACATTGCCTTTTCACTTTATTTACTTTGCAGGTAAGTTCTACACTACCATCCCCCTACCAGTCGCCTTCAAGAATTTCCCCTTGTCGGTTCGCAGTAAGTATAAATTAGCAATGGCAATGTAATTATATTTTCATTAGATTAAAATATCATAAGTGCCATAAAAATTAAGTTATGCCCGGGGGGCGAGCACAATGGAAATGAAATAATCAGCTTAGCTCGACGTCGGGCAAACATAAAAGTCCGCAAAAAGTCCGACCGCACAAAAGAAAGGAGCCCCGCAAATCGAGGAGCCACAAGCGAAGGAGCCTTGCCACGTTGCCATGCCACCGGCCAGGACTCATTGTTTTGGCAAGACATTGGGTCCGGGCATCGCTTTGATTTCGCGCGATAATTACAACGCGCCGCTCTCCAAAGAAATCCAAAAGCTGCCGTTTCGGTTCGTGCAACTATGCCGAGGCGGCAACCCACCCAATCCAGTGGAGCGTTCCTTGGTGTCCGGCGGCAGCGAGTGCCTTTTATAGATTTATGGCCCCGGCGACATGTTGACATCCCGCCAGGGCCGACAACGTTCCAAATTTCATGAGGCGCAGCCAATTGGCAATTTCGGACCATTGTTTCGTGGCTAGCTGATATTTACACACAAAGCCAAGAAATATTTTCAAGCAGCAAAAACTATTTAAATTTGCCACAATTACTCAACAAAAGTAAGGCAAAGTATTGAATTTGAGGGTTTCAAATAAGAAATGTTACCTAGTTTTCAAGTTCAAGTGAGATTCTTTAAAGAAAATAGTTAATTTTCAGGCAATAATTACTATTCCTATAGTATTATCAATAACTCTAATAATTTTCTAGTTAAGGTTTATATTTAGTTAAGGACTTACTTCCCATTTAAATGCTTCAATTTAGTGAACTAAAACATATTTTCTTTCTGTGCCTTTTGTGAGGTGTCGCTGGTATCCATATTTTCTTTTCTGTGTTCTTGTTTTTGCCAATTACCGCACGCTTCGTGGCCCAAAGCCGCTTGCCTCGGGCACTCGCTGCGTATACGTAATTTTTATTGGATACTTCCACGCGTCGTCGTCCGTCGTCCATCGGCCATCGCCTGTCGTCGTCCTCAGCGACGTCGTATCCCTTTGCCATCCATTTGTGTGTCAAGTCGTAAGCTTTCCGCTTTTGGCCCGCTTGCTGGGTCCTAGGCCAACACACGGAGAGCTTTGCTCGGCGAAAGTGTTACCAAAACAAAAACCGATAATTGCACGGCCACCTGAAACTCCAACTATCTCTTTTATCCCCCTTCTCGCTCTCTTTCTCTCTCTCTCTCAGCTGTCCAGAAATCTCTCCACTTGGCCACCTGTGTGTGTTCCTTTGAGAGTGTGTGTGTGTGCCATCATAGATGCTGCAATTACTCCTACTCCTCGGACACACACACGAATGCAATTTGCAATTGATTAAGTCATTAAGAATTTACATGAGATTTAGTTATTGAATAACTTGTAGTTTGTATCAAAGGAGAATTTTATTAGATTTTTATAAGCTTAAAAGATGTTTTATTAGTGTTCAAATCTTAGTTTAGAGTTGATCTTTAAGTGAAATTTTGCCTTCGAGGAATATATAAGCTATATATTTGAGTGAAAGTATATAAAAATTCAGTTTAGTTAGTTCTAACCCTATTTTTAGATATATATACGGATGCTTAAGGGATTTTTCACAGCCATTTTTTTAGTTAGTGTCTTAATTTTTCGCATTAAAAGAAATAATTCTGACTTAATCAGAAAAACAAAAATATGCCAAGCTCAAAACTATGAATAACAAATCCTTTTGAATTCTTAGAAGTTAACAAATGCTTCGAAGAAGAGTTTTACAACCAAATTCCTGCTAAATGCCACGCGAGTCTTCTTCGTTCTTTACAGTTTGAGAGTCACACTCTACAAGGATGCCAAAATTGGCGCCAAATAATTCTCCACAAAACACATCAATGCTCTCTCTCTCACTCTCTGTGTGCCTTTTCGGCCAAACGAACGAGGTAAGCCGAAGACTAAAACGAATGTGGCTCGTGGCCGAGTCCTTTTGGGCCAGCTTCGTGGCCTGAAAGGACCCGAGGACTGGGGTCTTCAGCGGGCCAAACAGTTTGCGACTGAGACTCGTGACGAACGGACGCGCGGCCAATGGCAAGCGGGCAACGCGACTCTGAAGCCAGCGATTCAATCGGACCGCTTTTTGGGGGCTCCAGTTCGATGCGATTCGAGCGGAAGAAGAAAAATACGAGTGCCGACGAAGAGGCCAATGTGCGTGCCGCGAGGATCGTCTTAGTTATTGGTAGGAAATCGCCATCGCAAAGGCAAATCGCAATTCGAAGAAACGCGGCCCAGCAGTGAAACCTCGAGTCAAGCAGGCAGGCTGTAAATCATAAAGTGTCAGCAAATCAACAGAAATTCAGTCGAGTGTGCTTTCTTCGTCCGAGATTTGTGCCACTGCATACACTACACTCTACACTATACTATATGGTATATAATTTAATTTGGCAAATGTGTTGGAAAATTGTATGGCTCGGCGAAAAAAGGGGAAAGCAAATGGAAAATGGAAAACTCCGAGTCGGTGAGGCAGCTGGCAGTGCCTCATGGCTTACTGCTCACTGCTTATGCTGGTAATGGGTTAATGCGGTTGAGCAGCACTCGCATCCGCCTCAGCCTCAGCCTCAGTCCTCGATCCTTAACCCCCTTAATAACCCCGAACGAATAAGCAAATATTTCATGTTATTTACCTAGGTGCGCCACTTTCGTTAATTGTATGCAAAAAAGTTGCCAACTGAGCCGGGTAGCCAGAGTACTGTACTGTACCGAGTGTGTGTGCGAGTGAAGTTTTTGGCTCAGGTTTATTCGCAACAACAACTTTCGGGTGGCTGGTTCAATTACAACCCCATGCCCCATCGCCTGCCGCACTATTTCCGCTCTAAAATTTGAGCCAACTTGCCGGGCTGCCAGCTGTGCCTTTGCGGTGGGTTTTAGTCCTGGTTCCTGTTAGCTGGTTCCAACCTGCGACGTTCACTTAGTAAATAAATTGGCAATCGCATTTAATGTGAGTTTATGTGCGTCGCTGCCTTGGCTTGGCGCTCGGTGCGGTGCCTGTATATTTGGTAGTTATTTCGTTTTTTTTTTCTCTTTTGCCTTTCTTGGCTCGTGCTCATGTGCAAATCGTAAATTCACGTTAATGCCGAAATTTCACGTGATAATGACGTGATTACCTGGCACACAGGCGAAAGGCATAGGCCCCCGAAAATGTTGATCCTTGTACCTGCCTTGATGTCGTCTGCCCATCCAGGCCTATCCTATCCTCTCGTGTATCCTGGTCTGGAGGGGCATAAACTACAGCTAAATACGTATGGAAGACTCCACAGCTCCCCCCTTGGGCAACTCGAGCGCTCAACTGAAAAATGAGTGCCCTAAAATAGTTGCAATGCATTCAACTGAAGGGAAGTGTGTGGCAGTTAGTCCTGGTGAGGAATTTCTGGTTAGGCCCAAGCGTAAAATTGTTGGCGTAGTTTCCAAGTGCTGTTCAATGAGTTGGAGTTCAAATTGCTGCAATTGTTCGTGGCCACCCGCTTTCGTTCGTTCGCATTCGTTCCAGAAAACAGAATTCAACGCGTCCCTTAAAGAGTTTAAGCGACCGAAGGTCCGAAAGTTCCCTTGCAATCGCGTAATTTGGCCTTATTCTTTGCGTTTTATTTGCAACTTTTTAATTACTTTTGAGCGGCGATTTGAACTTTGCGCCTGTCGCCCGTTTACACTCTAATTACGCGGCCCATTCACGGGCTCTGTTTTGTTTTTCGTTTCTCTCTCTCGTGTTTTATGTATTTATTTATTTTTTGTTTAGCCCGCTTTCCTTTTGCATTGCTTATCGGGCCAAGACAAGAAGAAGACGCAAAACTTCTCTTCTTGGCTTTTAAATGCAGCTGTCCGAAGTTGGTGGCGTTTCTTTAAACGTTCGCTGGCATTTCCGTTTCCGTTAAATCGCTCCTAAGCCAGTTTGTTAGTTTTACCTTGACATTTTATGCAGTTTTACCGGCAGTTTTATATGCGTTTATTTTTCCACCTGCCTTTTGTGTGCTTTGTTTTGCTTGTAACCTGTGTGCAATTTTTTCTTTAAAGATACACGGAGAGAAAGATTAATATCATTTTAATTCTTATAGAGTGTTATGGAATATTTGATTTTTCTTCAAATTGAATTTTTATAGTTAATTCTGTTGTACGATCAGATCAGTTAAATATGTATATTACCATTCTAAGTAACAATTTCCAAGTTGTTGTTACCAAAGAAAATATTTATTCAAGTATTGTTCCTTTTTTATAGAAATAAATAACGAATTGTTTAGATGTTCTGTAAACTAAACATTTATGGAAAATGATTAAAAAACCTAATTATAACTGAAAATTTGTTAGCTTGCTCTAAAATTTATTAAAGTTATGAATGTTTTAATGGGTTTTTTTTTAACGGATTGGTCAGTGAATTTTCTATTTCAAGTAAATTTTGTTTTGTGTAACTGCTGGCAAGCAGCAGCTGCTTTTGCAACAACTTTAACAATATTTGTTTTGCTGCAACACTCCGCCACCCTTTGCGGCGGCTCAGCGATGCGATCCGCCGCCCTCGCCTTTGTTCGTCGCCGGCTCCTTTCACTTTGAGTGCTCCTCCGCTGTCCGCACCCGAATCATGAATCATTTCCAGGGTTGCACCCACTGGCACCTTCCTGCCTTTTGGCCACATCTAAGTGTTGTTTAATGCAGCTTTTCAACTCATTCGCTTTGACATACACGGTGGTGTTGGCTTATGCCCTCCACAGTTCCGGTTTCCACTTTCAACTCTCTTCTTTCTATTTTGTATTTGACTTTTTTACCCATGTTTTGCTCGCATGTGTAGCATCAGATTTGCTTATGCAAATATGTCGGTGGCAGTAAAAAGGGATTTAACATTGACTGTGGTCCTCGATTGAAATGTTTACGTTTTCTATTTGAGGCGAACTGATGTCACGACTCGCGTTGTATTTGTCACCGATGGCCAGTTTAAATAATTGCCACCATAATAAATTATTAAATCAACAACAATTACTCACCGTCCCAGCCAAAGGGAATCAATCAATGGGTTTTTGTGCGGGCGGTAAGAGTCAAAAATCGGGTGAAATGAAGGGGAATGAAGTGAATTCATAAGCCGACAAAATGCCAGGCATCCCATGCCACTGAGCCTTGCATGAGGTGTATTATAACGAGTTTCATGACAGCAATTATGCGAGGTCGGACCCGCACACCCACTCACACAGGACGTATTAATACGTATACGCAGTGTTGCCGGCGCGGGCTAATATGTAGTTTGGGCGGTGCTTTCGAGGGCTTTGTAATCGATATTACAATGGCATTGTGTTAGGCCCTCGATATGCTGGCAGGCTGTATTTTCTGCCCCGTTTTTTTTTATCGCTCCCTGCATCGCTTACAATGGAGCTGGGAATACACATATCTATGTATGTTACTATCGAGGGCGGGGGATCGTGTTTGCCCGGGGGGAGTTGACAATGCATGTTTAATGTACTTTGCCTGTAATTTGTAATTAATATAACATGAGCTGCAGAATGCCGCCTCCAAGTCCGCCCTGAGATTTAGCCATATGTGCTCCGCCATAGCAATCGGCTTTTTGCGCCCACATGCAATCCTTGATTGCCAATAGTTGCCTACTTTCCTGCGTCCGCCCTCTGCTATTTTCAGCTTGATTTTCAGTTTGACTTTCAGTTCAATACGATTCGAATGGATGCCGTGTTGTTATATGTCGGCAGTTTGCCATATGCCAGATGCCTGACAGGCAGGATCACCAAGCCAGCTGCTGTTTGGTACACTTTATGTCATTTTTTGATTTATGTGTGATTAGTGCTGGCCGCCCCTCTCCCGAGTTTTGAGTCCTTCGGCTGAGTGTGTGTCAGTCTGGCAGGCGAGAAGCTAAAAATACGGCAAGTCAGATTTTCCATTTGTCTGGCTCTCGCTCTCTCTCTTGTCAGTTGTCATTTCCTATGAATACATTACGATACTCGAAGTTGAAGGCTACCCGTCCGATCCCAGCCACTTTCAACGGCTCTTCTAGTTGACTCTGGGTGCAGCGGTGGCAGTCGCCCCATTGTATTACACGCCTCAATGTTTTTTTTTGTAAAATGTGTAAATGAAGTCGCAATAAGAAATTCCCAGGCTGACACACACACTCGAATATACGAAAAAGAGAGAGATTTGAACAATATAAACAATGACAGGCCATAAAATATGCAAGCACCCTAAATACCTGCAGGGCCCGAGGTGGTTTTCTCATTCAGTTTTTCCTTCGACTTGGCACCGTGTGTGTTCTGTGTGTTTGCTTGCCTGATTCCGGATTGTTGATGTAAATGTCAGAATAAATAATAAATACCGATTTCAGACGAGCGGAGCAGAGTCACCTTAAATTCCATAACGACCCATCCGTCCATCGGCCTTGTCTGACTTTAACGAGGCTTTAATATCAGAGATTATGGATTTAATCCCCTTTTAATTACAGGCAAAGTTACTGCCTCTGGTGCGTCGATGCCGCGTAGTTCGGTCGATTATAATTAAAGTATCAAATGTGTTAATTGATTATGCAATTAGCGGACCGGTCGTGTTAGTTAATTAAACGTCGATGAATATATTTATGGTATTTATATATCCATCAAATGGGGTTCCGCTCACAATCGCTGTCCGCTGAGGATGAGGAATTGGGATATTAAATTACAGAGCTCGGAATTGGAAAGCACTTGAACTATTAGTTTATTTGCCATAAGCATTCATTCGGCCCCCATTCAGATGGGTAAAGTTCTCCGGGTCCTTTCTCTCTTCGTGGTCCTTTCTCCGTCCATGTTCATGTGCTTCCTGCTGCCTTTTTCTCATTCCTTTTCCTTTTCCTGCTCTGCTCCGCTGTGCTCTCATTTATTCATACGTGCGCTTATTGCAATGTTCATGGCTTCATATTCATTATGGCAATGGAGCAATGTGCGTTCGGTTCTCCAGACAAGAGCTCAATATATGACTGTGTCTGTGGCTGTGTGTGTGCATGTCCGATACGTTCGATAATCCAATAAATATTTATGAAGCACTTTATTGGAACAACACTGAATTACTTTATGGCAGATGTTCGTATGTATGCATGCCGCTCCATACGTGTCTACTGCTGCCGCATGCAGCAGATCCTGGATCCTGGATCCTGAATCCTGGTTCCTGGAGCCAAAACCAAACCAAAAAACTAACAACCAAGCAAGTGGCTAGCGGGTGCAAGAAAAAACAGGAACTATATTTCGCATTTGGTGAAGTGCTGCGCTCACTCCTCCAGCACGATATCGCTCATACGCACCATGGTACGCTTTGATGCGGTCACTTTACCCGAAGCAGACTTGCTCGGTGGCTTGTTGGTTTATTTTGGTTTTTAATATTTTTAAGAGCCCTGTCTGTGAGCATGAGCTCGAGTGCCAGCCAGCACTAATTGCTTGCTATTCCGGGCCTCGGCCTCTCCTGCGTGTGAGAGTGCGTGTGTGGGCCGGACTCATGTTTAAATTATAGACTGTCGACTCGAGCGATTTGAACGTAAACTGCTGCAGTTTGTTGACCCAATTAACTGTCAAAGGTTAAGCGCCTGGGCCAAGACAGGCCACCAGGCCATATCTATGCACAGTTTGCATTGTTAATTTCCCACCAGAGGCCTGATTGTGCCAAAATGACGTTTGCTTTATGGCTTCATAAGCCCTGCAATATGTCCATATTCATATGTATATATATATATATACATATATGTCCTTGCTATGTCAGAGACTGAAAGCTTTGAGCTCCTAACTCGCTGATAATTAAATTTGTATTCATAAGCTATGCAAATTAATTTAAATCACTCTATATATTTGCCAATATTTGAAACGAGGTGCCAAAAACAAACGCAAAGCCAGTCGATGGCGAAAAATATGTCAACAGGACGGGGTCAATTTTAGTCAGTCAAATAAATAATATCCTTTAGAGAGATTTAGCAGTTGAAATCCTAGTTACACTTGAACTACATTTTCAACTACTTATTCATTATATATTTAAATTAAATATTTATACCCTCACCACTGCTGTAAGTAAATTTGTTTAGCATTCGCTTTTGTCAAATGAAATACAAACGGTGTGCCATAATAATTGGTCTTTGTTTGGCTTTCTAAAAGTTAATTAAGCATATTACCGCCTCTTTAATGAGAGCAACTAATTCTATTATAATGACCGCAGCTGTGAGTGATTTTCTCATATATTTATTTATTTTTTTCATTCGGTTTGCCACCGATGAATAAATTTAAATACAAACACTTGTGAATGTACAAATGAATACGTGGAAATCAATGCAAGTGCAAACAAAACACGACAATGACAAACAACAATGGCAGCGACAAATATGAATGATGTAATGGGGCACAGCAGGGGGTGTGTGATGGGTGCTGGGTGGTGGGTGGTGGTAGCACCCTTGGCAGCGAGTTTAAAATTATTGACAAAATTTTCGGGCAAACATACCGCAAAAAATAAAAGCAGCACAAGAGCAAACTATGGAAACAATGCATAACTGGGTCAGTTTGACATGTCGTTGTCGCAGCAAGCCCTGACGGCAAGAGTCCTGCCTTCTCTCTCTTTCTCCCTTTGTTGCCATCTCTTTCTCTCTACTTGGCCATCTCTCTTTTTCGCTCCTTTCTGCAATATTATTTGGCAAAAGCATGTGAAGCGGCGTTCGGAATGGGGACGAATGTCAATGCATAAAATTCATTCAATGACTTTTGCAGCTATTTTTTATACTCTGCTCGGGAGGGGGACGGGGGGGGCGTGGCAGGTCCTGGAAGGGCAGACAAATAAATTGCAAGACATGCAATAAGACGAGGACAAGCCAAATGTGTGTCTAAGTGTGTGTGTGTCTCTGGCTTGTCTGGCTGCCCTCCTGGTCTGGGTCTCCGCTTCTACTTCTTCTAGTATGCAAATAAAATTGTACATGAAATTGACTTTATGCAGGGTCCCGTATGTGTGTGTGTGTGTGCGTGTATACATAAGGGTGAGCCATTCTTTTGTGTGGGAAATTCCAAAGGACACCTTGAATCAATTACCATTAAAATGTACAGCAAATATTGTTTCAAGTTCCTGAGAAAAAATAATTGAAGTTTTCTAAGAAGCAATTAAAGATTTTCCTAGTTAAGTGTAACATAAAAATTAATATTATTATGATTGATTTGACAAGTGTCACAATGAGAACTAGATTTTCAAAGCTGCTTTTAATAACTTGACTTCTTTCCACCAAAATAAAAAATGTATACATTTGTTCCTTTTAAAAAGGTTCACCTTAGTAATGCAAAGGTGCAAGTCTGGCCAGTGTGTGTGTGGGTCCTGTGAAACCCTAGTGTGAGACATGACTTTGACTAACGTTGCAGCTGCATGTAAATGGCATCATGCCGCACGCCAATTGCAATCCCAACCCAAAACCCAAACCCAAACCCAGGCCACACCAGAGGAGAGCCATGCCGCACGTTTCCCCGTAATCATCCATTATCCTAATGCCAGGTCCTAGTCCAAGTCCCTCGAGTCGCCGGACCATGTGTATGTGTGTGTAGGTAACACTGGTCGATTGGATTATGCCTTTAGTTTGCGTACACTGCTCGACTTTTAGTGGCCTTCGCCAGCGACATTTATTAATGATGCGGCCTGGTATTTTATTTTGGCCCACTTCCGGGGCTCAAACGATTTGGGTAATCGCTGGCCGCAATCGTTTTAATTGGCCCATTTCCAGGAGCAGGAGGAGGACACCGGCAATCGATAGTATAAAACCTGTAAAGTCGGAAAGGGCAGAGGACCCTTCATGTCCCTTTTGTGCGTCAATGCAATGAATCCCCCCATTCGGCACATGTAATTTGAATGTTTGATTCAATTTTCTAGCCCAGCAATATTCGTGTACCTGCGGCGACATCTGCTGCGATTCTCAGACAGCAGGTCCTGAAATCAATACTCATAAATTAAAGTCATAAAATGGCAAGCATACAGTAAATATAAATAGAAGCCAGACACGAATTTTCAAGTGCCGCCGTCAGGCTACAAGGTGGAATCAATCGATTACCTGCCTGCCATTTTACGGCTGAACTTTATAAAAGGACAAAAGGACAAAGTTTAAAGCCCAAGTAGGTAATCAGGCGCTGGCCAGCAGCTTCTAAATCAAATGAGAGACTCGAGTTCAACGAGTCTGTCCTGTAATTAGCGAGTGTGTGTGTGCACAGTTGGGGAAATCAGGAGCAGGACAGGTCGGACAGGCCTGCGATGGCAGGGCACTTGACAGCATCCGTAGTAGACGCGACCTCCAAGCCCATTTAAACTTTCACAAACAATAAAAATCGCCCTGCATAATACATGAGGTCGAGTTACGACCCCGTGAAAGACATACAGTCAGTCAGTCAGACAGACAGGCGAAATAAGTTGGCGGGAGTCGTGGTTGATTTCCGAGCGGAAAACTCTGAAAGGGGAAAAACAAGTTTGCATTTGAAGCGGCAACCATTTGCTGACTCATTACGGATCAGATTGTTTACTGCTTAATCCGGACTTTTCTCCCATTATAATTTCATTACAGTTCCGCTTCAGTCTGTAATTATGAATAGAGTTTCGAGTTTAGCATTCAGTTGACCAGAATAGATTTATAAACGCTTAAAGGTTGTTAAAAGTGAATGAAAAATATATATACACTTGTCGAAATTCCGCTTCCGTTTATTTAGTTTCATCTTCTATATTGTTTGTTGCTCAAAGTCTTCTTCTTGATCGAGGAATGAACGAATAAGTGCTACAAATTCCGTGGCGATTTGCAGTTCACTTGGATTCCCAAAGTGAAAGAAACTTCTAGCAGAGTTGAACATCTGTATCTTGAGGTTTTGAAGATTGTAGAGGCATTCGTAAGTCTCCTTCCCAATCTCATAAAAGTAGTTGAGAGCGATCTGGTATTCCAAAATCCTGTCTTGTTCGTAGAGTAAGTTGAGCATTGCGGCGGCGTGTGTATACACACCCAAAAGCTGTAGGTATCGACGTTTGACGGCATAGTACTCCGGCAATGTGTTTTCAACATTTTCCTTGATGCAGGTCAGCATCATATGCAGTTCGGACGGTCCCAGGTTCAATTCGTTGGCCATTATATTATTGATAATAAAAACTTGAATGTTGTTACTTCCCTTGATATGAAAGTGAACTGATTTGAAGTAGTTGTAAGCTGAGCGTGAGGTACTTTCAAAATGACATTTACCACCAATGCCTGCTTTGTTTAATTCTTGTTGAAGAAATTTCTTTCTATTATTATTAATTGTACATTGTTGAAACCCCATTTCTTTCGTGAAGCTGCGGCACAATTAACTTTGCCATCTCCAATTGCATTTGTCATGCACAGAAAACGCCCCCGAAGACAACAACTGTCACTCGAAACTGCATGGTGAAGCAAGGTGTAGCCGCATAAGGAAGGGCTCTCTCAAAGGATCCGAAAGTATCAAGTTGTTATGTTGCACATAATTATATCAGAGGAGCCGCGAAAGTTTCCCGGCAATTTCGTTGACTGCCAGTCAGTGGAAGAAGCAGGAGAAGGAAGAGTAACTTTTATGAGATGCTGACACCGACAGGCGGCTAATTAGATATTCTATCGTCCTATTTAATGCACTTGTCGTGGCATCCCTGCATTCTTGGCATTCCTTCCTCTAGTCGAGACTCTCTCTCCCTCTGTTGCGTGCACAGAGACCTAAAGAATTCCAATTTAAATCGAATTTTCGGCTTGGCATGTGAAGGGCATGTGGCATTCTCTCTATTTTCCGGGCCAAAGCCTGGCCAAGTGTGTCAATGCAGTGACTCACAGAGCTTGACATACAAATTTGTGGTACATTTATTGGCTTGTTTGGTCAGCCCAGTCCGTCCACACACACACACACACACACACACATATGTAGAAGTGCGGGCGGGCCAAAGGGCAAAAGATATTTAAATGTTAAGCTCGCTCAAAGTCGGGGCCATTGACACAGATATTTGCACAGCTGGTGAGCTGAGACCGGACTTTTGGTTCCGCCTCTGGATTCAACTCCTGCGGTCGAGTCTCTGCACAAAGAGGAAATTCGGGGGCTAAAATCAACTAATTAAATCGAAAATATAGGGAAGTTTTCACACCTCTGTCTGTAGCATCTACTTATTTCCCTGCGTGTGCTTTAATTTCCTTTATTTATTACACATTACAAGCCCAATTGCTGGGCACAGCTGGCCAGGCCAGGACAGGCCAGGTCTTGGCCCCGAAACGATATCTTATGCAAAAAGTTGGAAACTTTAAATAAATAAACTTTGAGGCGGAGGCTGGCCCGGCACACACGTAACAATTTGCGAGGTAAACATGGCTTTATTTTAGTTTCAATTTTCGCTTCGTTATTTTTGCGCACACACACAGAAAGGGCGGCTGTTTGTTTTTAGATTGCTGCAGCGCGTTGCATGTTGTCTTTGCCGCCATAGTCGTCCTCGTCCTCGTCCTCGTCCTCATCGTTGTCGTCGTCTTTTTGCCGCCATTTTACGCTCGTTATGGCAACACTTTGGCTCAAAAGCAAACGCCTGACGATGGCGAACACATCTCAAACTCAAACGGCGCGGCGGCCGCGTTTGCACAGGGAAAAAGGGGCCAAAGGAGGAGCATCTCCTCCTGCGGGCTGCCTCGATGGCTGGCTGCAAAAAATCATTTCAAGCAGAAACAACAAGGGAAATGCGGAAAACGCCTTCGCGCCTTGCCTCGCCGTTTGTCGTCTGTGTTTGCCAGCATTCGCTTCGTTGACTGGCAACTTTCGTCGCCTCGGCCTTCGTCCTTGGTCTCCTGTCCGACCTGCCCCACCCCGCCCCCAGACCAGGTCCTCCCACATGATTGACTGCAGTGCGACGTGTCTCTTTTCAGAGAGAACAAAATATGATCTAAGCCACTGATTCATATTCGTGATCTAAAAATACACCTTAAAATGCACTTTGAACTTATTTTACTCTAGGGAGTTTGCATTCTGATTTCAGTAAAGTGAATTCTTGCATTGCATTTTGATTATAGTAATTGAATAAAACCTTTTCCGTTTTCCTTAGAGGAAAGAAATCTCTGAAATTATTAAATTTCTAGATTTCATTCCATATAAATTTTAGATTCTCTTGAATTTTATTTATTTTTCAGTACCTAAGGGTATTTATATTTACAATTTTCTAGTCTATGGTTTTTTCCTCCTGTATTCTTATCTCACAACTCGTCTAGGGAAATAATTTTCCCGCTTTCCCAGGAGATTGTTGCATGTTGCATTTACTCTTTTTTTAAAGTCTGCAGTATGTCTTCTGTCGCTGAAATTTGTTTACATGATTGCGCACTCGTCCTGTGTTTGCCTTTTTCACATTGCTGGCAACATTCTTGCTGCATTAGCACTCGAGTGTTTGCATTTCCTTTGAGCCAAATCGCAGCAAATTATATTTTTATTGATTTGGTAAACATTTGAGCGAGATTTGTGCGATAAAGGCGCTGTGAGAGTGGCAAAGTGAATTAATTTTCCCACTGGGGAGACTTTGCCTTTGCCTGTGCATACTGCATATTGCGCATACGCCACCGACATGCTGGATTTAGATACCGCAGAATAAAAAAACCAGAGAAAAACAACAACAAGTCAAGAACGGCGGTAGCAACAACTTTTCGCATTTACCAAAAAACTTTTCAGCATTTTCTTGCTTCCTCTTTTTGCTTTTGCTACATGGCCATAGACCCAGTGAGCAAATTGTAAATGAAAAAGTTTTTATGTTATTCAGTGTTTTCAGTGGGCGGAACCACTGTCTAGCTGCCGCTGCCACTGCCACTCCTCTATCCCCCCTCGTCAGCTGTCTGCCCCTCTGTCCCCTGTCGGCGTCGTTATTGCTGCATTATGTCTATTGTTGTCTATATACATTTCTGTCGAAAGTAATTGTAAATGCTGTTCATAGTTTGACTGTCGACGTGATGTCCCACTTCCCTTTCCCACTCCCCCCACTCGATTTGAGAGTTTTCCATTGCCCAGCTTTCCCAAGGACTTATTTTAAAGTCAATATTATGGCTTAAATTCCTGAATTCATTTCAAGGCAAAACACAAAAGTGTGGCAAAGGGAATATAAAGTATAAAGCGAACAATAAAATATTTTAATGCACTCAAAGCTCAAAGAAAGTGTGAATGGCAAAAACAAAGTAATGCAACCGAGTGCTCAAAACGTAAATTAAGTGACAGTAAATAAAGCAAAAATCGAAATTAAGCAACGTTTGAAGTGGCGCCCGACAAGGATACGGCCGCGACATGACCCGCTTTCGCATAAAAAACCTGAAAATCCTCTCCTGCTGCCTCAGCCTCTGGGTGGCGCTCTTTGGCGGAGCCCTGCACCTGGCCCAAGGCAGTGAGTTTCCCGAGCGCGAATGCTGCGACCTGACCACCACCTCCACGGTGGGTCCGCTGCCCATGCCGCCCGCCGCGCTGCCCACCGACAAGTCACTCTCCTCGGCCACCACGGCCTTGGAGACGGATCTGGCCATAGGACGATCGGGTAAGTGAATGCTACCTGTGTGGAATTTTGATAATTTTAAACAAGTAGGCTCTGAACTGTTGATCAAGTCTTTTCAAAATAGCAATTTCATAGCGAGTAAACAAGTATTTTTACGCTCTTAAGTTCATTTTCCATTGTTTATCGAAATGAGTAATGTGAATAATTACAACATGCTGAATATGAGGGAGATAATGGAAGAGTGCACTGTTGAAAACCAAGAAAACCAAGAAATGGAGATGTGGACAGCCTATACACTAATGTTAGTTAATCAGTTTCACCAATTTCAATCTGAAGTATTGGAGTTTAAAAAATCCGCAGAGAGTAAAAAATGAGAAATAGAAGCCAATAGTGATCAGTGGTAAAGTATATAATCCAAAGAAAATTATTTAGTTCCTTACCGGCTTCATAAAGAATATTTTTAGAATTATGTTAACTCGGGGTATCTCTTTGTAGATTCATTACCAGAGATACTCTAAATTTGATATAAATTAAAACATAGATTTGTTAGGTATAACCTCGATTTTTGGCTGTTTAAAGAACACAGGGGTCAGTGTGTGGTTAGTGGCCGAGTGCCTATTCATAGTGCCACTAAAAATGGCCATGTCTAATTGCCAAGCGATATTTAATGGCTCAATGAGCAGGAGGACGCCACCCGAGGGCTGGCCAGATAGTGGAGGACGACATCATCATCATCATCATCACTTCCGCTCCAATTAACACGATGACCTTTCGCCATCGATGCAGCTCCCCCGGGGGAGGGGGCACCACGATGGGGTTAACTACTATTTTGCCAGTTGTCCTGGCATAGGAGTAGTGGGAGCTATTTGAAATTCAAAGCAAACGTCAGCTGTAAAACAATTTATATTCACTTTGAATTGAGGTTTTGTTTCGCATTTTACTGTGTGTGTGGCCAGACAGCCAGACAGAGGGGATAAAGTGTGGAATGTGTGCTGGTGTCTCGGTTTCTTGCTGCGAAACTTGACTCGTATTAAATGTTTGCTGAGCATCGCTACGTGCCGTAAACAGGGCCAACAACAATTGGCTCTCTGGCATACTAAGTGAATATAGCACTCGATTTCATAGCACAACTTATAGAATATTTCTCAGACTGTGAGCTGCATCTGCAAAATGCATTCGCAACTGCATAGTTTTTGCCTGCTGGCAACAATTTCTGGCTTATATGTTACATGAAAAATTGTCAAAGCCAAATTAAAATACGGATAAAAACAAGAAAATTGATTAAATAATATCACTGGCTCTGGGCAAATGTTTACCAGCATTTTTTTTCGGTACTTTCAATCATTACACAACAAGTTTTTATTCAGAGCAAAAAACTTTTATTTTTGCTGGCCAATAAATACAAGGTTTCTCATTGTGAATGCATCTTTAAATGTCAAATTAGGCACAAATTAAAAATGTCAGTTGGAAAAGTTGATGGCTCCACTTCACAAAAACTTCTCCGCCACTCTCCAACTCTAAAGGGGGGAGCATTCGATTGGTTCAAGGAACTGGGAACTGGGAACTGGGCATTGAGTGCATTAACCCCACAACTGGTCCGAGTCGGGTTCAATACACGCACTTAGTGGCAGCTCCTGTCCCCGTAATTGAGTTTATTAAATAATCACAAATATCGATTGGCTTCGATTCAAACTGCTTGGCTTGCCACTTCAAAGGGTTGCGGCCGCTCTGTTGTATGAACAGGGCCAATTGCCCGTCGCAAATGCAGAATGCTGAGAAAAAAAAGTTGATTATGCAACAAACTTGATTGACTGACGGACTGTCAGACGGAGACACACATTTGCAGACACACACAGGTACACACAGGTTGGCAGGACAAATTAGTCATTAAAGGATATGCTCTCAATATGCCAGACGCATTGAGGACGAGGAAGAAAGCTCAAAAGAACACACACACAACGAAATTAGGAATTATTGTTGATTTCTAATGATTAATATAAAAAATGTTATATTTAATTTAGGTTTCTTTATAAGCTCACTACTTGATTAGCTTGGAAACCATAACTACCTCTTCGACCTTTGAACCATTTTGCAATTGAAGTTCGTTTAATATAACTTTTTCCTGTGCATTTCACAGGACGAAAGACGAAGAAAATTGCAGAAAAGGACATAGTCCTTACTGCAATGGCTTTGACGTTGAGGGACATAAAAATTTCCGTTCTATGTAAGCTGCTTGCCATTTTTTTTTTGCTTCTTCCAACGCTCCTAACAATGTTCCTTGGACATATGGACGTTCTGAGGGGTTTGGGTTGGGATGTGTGTTGGTTGTGAGGATATGTAGGTGAAACGTGTGGAACGTCGAGAACATCTTGCAGTTTATGTATATAGCCTTTAGATTGAGTTTGCACGAATGTACACAAGTTGTTCGAATTCGCATTTGAATGGGGAATTTCTTTTAGTGGCCAACAGGAGGACGGATGTGCCTCCTTGAGTTGTGGATCCCCAGGATCTCTGTCCATCTGTCTGCATGCCCGTCTCTCTGTCTCTCTGTCTGTCTGCCTGCCTGTCGTTGGGCTTAGCCATGACATAAGATTTTAATCAGCATAAAATTTTCGTTATTCCTTCGATTGCCTTTCCCCGAACGAGAAAGAAAAAAATAAAAGTAGAGTTGGTCAATGGAAAATGTAATTTCATATTTAACATTCGCTTTGGCCTCAACCTATTTGCATTCGATTTTTCCTATTTAAGTAAAAGTTGGTTTATTTTCATTGAAATTGGGAATTTTAAGTAACATGTTTTTGTAGTTAAAGTGGATAAGAAAGAGTTCTTTAATTTACTATAACCTCAAAGTTAAGTTTATGAAAACCTTTTAAGGTAATTACCTTGTTTTTAGTGGGTATATAACTATTAAAGCTTTTAGAATAGTTTAATATTTAGTTTCCCTTTTAATTCACCAAACTCAAATGTGTATTAAAGCTTGACCTTAAAGTTGTAAAGCTTTGTGTTGCCTGAAATGTTGTTGCAACCGCATTTCCTCGCTAACACGCTTACCCTTAAATCGCATCAATTTTAAACGCAACAGACACTTCACTTCGCACACACACAAACACACACACAGACCCATGCACAGGCACAAACACTCGTAAGTTATTCCACCTTAATTATATTGCAACACCCCGACTGGAAACCCTTGCCCCATGCCATACCATGCCACATCACCTCCACCACCCCCTTCGAACCGAACTCACACGATGCGATGCTCGACCCATTCCGACCCAATTCAAGGCACACAACGCAGGTGGCCAGGTGCCTGAAGGTCCATGTAACACAATGTTTTATGTACTGCCCCTCTGTGTGTATGTGTGTGAGAGAGTCTGTGTGCGAGAGTGTGTGTCTTTCCCCGTTCGCGTATGTGCGTGAATTAGTTATGAAGCCAAAGTCAAAGTGGGTCAGCAGCAGTTCTTCTTTTCCCGCTGCAATGGCCAGCAATGCGATTCCGTCTCCAGTTTCATTTTCAGTTTTCAGTTCCCAGTTCCAATTCGAGATCGAGTTCGAGTTGGAGCTTGAGCTTGGAGTCGAGTGTGGCCATATTTTTAGAGCGACGCCAATGCCAATTTAATGTTATTGCGTATACGTGCCGTTGGCCAGCATTATCAATAGTCCTGTGTGCACACAGAGAACAAAAGCATAACAATATCTTAGAGGTTTGCATATAAATTTGAGCTGCACACAAATCACAATAATCTTTCTTATATCTAATAGAGTTAAATATATATTATTATAAGATCAGTAAGAATCTGTTAATCCGTGAGATAAGCATTACATTTGAACGCAAGATCTTTATCAGCAAACAGGAAAAGAGTTTAATTTGAATATTTTTCCTGACACATTTCGATTATTCTGTGTACCAATCCAGAAGATCAATTGCCTTGACTTTAATTCTCTCAGTGCTGTGCACCATTGTGCATTTACAGCAGTTAAAATTGTAATTAAATTCAACGCCCGCACATGTGTAATGCAAATTATGTATGCGTGTCACAGCCGGCGTGCCACAATAAAATGCAACATGAGAAGAGGAAACAACTGCAGCAGAAGCAGATGCAGTAGCAGCAGCAGCAGTGAACATACATTTCAATTTGTAGGACACTCGACTAAATAAAAAAAAACAGTACAGAACAGAACTGAACCCTAGAGGAACAAGCCCTTGGCACTTAACCTTCTGCTTGAAGCAGACCGACTTGAGTTGGCGATGGTGATGGCATCCCGCTGCCCTGAGTGCGACCTTCATCAAATCAACGAAAGGTAGCTGCTTTTGCTTTCCACTCTTGGAATGATGCTGCCGCTGATTCTGCTTCTCGCTTTTGCTTCTGCTGTTTGCCAGCGAAATTAAAAATTCAGCAGAAGACTGAGGGTGGCAACGACGACGACCTCAGTGCGATGCCAAAGGTTGTTCGCGGTTCTGGTAGTCGGTCTCGACCTGTCTCGATTTCACTTGAAATTGTAAAAAAATTGGGAGGACTCCAAGGGCAAAGGCAGCGAAAGGCAATGCATACAGCACACAGCAAAAAAAGGTAAATTAAAATTGTCTGTTTATTTGTACAAAATTCCGGCAAAGCAAAGAGCCAAATATGCTGACTCGTCGGTAGTCCTTTAAAGCCAGCTGAAGGTGTGTAAGAGAAATGGGGTGGCACAGTGGCGGATTCAAGGGGTTGTATTAAAGGGAAACACAAAATTCAGTTAAAATTGAGTTATAGTAACTATAAAAGAGTAAGAAAAAATTCAAAGCCTTACTATATGGTTCATTAAAAAACCTTTAAATATAAAGTGATTCTCTTCTGATATTTATATCCAAAAAAAAAAAAGACACAAGAATAAATCCTGGCGGCGCCTCTGGTTTCCATTTTGACTCTGCTGAAAGTCAAGGCTGCTAATTAAGTGCTTTTTTGAGGTTAAATACATATGTATAAGGAGCTTCGCTACAGTTACAGTTCGGGCTAAAGCTGGGATTTAACCCGATGATGCCGACTGTGCTGCGGCGCAGCTATTAAGAGTCTTTCTTTTTCTGTGTGCGACTGTGTGTGGGTGTGTGTGTGTGCCAACAGGATCATGTTTTAAGCTGCAGAGCTTAACATCAATTTTTGAGAGCTCACTCTTTGTGTGTGTGCTAGTGTGTGGGTAAAAGGAGAGAGTACTTGTATATTGTTGCAGTGCAGTTGCCGCGTAGGATCTGTACGGATTTTCTCATTATTAAACTGGAACCCATCTAATTAGGATGCGACACCCTGCGCCCTGTATTCATCTCGCGTGTGGCATTTCGTTAATGACACTTTAATGTGCTACAAAATCAACTGACACAGCTGGAAAAATAAATCACTTTTTTCTCCCCACCATTCGCAGCAGCAGGAGAAGCAACATTTTGAAATAGAACCTCGGCAAACACTCGCATATACATATATCACTCCCGCGTTGCCTTCCTTCCCTCTCATCTATCAAAATTCACTTTTCACATGGAGCCCTATATATGTATGTAGGTATGTCCCACTGTCTGTCTGAGTGTCTGTCTGAATGTCGGTCCGTTTGGCTGACTGGATGGCACACATTTAACCCGCACGTAGTCGCAATTTTAATATAATGGCGGGCTGAAGCGAAGACGAGTCGAGTTGGAGGCATATCAACGACCTAGTAAGCATCTTTATACAATTTCATGAGGCTGTCATCGTCACGGGGCACCGGCACAAGGTACTGCGAGTTCACGCACACACCCACACATAGAAATGCGGAGGACACCTGACGACGCGACCGCGCACTTTGCATAAATTTGTTATGCATATAAAATTAAAAGCATATTTTTAGGCGCTCGCCACACACACACCCACACACTCGTCACTCAGTGTGTTGATATTTTTATGGCAAATACTCGTAATTTGTAACTCTTGCTCAACTCGAGAAAACTTCAAAGATACACAGATAAACAGAGCGCGAGAGAGAGATACGGATACGCATACGCCCCGAGAAAATCATCGGCCTCCAAATGAGCAAAGTTTTACTTTTATTTGATTTGCACAAAAGACCCAAAAAACGAATATACACAAAAAAAATTCAGCTGTTTTCCTTTGCCTCGGTTCTGGCCTGTTTCGAAGTCGTCTTTCTTTTTTTTTTTTTGGCCCAAAAACAAACGGCGAAAAGTTAAGTTCAAATGAGAGAAAACAAGGAAAAGTCATACAAATTTGCTGAGCAAATGGTGGAAATATTAACACACGTGTCTGTTTGCCACTCGCATGTCTGTGAAATTAAAAATGAACTCACAGGGACACTGAGGGAAAAATAAGTCTTTGGAAATACATTTCTAATAAAAAAATTGAAAGAGAAAATAATTTAAATGTCATGTGATTACATTAAAGAATTCTTTTAAATTAGAGCTTGGTAAATAAACATAGTCCAACTCTATGTTTTGTACAAAGTCAAGAAAATCTAATAACAATTCATACTTTAGAAAGCTTATGGTTTAAAAAAATTCCTTTCTTTTCTTTTTAAAGAAATAAAGATATAAAAAAAAACCTATAAATGAATTTAATTAATTAATAAAACCCCGAATTATGGCAGTGCATGAAAAATGCGAAGGCAAACCTAATGTTTGGTGCTTTCAGGCCTGAAATCAAAAAACATTAACGCGTTGCGTGTCTGCAGCTCGGTGAGTGTGAGTGTGTGTGTATGTTTGTGCAGTGTGTATGGGTGTGTGGGTGTGTGGGGCAGGACGAGTGGGTGAGCCACTTCATCACCGCGGCAGGACCAACGGCATATGCAAATATTTCAGGCAAACCAAAGCGACACTCAACCGCAGCCAGCGGCTTAAGTTTGCGTTTTTATTTAATTGCGGAAATTGTGGCTTCTCCCTGCCTCACACACACACATACACACACACACATACCTCATATACACACACACACACACACACACACCTCATATACACATACCTCATATACACACACACACACACACTCTTACACAGATACCACACACGAAGATTCTTGAGAAAGCGTTGCCTTTATAATTTCTTTCATAACGCAACCAAGCATTGTAACATATTTTTATGGCCTCACATTTTTCAGCTTTTCATACAGTCTCGTGTCGGTTTCTTTCCTTCTACCTCTCTCTCCCCTCCGTCACATTCTCGAAATTCCAAAAAGCAGATATGAGTTTTGATACCGTCGAAGTGGTTGCAGCCTCCCCTCTTCCCCCACACTGACTTCCCTTTTGGTATGCCACCTCCGCACACAAAAAAAAAAAACGAAACAGAAAAACACACACAAATTGAGTCAAGTGCGTCGTCTTCCTCGATGGGGGAAAATGGGGAAAATGGGGGAAAATGTGGAGGAGAGGTTTGTGCGCCTGGAGGGGAGGAGCACATCCCACCTCGCTTGACAAGCCAAACTAATTAGAAAGTCACTTTAGACGCCGTTTCACTGCTCCCACAGGTCGAAAGTCGTTGAGCATAAAATTAAAACCGACCAAAATGTGATTTCTTTTCGTGTGAATCTTATGAATGCTAATACAGAAATGCCTAATCATAACCCAATTACCCCCTCAATCACTGCAATTGAACTAATTATTTTCTCATTTCTCTCTACTTTCAGGTATGTTTTTCCCTTTCCACCAAAATAATTGCTGATCATTAGAGGCCACGCGACGTATACGTAATATGGGTGAATTTTGAGTTTATTATGAAGTGTACTCACCACTGGAAAAGCGTGATCACTTTACTGGACTGGATTTAACTTACCTGAAAATATAAAAAAACATTTAACTTTAAATCATTTTAAAGGCAGTAACAATTTCATAATTTTATCAAAACAGCATTCATATTTTTTCAACCACAAATTAAGTTATTAAATTACATCAGAGTTAGTTTCAGATAAAGCCCTTGAATAGTTCCCCTCCAAACAAAAGAACTTGCTGATTCATTATGTGGCACGCGTCGTATACGTAATATGCCCGAACTCGACTTTATTGATTTCAATTAATTGCCAAGGGGTTTCGGGTGGCGCTGGCATTTAGGAAAACGACTCATAAATGAATTGGAAAAGCGTCGAACGAAACAAGCCAACCAACAAATGGCGGGCAATCAGGTCCGTAAGTGGCTTACGCTAACGCGCCCGGCTTTTGGCTCAGCCGGAATATCGATGTGGGAACGTTCTCCAAAAAAACCTCCAACTCCCCAATCCCGGCGGCAGCTGGTAATGTGTTCGAGCGCGGGCCCATATCAAAGCATTACGATCTAAATGACACTTTGACAGGAGCACGGACCTGGCACGGTGCTCGGTTCGGTTCGGGTTCTGGTTCGGGGGTGCGGGGTGTCCTTCTAGGTTACCTGGTTGGTTACCTGGAGCTCAGTTTCAGTTGCACGCAGTCGATGGCAGCGATGGCGATAAGGGGAAGAAAAATCGAGGCAGCCCGCGTTCTCACACACGCTACTTAACTGTTAATATTTAAAGTTGCAACAAGAAGGCAGCAGCACTGGGAGAAAACCCGAATTAAATGCAGGAAATTGAATAGAAAGCAAGGCAAAAGGTCATTAAATTATATGGGAAACACCAGTCAAAATTATTTATTTAAGCAAAAAAAAAAGTAAGAACTTATAGATTTCCTAAAAGGTTTATCTATATCTTGTCTCTAAATTTAAAATCAAGTTTTTGCGTAAGTGCATTAGCAATCGCAGCAGCAGCCCCAACAGCGAACCGGAAGCGGAAAGCTTTTCGCCTGCGGAAGTGTTTCGTGCGCGCCAAGTTTATATAAGCGATGGCGATACGTTGTAGCATGTGTGCTAGTGTGTGTTGTGAGCAGGTGTGCGGGTGTGCGCCAAGTGTGTGTGATCTGTCTATGTGTGCTGCTGCAACTGCTTTTATACGGGTCTTTCTGTGTGTTTGTGAAGGCTAATGATAAAAGCAGCCCCGCACGATGCTCTTAAACAGCAAGCACTTACAAGAGCGACCACTGTTGTTCGCCGTGTTGTTTCTGGAGGTGTTCCCACTGCTGTTGCTGCTGCTTCTGCTGCTGTTGCGTATTGTTGCTGCTGTTGTTGCTGCTGCTGCTGCTCACCCGAGACACTAACGAACCGACGACAGAACGGGGGTTCACGCCTTTTCCACCTCGCGGCTGGGAAAACACTTTCACTAGCAGCCAGAGAGCTGCTGCTGCTGTTGTTGGTTTTCATTTACCCATCTTGGGGTAATCGCGAATCACATGCTGTGATTTGCCTTACACTCTTTTGCACAGAGAGAAAAATGGAGATACTAACATTAATAACATTTTCGAAAGTACACTTGTACACATGCACACAGTTTTTATCACAAAAAGTGCCTGTTTTGGTAATAAAAAGGACTCAAACTAAACTTAGGAAATAGTTTTCTACTCAAAGAACCCCTTATATTTTTAACAGCTTATGAAAGGATATTCACAGCCTCAGTATTATGCAGTTCTTAGTCTATAAACTCTTTCTAATGATTGAGTCATGAGTGAAACACTTCACAGAACATATTCATTCTCATTTTGTAAGAGTCAAAAAAGTTTTGTGGTTACTGGTTTTTGTAGCTCTGTAGCTCCTTTTTTTCTGGCTTCACTGCACTCGGCGATTGCTTCTCATTTTGCCTCGTTTCTAGCTCCATTTCCGTGGCAGTGGCAGTCGATGATTTCAGTCGACATCTTGTTCGCCGCTTCCGTTTGGCTTAGCCCGGCCATGTTTGTTGTATTTGCCGCATTTGTTGTCGCTCGTAAGCGCTGCACAATCACCGCAGCTGCTTTGCATTTTCCAATGGCTTTTCCTTCCTTTTCCTTTAGCTATTTTTACCCCCCTTGGTCCCCCATGGGGCGACCTGGGCGACTGTCGCGTGTCTTCGTAGATTGAAAAACATTTTTCCGTGATTTTTTTGTTGTCCGCTGTTGCTGTTGCTGCTGCTGCTGCTGCTTTTGTAGTTTTTCCTGTTATTCTCTTGGCATTTTCACATTTTGCATGTATTTTGTTGACAGGCCGAAAATAATCTAGGTGACTCCCGTGCATTTATTTCTATTCCATGCAGGATCTCTATTCACGGTGGCATTCAAATGGCTTGACTACGTGACGGTTGGTGGGTTTGTGTATTTTTTGATTGAGCTAGTTTAAAATAGGTTTTAAGCAAATATTAATGGGATTTTGGGTATTACTTTCATGTGGCTTCTGCTGGATTTCAGTGAACTTAATCAAGTCCCTAAGAAAGTTTACCTACAAGACTTTAAGGCATTGCTTGGGCTGCAGAATACTAGATATTGATTAGCACTTGCAAGGATAATTAAGACAATACCCATTGACCAGGTTCAGTGTTCCGAAATTGCCTCATTTATCGCCTCAACCAATTGTTTTCAACTGACATATGCTAATTTGTAATTGTACGCTTGTGCATTCGCACACACACTCATCCATGACATGGCATGGTATATATATATATGGCATATGCCACATGCACCCTCACCTTAGCCCCGGGGCAAGTGCGTTTGTGTATGTGTGTCTGCTCACCCAATTAGAGGCGGCAATAACAATGGCAGTGGCACAAAAACATCGACCAAATAACATAACGATGTGTAACAACAATTGCGGATATAATATGCATAATTTATAATTTCTGCGGTCACTTTCATGAGCGCGCTGTTAATTGAAGCATACTTTCCAGAGCCGACTGAATTTATTGACATTTATGTGATTTAATTAAAATGCCATAAAAAGTGCAAAACAGACAGAGGGCTCCACATTGGCAAATCAAAAGCGGCCACATTATAAATATGCATAAATTAATGGGCACTGCTATGCACAAGTTAAACAATTTATGCATTAAAACTGTCCATCGCTCTGTCAATTGGCCGGTCAAATTGAAATATAAATAAATATAAATAATTGAGGCACTTTGCCGTTGCGACAATTATGCGACTGCAAAGTCTGACAAATCTTTCGGTAAGCTCCATAAAAGCTTCCGCATTATGTTTACAAGCTAATAAATGTCAGCAGCAAACTGCCAAACGGCCAAAACTGCAAACTGCAGACCGAAACTGCCAACTGCTAACTGAAACTCGCAATTTGAAACTCAAAACTCGAACTCCAGCGATGCCTGAAATGCAAAAGCCAACAAATGGCCGGCAAGGACAAACAAATTAAGCTCCTGCATTTTGCATGAAGCCAATTGCATTTTGGGCAACCGGCCAAAGGACGGCCCAGAGAGTGGTCTGTTTTGCCGGCTTTTTGGCCAGATCAAGTTGTTGCCAAAGTTGGAGAGCTGCTGAGGCGCACAAGCAAACATGCACGAGGAGCAGGCAGGACCTCAGATTATTTGCAGCTCAGTGGAGTTGGCCTAATTGATTAATGATCCCCCCACCGATCGCCCCTCGAGATGAGTCAGCGATTTGCTCGAACCCACTGCTGACCTTTAATCCGCTGACCCGAGTTAGAGCCAAAACTCAAAAGGGCAAAACGTTGGAATAGTGAGGGTTGGATGGGTGGATTTCTGATGGAAATTCAATGTACCATTGGCTGACAGGTACACGGGGAAAATAAATATAATATATATTTATAAGAAATCGAAATCGTTAGAGTTTTAAATACATATATTATCATTAGTTGAGGTAGGAATTTAATCTATTCTCAACTCAATTTATTTAAATTCAATTAATACTTGTAAACTTTTTAAAAATATGTTTTAATTTAATTTAATAACTTTGTTCTGTCGAGAGTGTATTTATTTATTTCTGACACATTACATCAATAAACTTTGTTTGTTCTCTATTATTTAAATGGTAAATGGGTCTTGATATAATCACATTTTCTTAAGTAAATAATTTAAATGAAATCAAATTCAGAATTTTCTATAATATAAATTGATTTGGCAACTGAAACTATAACCAGTAGAGAGGCTTACTTAATCATCGTTTTTATATCCTTGCAGTTTTTAATTAGATCACGGAATTGCATCGAACTTTGATCATAACTTAGCCAAAAAATCATACATTTCACGTTAGTAATTATTTATTGCTAGTTTAATAAGCTATTTAATGGCTAGATCAACTTGGCTGTTGATGCTGTTCAAGAGTATATACTATTTATAGGTTAGAAAATAACTCCTTTACTGCATTTTTAACTTCCAACTAAAATTATTATAACCCGCAAGGATATAATTACACAAATTGTATATAAATTATATTAATTTTGAAAGTTTTCCCTTCAAAAAGAGCAAGAAATAGCTACTCTTTTCTTTCTGTCCATGTGAGGCCTTATAAATAATAACGATTTGGCTAAACCGGAAGCCAGAGTAACAACTTCCTTTTGTACAAATGTTAACCCGTTCGGTCACATGCCACTCACACGGTGCCTGCACATGTGTGTGTGTGTGTGTGCGTGCATTCATTTATGATTGAGTGCGCTTTCGTTGTATGGGTAATGAGCCCGCTCTCCCACACACACAAACACACAACACACACACGTCGCACAACAGCAACAAAAAAAGGGTCAAAAAACGCAAAATGTTGAAAATGAAACGTCAGGAGCAACAACAAAATTGCGTGTATGTTGTTTTTTACTTCTTATTTCATTTCGTTTCGTTATATTTTACGTTGTATAGGCCTACACACACACACACCTATACACATCATCATCATCAACGTGTGTGTGTGTGTGGTGTGTTCATGCTGGCAAACCCTTTCGGAGTTGCTTTTTGTTGCTGGTTTTTCTTTCTTTTTCCTTTTTTTGAATTTCCGTCTGGCATGAAATATACGACGAGTCCTGCCTTTGTGTTTGTGTGTCGCAAAGTCATGCAGTAAAAATTACACATGTATGTGTTCGTTGTCTTTTTTTTCGGCGCACGCAACAACACCAGCGAAAAATTTAATTTGAATTTGCACATCAAATTCATACATAAATTCGTGTTAAAGCGAGGATGTGTGTTGTACAAACATACATGTGTGTGGCGTAGTAAAAAATTTAATTTATTAAGAAGTTGGTGGGGAAAAAGTGCGCGATTTAATCATTTATATGGATATTACGAAAATGCCAGAATATCGCTACCTCTATGACATAATAAACGTCATCATTTGACAGCCAAAATTTCTTTTGCGTATGCCAAAAATCTCGGCAGAACATATTAATTGGCTCCGACTCTGGTTCTGGCCATTCTCACACCCACTAAATCCCTGCAGTAGTTTTGGCCCAAAAGAGATAACCACCGTCGTCGCATAAGGAACAAGTTTTTCTGGCCCGCAGTTTAGCTTTAACACAGACTTGAACGTTTGTGCGACTTTCAGTTAGTGGCGTCACAGCAAATTCGTTAACTGCAATGGTTTTTGGCCAAGGCACAACTTTTACAAAGTGATTATTATTGTATGGAAACTTTTGCGGCCTGGTCGAAAAGTCTGTGTCTAGTTCTAGTTCGCCCCTTCCCTGCTGTAGTTACATATGTAAAACCCTCCCCCCCCCCAAAAAAACAACAAAAAAGAGACAAGAAACGAGGTAAAACTTATGTGCACAAAGTTTTGGTAGAATTTTCATATGGCCTGTAAAGGAATATCGCATGACAGGAGCAACAACACAACCACAGCGACAGCGCTGAAGACAACGTGGACTAACACCAATTAAAAGTCATTTAACATCTACCCTCGTATTGGGGCACACTGTTGTACAGCGGGGGATGAAATTATAGGTCTTATAGTGTATTGATTTCTTAATAGTTTTATGGTGTTTTCAAATGGAATTTATAAATCATTTATTAATTGTTGAACTCACTTTATATACTTAAAAGAAGGAGACTTCCCTTGAGCAGTCTGTACTTATGTGTAATTTACTTATGTGTAATAAGTAAAGACGGCTTAAGTATATTTAATGAAATGATGCATAACGACCATTCATTTAAAATGTCTTATGTAAGAAATGTTCTTGCTTGTGATAAAAATTAGGTTCATCTTGCTTTATTTCATGAATCAATTATTAAAAAAGCCTTCAGTTTTCTAAAAAAAAAACCCATTTGGCGTAACTCATCTTCTGTTGTATTGATACTGTTAAAGTTCTTTAATTATATATTTATTTTAAGCATTTAAAGTTGCTAAAATGCTTAATAATATACTAACCATTCTCCTGTAAATTCCTATAGTTTTCTCGACACTAATTACTTGTCCACCATCGTATGCAGCTAAATTGTGAACGGGGGGCCGATAACGGACAGCGGTCTTAGACTGCCTCTGACAGCTTCTGGTCATACAAAGTAAATGGGTTCAAGTGTTTAATATTTCAAAAGTGTTTTCGCCAAACTACGTGGTGTGATGTGGTGCGAGATTCTGTGTGGGGCAGTGAAGTACACCCACTCCACTGGGGTGGTGGAGCGAAATGCTATTGGAAATGGCCAGAACTGGAACCGGAGCACGTGTCGGTTTAGTTGTCGACAAGTTTACTATCACAGTTTGGCCACACAAAACTTTGCCCTTCCCGGTTTTTGGTCTGGCTTGGTCTGATGGTCATAAATAAATTAACTACTTAAATTTGCTTGCGGTGCGGGGTAATTGTGCTTGAGCATAGAGTAATTTTGGCAGCCAGAAAAAAAGGTCATCAGGAAATTATGAATTCGAATTGTTCAGAAAAAGAGAGAGGTTACAAATGAGTAAATCATGAATTAATTATTGAGATAAGAACGTGAAAAGTTAACCCAAAAATAGACTGATTTATAGTTTAAATTTTTTGTAACAGACCGCTGAATTTTCCTCAGTGCCTTGGGTCGTTCTTCGACCAAATCGTGTCAATCAGCCTTGACCAAAAATGGAAACATCTTTTTTTGTGTTCAGCCTCTAGAGCCAGAGTCTGAGCCATGGCGGCAAAGTGGCCATTACTCTAATTAACCTTATTTCATTCTCAATTATAAGCGGCAAGAACAAACAGCAGAAGAACATGGAAGAAAAACAACACTAATTGTAACAAGCGGAACAAGAAGAAAATTCCAAACGAAACCGAAAAGGAAAACCAAAACAATTGCCTTAAAACATAATTGTTATTTTGTGCCTTTTCCTCTTTTGATTTTCCTTTTCTGCCAGTTGCCAGTTGCCGCGTGCCGACTTTTTGGCTCAACCCCAAAAAAAAAAAAAAGAAAAAGGAAAAGCAAAATAAAAATAAAAAACCCCAGAAAAGGCAAATTAAGTTTTTTGCTCTAATTTAGTCTGACGCGCGTTTGGCAAAATAACAACAATAGCTGGAGGAACAACAATAATAACAAGCCGCCTTGGCTTTTGCTTTGCTTAATTTACCATTTTTCACTCTTATCGCCCCTCGAGAACGAAGGTGGCCATAAAAATGAGGCCAAAAGGAGCACAGCATTTGGCTGTCTTAAAGTTTAAGCTGCGAGCGTAACAATAATTTAATGCGGTTCTTAAATTGTTTGTAAAATGTTCAACAACCGCCAACCGACAGCGGCAAAGTTAAAAAGTGGAAAAGTTTTGCTCTTGTTTTTTTTTTCTTTTCTTTTCTATTTAACGTAATTTTCCCTTATTTGCCGCGTCTGCCAGCGTCCTGCTGCCTGCTCCCTTGGCTAGCTCATTTCCCCACGCAGATTTTCCGGATTGTTGTCGAGCATATGTTGCCCTTGCCTCATAATGTGGCATATTTGGCAGCTCGACAGCCACGATTGAGTCTCGTGCCATGTGCTGTTGTCTTCATTTCGAGTCCTTCCTTCCGCTCGGGCTTTCCATTTTCCTTCTCGTCATTTTCCTCACTGAGAAAACAAGCATCCAAGGAAAAATGCTTGGTTTAGTGAGGTTTTTTCTTGTTCTAAATACATGGGGAAAAATATTTAGGATTAAATACATATAACTTAAATTCTGGAAGCATGGTTTACAACCATCAGGAAACTTGTGTTTTTAATGACCTAATTTTGCTAATAACTTTTCTTTGATATTAAGTAAATTTCCACGAAAACTCAAGTATTTTCCAAATCCGAATGTTCTTTCTTTTCTCTGAGTTCGTCGAAAAATGTTTAGAGCTGGGGAAAAATGGGTGACACTTAGGGCTTTCTCTTTCGTTTTCGTGGTTAAGCAAATGTTTAACAAACCAAATCTGAGATTTGCATTTTATGCTTCTGCTTTCCCTTCCCTCTCAAGGCTTTCCTTCATGCTTGGATAAGCTTGGCTTTAATGCTTCTAATCGGGCTTAAAATCAAGGATGTAAGCAAGGAGCAAAGCAAGAGAATCAAATAATTTAAAAGAAAACTTTTTGTCACATCAATCGCAAACAGTGACATGGGAAAACTTTGCGGTCTGGCTGAAAAGCTACTTAAGTGCTGAACCCTTTTCCGGAAGGAAATCCTTCACTTATTTGCTCATTTCTAATTCCATTTCCTCTTGGCTCTTATTCACACTTCACTCGAGCCAAAGAGCTGCAGACAAATTATTGACACGCTCAAAGCACACAGACAGAGTCAGGCGGAGACAGAGTGAGGGGGAAATCCATTGCTCAAAGGCATGAAAATGAAAACATTTTCACTTATTTGCCCAGAAATTGGATAAGAATCGAAGTGAAATTGGATCTCGCTCATTGTCGATACACTTGCCACAGCCTCCTCGCTCAGTTTTTGGCTTTGTTTTGCTTTTAACTGCCTCTGTCTCTGTCCCCTTCCGCCGGTGGTGTTTTTTTCGTTGGCTTTGCTGGCACATCAAGCATTTTCCGGCTATTTTCCCAACCCCCCAAAACCCTGCCGAGCTGCTGGTTGCGCCTCTCCCCTCCATTGCCGCACTCTTATTATCGTAATAGAATTTGCCAAATTGAGGTTGAAATACCATGGCTTGGTTTTCCGCCAGAAACACTGAGGAAAATAAGTCACGTTTTGGGGAAATTTTAAAAGGAAAAACTAGAGATAAGGTACTGAAAGAGTACTAGATCAGAGAAGCAAAAGATAAAGAGCTAAAGTCGACTTATTTAAGGAACTAATTTAGCATATATTTCCTCTGAAAATTGATCCTTAAGTCATCTCATATTTAGTTATTTCGTTTCATCAACTTCAACCCATATTAACCAATATAATAAAACAATAATACTTTGTCAAAATGTAGTACAATTTCCCCATAATTTTCTCCCAGTGATCTCTCCTTTTTTTGGCATCCGTTTATCGTTTGATTGTTTGTCTGCCTCGCCCTTCATTTTGCCAGCTTGGTGTGTGTTCGTCTGTTTGTTTGCTTATTTGGCGGGACTGCTGCTGGTTCGCTTATCAATTGCCGTTTTTATTGCCATTTTAGCCACCCACCCGCTGGCCTCCTTTATTGAGTACAACAAAAATTCATCGCCTAGGCCCAAGGGCGCGTGCCAGTGAGCAAATAGCCTCTGTGGAGAATTGTCAAAGCCACTCCGTCCGACATTGAGACTGGCCTACGGGGCGGAGGCCCACCTCCCACCCCATCTTCAATGGCGACACTTCCGCCCTTCCGTTTAATTGTTTACTTTGCGGCAATTGACCTTTTTGCGGTGATTGAATGACAGATATCACATTTCAGCTCGGCTATTAGGGAATTATAATATTCCGATGGTCATTTGAGGGGAAAATTAAAGTATGGAAAAGACAGTAAATTGTTTTGATTTCAAAAATCAAAAGGGGAAATATTGTATCCTTCTTTTTCCGCTTTTCAAAGAGGGTTTGATGATCTCTATTTATGAGCAATTATTTAATTTAATGAATGATTAAGTATGCTTTTGTTAAATATAATGTTTAATTAAAATATGATTAACTATATTGACTGTACTGGTTTGCTTATATCCTCGACTTCTGTATCATAAATTTCTGGTTATAATAACTCGTCATTTTCATGTCAAACTAATCTACAAACTTACTCTTCATTTGCCATTCTCGATCCTTTGAAATGTTATTGATCAGAGAAATCTTTGTAATAATAACTCGTTATGATCTCTAAACTTCATCCTCTTAACTAGTCTTTTTTATTTAAAGATCATTGTTCTATTCTGAACTTAACCGTCATTCTACGATGCAGGCTCTTCTTAAAGTGAATCGTTTTAGGTATTCTTAGTAAGATATTTTCCAAAAATGCAATTCTTCTCAAAGCAAAGGCTTACAAATTTTCTTTGCATTTCATTTCTTCTATTAAAAAACTGCACAACTAAAGTATTTGTATATATAGGGAACAACTTCCCACATTTCATTACTAATATCCTAAAGGGAAAGGGTAACCATTTTCCAAAAAAAAACTTCCTTTTATTGATTTGTCAGCCCTTCATTTGTGATCTCAAAGAGAGCGGGCAAACTCGAAAAAATAGGAAGGATAAGCCCCCGGCGAGAGTAGCTCATTGGGAATATGTCAAGTGGACTAACCTGCCTGGAAACTCATCGGGGGCCCACGCTGCGTATGAGTAACGCGCTGCTCGTCACGGCATGTCGTCAACTTTGTTGGCTCCATTGTGCGAGTTTAACATTCCCTTTCCCTAACTCTTGACACTTTTCCTCCTTTTTTTTTGCAGCTACCATATTCTGGCCTGCTCTTTTGTACTTTTGCGTTGCACCGCATTGTTGCTGCGGTTGGCAACAAGGCCCTCAGGGGGGTACAAAAAAGAAAAATAGGTGGACTGAGGCAGGGGAAGTTGCTAAAGCATTCTTTGTTTCTAGGCAATTTCAGTCACTTACTCTGGCCGTTGTTATTGCGACTCTACCGTTGCCGTTGCGTTGTCGCTGGCGATAAAACTGTTACTGCTACTGCCACAAACTACTGATGTCGTTACCGTCTTTGGGTCTTGCTGTTACTACACTGAGCGGAAAATTGGTAGTTCCACTTGTTTAGAGTAGATTAATCTATTAGCTGAACTGCATACAGAAGAATCTGAAGCATAAAACCTTTAAATTGTAATTAGAATATAAAGAACAAAATCAAATCTTATCAGCTTTCATCTCTAATAAGTTCTACTTCATTATGCTACTTAATTTTCTGTAAAAGAGACTTCTTTTTCCCAGTGTCCTACGATTCCGTGTTCGTTTGCAGCTTATCCTTTGGCCCCTCCACCACCTTGTATCGGTGTCGTGTGTGTTGTCTGTCTCCGTTTGCCATAACAGCAAAGTTGGCTACAAAACTGCTGCCAAAGCCCCAGCCGACACCGATGTCCTTGCAAGCCATCACAAGGACCACAAAACGTGGATGCCATGGCAGCTTCACCTTGGGCATATTGATGAACCCAACACTTTAATTAGAGCGTCAATAAAATGGATGAATGCAGCTCCAGTCACAGTCCCAGTTCCATTACCATTCCCCTTCGAAGTCCGTATGTCGTTGGCAGAAATTTAATTTGCCATTCACTTACATGCCACTTGGTCCTGCGGCGTGTTTGCACCAATTAACAGGGGGCTGGAGTCTTCAATGAAAATTACAATTAATAGTCCTGGTATTTTTCAATCCTTTTGTAGGTGGCACAAGTGCCATCCATGCAGCTCTTAGCAAAAGTGACTGGGCTGGACAGGCGTGCAAATCGCTATAAATTATGGTGTCAACTCGGGCCTAAATTAGTCTCGACACGCATACAAAGGCCACAACTACCGCCCACATTCAAACAATTGTGTTCAAAATTATAGAGTTTGGTTTACTTTAACCAAGTACTTAACTTTGTTATTTGATTTACAACGAGTACATTGTGTAGAAGTTTAGGAATCACAAACCATATATCTAATATATAGAACCAATAGCTGTTGTGTGGCAAGGTCCTCGGCCTGTCCTTCAAGTGAATCGATCTATAATTAAGATAACTCAAGTAGACCATGTTCCATGTACACTGTATGTACATGACCTGCCTGTCTGCATGAAATGGCTTCATTATGGCCACTCGGAATGGGCTGAATCGCACTCGCGATGCCATCCAGATAATGCCGACTTATTTGTTTATGAAATTGACCTGCGATTATCGTTGCAGCGGAAACGGAAACAGAAACTCCAACGGGGGGACAAAGGGGGAGACTTATTGCGTGTGTGTGCCGCCTCATGAATAAAACATATGTATGCCCATTGTGGGCGTGACAGACTGTCTGTCTGCCCTCTCCTCGCACAATAAACGTTTTCCAACAGCGAAAACGTTTTGTTAACTTGTTCACAAGTGTCGGTCGTGTGTGTGTGTGTGTTTGGAAAAGTCTCAGTCAAGAAGTCTCCATTCTCGCAAAGATCCCGCATCCTTAGCCCCAAGGATCTGTTGTAAAAATCCGTTCACACAATTTCAAAGTGAATGAAAAAATAAGAATAAACTTTCTGCAAATGCATAAAACTTTCGTATTGACAATAAACGCCGACAAAAGACTTTCCAATATGGAAAACTCTGAAAAGCTTAGGATAAAGATGTATGTGCTTGTTCATATATAGTCTTACACCGAATATTGTTGAAGATAAAACCCGCAGGCCGCGTTGATGCGTTCAAATAGGTTTATAGTTTGTTGCCAAGTTATCCAGAGCCATCACACATGACGAAAATTAAGGCAATCAGCAAAGGAAATATAACTTAATAATAATTTTAGGTTTAAACAATGATATGTTGGCAACCGAATCCTTTTTTAACATCTTTAATCCCTATAATTTTCTATACCATTTATAATTTAAACAAGTTATCAAGTTGTAATTTTATCACCTCCTCTTTAATAATCTGACCTTATAAAATCTGTTTTAAAATTCGACAAGTACAATATTTTCATGTGCAGTCCGAGGAGGAAGAGGAGGAGGGAAAGTGCATTCGTTTTTACGGCCAGACAAAAGCGTACGAAATTCAATGAGCTGCAAAAAGCAGCTAAAGTCGCTGCTGCTGCTGCCAGATTTACGCCAAGAAAAATGTCAGACCGGCAGCTGCGGGCAGTCGACCTGCATTGCACCCACACTATCCACCGGTTTTAAGTTTTTCCTCAACACAAAAAAAATATATATATGTATAGGGGAAAAAGGAAAGCAAAGTTTGGAATCCAACTGAAAGTGGAGTTGACTGCGGTCTGAGCAGGCGGCAGACAAATTGCGCTCGTAAATGCTTTAAATTGTGCACTCTGCCAGGCTCCAAATTGAAGTTGAGGATGGAAAAAAAGTGAGCACTGGGAACAAAACAAGGCGAAACAAAAGTTGCCCGAAGGAGCGTGCAAAAAATTGCTGAGCGTGTTAAGAAAAATGTTTTCGTAAGCTGCGAACAAATGCGCGACAATATTTTTCATCTGTGTGGGAAATCTTTGCTTAAAGTTGCCTTTGCACACCTTTAGCTTTACCTTTACCTTTACCTTTGCCAGAGGGGGTGGCAGATTATTCCCTTTCCCCCTTCCCTCCTTTAACGGCTGCAACCAAAAACCAGAAATGCCAGGAGCCACACTTGCCATTTTCCAGTTGCCTTTGGCGGCTTTGCCTGGGTTGATAACCCAAAACCGAGAGCCACTTAAGGCCAAAAAGGTAAAGGGCTGTTCACACAGAAAGAATAAAGTATTGGGAAATAAAGTTTAAATATATTATTTGATAATAATAATAGAAGAATTTTTAATGGCATATTAGGCACTTTAAATAGTTAATAACCCTTACTTAAATCAGGAAGAGTTTTAGCAAAGAAATCTTTAACAAAACCGTTTCCAAGTTAAATTTAAACTTCTACCTTTAGTTTTAGTATTTAATTATAATAAACAACTTTAAAATCTTCTTTAAAATGTTACTTTAATCAATTTCTCTCTGTGCATACACACTTGAACTCTTTGCTGGTTGCTGCAACAGTTGCAAGGTGTTAGATGTCAAACTGTTAAGTTAATACAGTTACCTTCGACTTTTCAACTCTTGAACTCGACTGGCTTTCCTCTGGTGTTGGAATTTTCAATTTACAGTTTCTGGTTTTTCTTGTTTTTTCTCCTTTAATGACCCACCAGTTAGTAAACTTATATTAAGTGGCCTTAACACAGCTCCTCTTCGGCCTCAACTTTGTTTAAGACTTTTGATCACTTTAAGGCCACGACAAGGTCAATTGGAAGACTCTCTGACAGCCTGATAAGGGCAGAACGCGAATTCAATAAATTCGCTGACGTAATTCCTAATTGCCCCGCGAAAATTAAACCAAGCGAAGCACTTAAATTAATTAAAATATCATTTCGAAACTTGGACGAAAGTAAACACAGTGAGTGAAATCACCGCCTCAAAGAATCCTTGCTTCGTTTTTTTTTGCTTTACTTTTTGCGAGCTGTTTGTTGGCTGGGAAAGTGAAATCGAAATGGCAAACAAAGCACGAAATTAGATGGTTCCTTGGTATTATTGTCAAAATAACATTTTCCTCTGCCATTCTGCTGCTTTTGCTGATTTTTTCTTTGGTTGTGCGCCTGCTGAAGGTCGTAAATAATTTATGTAAACTTGAAGGTTTGCAGGAGCAGGAGCAGCTGGAGGCAGGAGGCGGAAAATGGCAGTGGGAATTGTCGCAGACTCCTTTACACTTTGATGCTGCTGTGTTATGAATAATAACTTGGCCCGGACTGACTGACTACCGTCCAATGCTCCTCCAAAGGACCCCCTTTCCCTTTTTTGTTATTGTGCGTTCGAATTTCACGTCACTCTCGCCCGCCCGGTCTCCTTCTGCATTTGGCAAAGCTTTGAATATTTTACGCAGGCATAAATAATTTAAAACAATGGAACACACGTAAAAAAAGGGAAAAGGATAATGCAGCAGCCATAGCAGTAGCAGCAGCAGGACTCGGAAAAAGCACACAAACGGGACAAAAGTGAGAGCGGAAAAGCGAAAGAGAAAAAAGCGGTGAAAAAAACAGCAAGATAAGAATAAAAATTTATATATATATATATATTCTTTTTTCTCTCTCCTGTGTGTGTGTGTTTTTTTTTAACTTGGCCCAGAGATGCCGGCCAAAGGACCTGCACTCTCTCCCGCCCACTCTCGACCCGGGCGCAACACTTGACATATGTGTGCCGCCCTTTGACCTCTTTCCCCGAACGGTGCCCCGGAATGCCTTGTAAATGAGAAGGCGGCCAAAAACATTTGACGAAAGACAAAAAAGGAAAAAATGAAATGTAAATGCTGAAAATGTTGTCTCTGCCTTGTATGTTCGCCATTCAACTTTCCCTCTAAGCCAGTGAGTGATGGCGGCTCAAAGAAATGTCAACACACACAGGGCTCACGCACAGACACCCGCCCCGTAGACAATTTGACTTTGACTTAACAAATAGAAAATCATTTATTCTGCATGCGCGAACGTGGACCGGCTGCCAGGCCACGATTCGATTTTCCACATAGAGAAGGAAGGCACTTGAAGAAAAACATCATTTTAAAATACCTAGAAATATGGAAGAAAGTGGTATTATGACACTTAACCGCTGCTGGGATATAACATAACATAGACAAAAAAATTGGTCACACTTTTATTTGCAAATTAGTGTTTAAGGGTATTCAAATGGTCTCACCAAAAATGTGACTCTTTAGAGAAACATTCAAACTAATATAAAAGAAAGTTGTCACAATTGTGCTTCAACCGATTTTCTTCAATGACTATTATTGAAAATAACTTCCAATATGAAGAGATTGTATTATGACACTAGAAATCTGTTAACACAAGTTAATGAAACATAGAAAAAGGTAGATAATTAAACCCTTCCCTTTAAGAAGTTTTCGTCCCAAAAAAAAAGATTATTCATGAACATTTTAATGATCAAGACGTGACTCATTAGTGAAATATTCAAACCAATTAAAAAATATGCATTCGATATTGTCCTTCCCGTAGGTTCCTTCAATGATTTTCCTGAATGATTTCTATTTGTTAATTTTTTTCAGTACAAGTCCCCGGCAGATAGGAACTCATCCGGATCCTGACTCCGCACTGATTTCCGTCCCGTGTCGGGCCTTTAGATTTATGCGCATTTTGCATATTTCTTTTCCTCCTCATTTCAAAAGCAACAAAAGTGACTTTGGCTCTGCCACTGAATCAGCAGCTTTTCCTCCATTCCCCTATCCATTTTCCAAAAGAGGGGGAATGGGGCGACTGTGCTTCAATTTTCATTGCGCGACTTTTATGACTTTGGCCGCCTGCTGCTTTTGACTTTTATCGAATGCAAATTGTTTTATAATAATGCAATCAAATCTTTGTCAACTCTGTTTATTGATGTGTTTATTTTGTTTTTGGTTTTCTTTTTTCCTGATAAAGCCGCCAGCAACAGAAGCAGCTGAATAACATTTAGCAAGTGGAATAAATTTTGAAGACCGGAGCTCCTTGAACCCCAAAGTTAACAAGCTTATGATGTTTACTAATAGCTTTCATTGTAATTTTATTGTATTGAGGGGCTTTGTGAATAATTCAATTGCTGTAAGGGAAATAACTTGTGTAAATATAAGATTAGATCTTGTTAAGAATTGACTTTCTGATGATATAAATACCAGTTAATAAGACACTATAAATAAGATTGACCCACTTAAAGTGTTCCATAGTAAGACTATTCACAAACATTTTCCTAATTAAGGTGGATATTCCCAGTAGCTTCTAAGTCACCTCTCTTAGCTTCCCTCTTATTTTATAAATAAATAAAAATTTAACCCCTTTAGTTCCCCCAACCTTTAAGTAAGTGCTCCGCTGGTGACGTGACTAAGCCAGAATTGAAAGGACCACCAAGGGATATCACGGCATTTACTGCAGCGTCTCTGCAAATGCTGCTTTACTTGAACTTACACTTCTTTTATTGTTTCCTGATTTTTTCCTTCTCTCGCTGGCAAAATGTACTTAAATCACGGGAAACGTGCAGAGCAACTAAACAACACAATGGGGCACAGAAGGAGCTACAGTTAAGAGATGTCCTTGGGGGAGGTAACCTCACACCCAATCTGTTGTTTTTAAAGTGAAACCATTTTAATGAATCGATCATCAGTGGACATGTTGTGAAAATAACAAATTTTATGCCTCGTACAGAGGTAACTACAATTATAAAATGAAAAAAAAAGAAAGAAAAACATCATTGACAATGGCAATAACAACTACGGTGGCAATACCGCCGTGAAATGGTGACAACAATAACAATAATTGTATTTACACATAATTGACCATAATCCCCAGCAGCACTGGTCCTTACTGCGCCTCTCTTCCCTCGAACGACAGATTTTTGGTACCCTGTAGAGGTAGAGGGTTTCTTGGAATTATATTTAGGATGCAACATTAATTTCATAGTTCATCTTTGATGTAGAAATTGCGAATAAAGGTTACAAACAATATTTTGTACATGTATACTTTTAGATTGATATATATTTATCAAGTTATCTATTTATAAAAAAAAATTTTCTTTTCTCTAGAATTCTCAACAAAGTCTAGCAAGTGTTTTTCATACTAAATTTTGATATCGTTCACCATTGAATACTGATAAAAAGATCATTCCCTTCTGAAACATCTTTAATTGCAAGCCTAGTTTTTGACCTAATTTCAATTATAGTATGTCTCTTGCAAATAGTTTCATTTTAGATTGGTTTATTGCAAAAATCTAACACTTATTTCTCATAATATAAGAGATTACCTTAACTATCTATTATCTCCCAAATAGCCTCAAAGAAGGCACTCTATATTATTATATGGAGTGCCAGGTATCCCCTAGTCGTTACTCTAGATGGACAACATCGTCTTGTTTTCTTTTGTGGACTGTTGTTTTCGTTGTTTTGGTTAAGGCCAACACCAGCTTCAACACCCAATTCGGTTGGTTGTCCATGAAAATGGCTGCGGGCAACATTTTATGTTGCTGCTGCTGCTGCTGCTGCTGGTGATGTTGCCTGGTACTGTTCGCATTGTCCGGACTGTAGTTAAATTTAAATGCCAGCCGGAGAGGAGGAGAGGCGAGGCAACAAGGACTTCCACTCGGGGCAGAACCATAAATTAAATAAAATGAAATGAAATAATTTGGTCACGCACTTTCAACTGTTGACATTTGCCTTAACAGCACCGCCCTGGAAGCGCGTTATTCCGGATAATCCCTGGCCTGGCTTTGAGCCGCTCACACTGATCCAGTTGGAGTTGGGAAATCAATGTTTTACACGCTTTCCCATGCAAATTGCAGTTGCCGTTGCCCCGTTGCCCCTTTGCCACTGCTGCATATTTATGGGCCGCCGAATGTCGGCAACATGTACCATGCACTGTGAAAATCCACTTCATGACCGAAAATTAGTTTTTAACCCACAAAATAATCCCGAATGACATAAGGATGGCCAACGGAGCAACAGTAGGGCTGCGAAAAATACAGAAACAAAAAAAAAAAACAGGAGCAGCAAAAATAAAAATGCGACTGGGAAGGACGAGAGACCATAGTCGGTAGTCCTTGCTTGCCGGAAGTTGTAAAGCTGCCATTTCTCGGCCATGTTGTTGATGTTGCCACTGCCACCGACTTGGCGTTTCCAGGAGGCAACGATTCGCGGCCTCGTAATGCGGTCATTGTTATTGCAATTGTTGTTGCCGCTACTGTTGTTGTGAGCTGTAGCGCATTTGTTGTATTAACTTTTTCCAAGTGGCATGCAGGGGCCAAGCGGCAACAACAACTCTCCTCGAGCACCACCCCCAACGTGGGCCATAATTTATTAAAGCCTGCACCTCCAGCGTCGGGCCAGCGCCCCTGGCACACAATTGAAATTTAAGCAGCAACAGCAGCAGGGGCAGCAAGGCCCAGGAGAAGGAACAGTAGCTGGGGCAGGAGCAGGAGAAGGAGCAGGAGCAGGATCTAAGGGGGAGGAGTAGAGGCAGTAGCAGGAACTGGTTGTGGGGAGCAAAGGGCAGGGGCGCTTCAAAGAAGTTGCAGAAAATGCGAAACACTGAAGAAATCCCCTGCACCTTCACCACCACCATCATGCTCCTCGAATCCTCATCCTCCTGCAAATCCCACCAGGGAAAATGGTAATCGAAATGTACGCCGCACGAATCAACGCAAACAAGGCACACAAAGAAAAATATATTAACTCGAGCTTTGAGTTATAAAAATTAACGTTTCCTTGAGTTAAATTTCTAATTAGTAGATGTAGGGAAATAATAAACCATCAGGAGGTTAATTAACTTCTCAGTAAGTTTAAATTTCAGAGACATAAACTATTGAAAATGAAAAAGTATTTAAATATAGGTTTATATATAAAGCTCATTGATATCTATAACTTAAGCTTCTTTTGATGGAGTTTTGGTTTTATAAATTCTGAAAAATTTACACTTAATTTGTATTGACATTACAGAATATACTAACAAGTATCTCAAACTATATTTTAGTGATCTTTTTGTGTAGTGCAATCGTTGAGCAGCTGTGGGAGTTGGCCTGCAACACTGGCCAGTTCCCAGTCAATGTCTTGCCCTTTTTTTTTTTTGTCCTGGCCTCCTTTTCTGCAGTCAAAGTTTTTTGGTCGAAAACTTTTTGGGGGTTTCGGTGGGGAAATAATTCATGAAACATGGCGAGCGCGAAACGCGAAAAGCGAACATTTTTGTGCCTGTGCCGAATCTGATTGTGACACAAACGAATTGTTCTGGTTGTCGTCGGAGTGGAGTTTTCCGAGGATTCGTATTCGGACGAGGACGAGGACGAGGACTTGGCGGAGGCGGAGTAACAGTCGGTCGGTCGCATATTTATGTGCCTATTTCGCTCCTCTCTTTTTTTTTCTATGTGGCCAGGAGCATTACTCTTCTTGGCATGCAAATTTATGGTGTGTCCCAAAACAATTGTTATTGTGTTTTCAACTTTTGCTTGATTTGTGTGTTTTAAGTGATTCCAAATGGGTCGCAAGGGGAGGGAAGTCCCGTCGCTGTGTTTGGCAATTTGCAGCTGAATCCATTCCCAGTCGCTGATAATTCCTTGGCTGTCATCGGGGCCAGACGCGCGCCGCATATCTCAATGCAATTCTAAGCACCCAATAACCATAAAACACTTTAAAGTCTAGGTCTGCAAAGGGCTGACTTTTGTTTATTTGTATTTCCGCAAACAATTCGACCGTCGTCAGAGCCACGAAAACTTTGGCCGGACCATGCAATGCAATTGTTGCCACTGCTCCTCTGGTAACTTTTCCTCCTGGCGGCAGTAGGCCACTTCCTGGAGTAAGTTCAGCTGCGTCCGCATGCAATTCGTGAATTTTTGAAGGCACTTCTTTTGTTATTCCGGCTCCGGAATCGCCTGGCAACCCCACTTGCAATATGCAAACGGTCATTTCGTTAATGAGCACGGGAGGTGGGTGCGTTTTGTGTGGGTGTCCAGGGAGTGGATCGGGGAACTACAACTTTTACCGGGCATCCGGCGGATGAAGAGGGTTCGCGGAGGAGAGAATGGATGGGAAGGAGCACGAACAGTGGCCAGTAGCTTAGATAGACAGCAGCCCGGATGACTTGGTTTATTTTACGTAATGAAATGAAATTGAAATGAATGTTTTATAAACCAGCAGCTATGCTAGGCTTCGTCCTGTGGCTCCCCTCCTTGTAAAATTATGATAAAAACTAACAGCTACATATAAACATAATTGTAGCTTGTTGTAGTTTTTTGTGTATGTTGGATTTTCAATACAAATGATAATTGTAAATGCCTTAAATTGCTCACCATGAATTAACATAATTAAAACAAAGCCATCAATATTTATGAGCAATTTGCAATTACGAACATATAAGGACAGATACAAATTATCCGAAATATTTAAGCAACTTTACACATTGAATTTGCTGCCAAACAATACAAAAAATGAATACATTTCGAAAGGAGCCAGGACCGGGGATTTAATTAAATTTGGCTTAATGTTGTCACCGCAGGAGTGTCTCGCCGCTGTGGCTGCTCGTTGGAATTTGGATATTTAATATACACCGCACTCTCAGTGTCCTTGTTGGCCACGAATTTTTGAAATTCAATTATCAAGGAGACCGCAGCTTTCCCTTCTCGACTGCGGTAAATGAAGAGAGAAAGAATGAGTTTAGGTTTACTTTAAACAAGGGTATAGGATGACCTTACCAGTTAAACAGATCCCTAAGGGTTATTTTGGAAGGATCCATTGGCTGGACCATATCAAAAATCTTATTATTGAGATCCTTAAAAGTATATTCCGCTTGATAACCATTATGGGTTTTGGTGTAGAAATACAAGCGCAAAGTTTCAGAAGTTATATAACCCTGCTGATTAACGTCCAGAATATGGAAAATATAGCGCAGACCTGCGGCAGTCTATGGAAATTATGTTAGGAAATTATATTTTTTAGGTTCTTCCAATTGGTTTTGCTCACTTGACGATATTCCAGAGCCAGAAAGAGTTCCAAGAATGTTTTGTAATCGATTTCCCCATTAAAAGTATGACACACTTCGAAGACTCGATCCAGGAAGAAAGTTGTCAGGAGACCAGAACCATAGGCATACATCTCCATTTTGCTCAGCCTGCCATTGTGATCCTTGTCCAGTTCCAGAAATTTTTCGTAAACTTCCAATATGGCTGCCTTGGAGAAGGAGTGTTTCTCCTCCATAATTTCCGAAATCATTCCAGAGGATTCAATGTCACTTATTCGCACACGTCCCGTGTGCAGACTGTCCAGGAAGAAAAAGACCATCTTGACCACGGTGCACACGTAGAATTTCTCCAACGGGGGCTGACTCCATAATGTTTTCATGTCCACAATAAAGTTCTCCAGATCGGATTCACTTAGATATCCCATTCCTAATTGATCGTAATAGCACAGACAGATGCGTGCCCGGGCAAGCCTTATCGCACGGATCGTATGATTATAGATGGAGACAATCTCTAGTCTTTCCTCGAACTGGGATTCATTCATGAGATCGAAGAAGAGTTGCACATTAATGAATTCCCTAAATTTAGCATCCATTACGGAAATCATCTCCAAATAGTTTTCGAAATCGATTAGCATTTTATCATTTTGTGTTATTTCGGTCACATGCCATTCCAGCGTCTCCCACAACTCCTCCAATTCTTCAACGTCGAGCAGCTCCTTGACCTTGGCCTGAAGCTCAATCCCTTGGGTTTCTATCTGCTGGATCTGATCTCCAGATTGTTGGGAAGGATTGAAGAATTTTGGGATCAGCTTATAGGAGGGATGCTGCTGCTCAAGAGGAGCTTCCTTCTCGAAATCTTTCTCCAAATCCATAGTTTTAATAATATATATATCGTATGAATATTTAAGAAATGTGATCATATATCCAAATGACATTTTAAGCTTTAAGCTTTTTAAGGGTTTCCCCATTTTTTAGGCAATCTTTTATACTAAATTTAACTTGATTTAATTTCCCTAATTTTTCCTCCTTTCAGGTTCAACCATTAAGGGCGTCGTGGCCATATTGAATTGCATTCTAGCCCGACAGCTCTGCTTCGAGGATCCATCATGTTCAGCCATATTGGAAATTATACCACGCGTCTGCGGTCCCATACCAGGTAAACAAAAATAAATAAATAAATAGGTATATAAACAAAAAAAAAAAAGAAAGAAAAAGGAACCCCATTCAAATCAAATCGATACTTTTTCCAAGCTCACTGATGGAATGTTTACACAATATCTATAGTTTTTGTGTCAAGTGTTTGCGGAGCTCTCGAGCACTTGCGGCGCTTGGCGCTGATTATGCGCAAGTTTTGGTCATTTGAGAATTAATTTCCGATGTTTTTATTCTTTCCCTTTGCTTTTATTTACCCTGGGACTCTCTCTGTGTGTATTGTTGCTTCGACAACTGTGTAATTATTTCAACAATTTTTGTGTGTTCGTGCGATAAAACGGTAAATAACAGTATATACACTTTAAGCGCAACAGAGAGCGAGAGAGAGGCGGCAAGGAAGCTCGGGGGCGGGATCGCAAGCAAAAGGCATTTGAATATTCAAATGCCCCAGAGAAAACTGCGTCGCAGGTCGAGTCGATGGCCTGTTTTTGCAATACCCTGTAAAGGGAATAGAGAGTGCCGGGTTTATGCTTCATTCCGGCATGCAGTGCGTATGAGTGATATTTTGTTATTTAAAGCTGTAAGCTTTATGCGATGACATGAAAACACTCGAATATGTGAAATAAATTGAATGTGAATTGGGAAAGATAATATTTTCAATATTCAAATATTTTAGAAAACACTTTCCACAGTATTCAAATATTGGATTCACGAATTTAGCCTCGCATAAACGCAGGTATAGATTACCTGACAAAGTAGATCACTTAATTCGATATGAATATCTAAATAATTAAATATTTTTAATTTTAAATGCAATCATATTTTCCCGCCAAAACAGCTAAATTGAATTGCTTGTCAATTGGTAAAGAATATATTTTCAACATACTATTATTTTTGAATACACTTTTCACAGTATTCATGTATTGAATTCATGAATTCGGCATTGCATAAACGCAGTAAAAGATTACCTGACAAAGTAGATCACTTAATTCGATACAAATACAAACACTTGCTCGAGTTTTCAATCTATCTAGTTTACTGTATGTTTTAAACTACAAATTTAATCATATTTTCCCACCAAAACAGCTATCCTTTATGAGCTAGTAGAAAGTATATCCGAAAGTGAAAGCAATTTAAAAAAGTTTTCACTTAAAACTAGGCTAAAAGGTGACTGAGAATCGCAGGTAATCTGTATTCTCAACGTTCAACTTGAACTTTCCTGGTTGTTTCTCTCAGGGAACGTGTGTATTTGTGTGTGGTGGGAGCGCACATGACCCAAAGGTGCAAAATGAAAAAAGAAACTGCGTGCCTGGCGGCTTCCAGGTGGCCAAAGCCCACCACCCACTTGATTCACCTTCCAATTCATTCTGCCGCCCAAACAAAGAGCGGGCCGCAGAAAAAAGTTAATTTATAAATTATTCAGTAATTTGTTTTAGACTCGGCATTAGCCGGTGCCGGGTGCTCCTCCTCCGCACCACCGCGAGACACCAGCAACAACAATGGGAATAAATTTCTTTTGTGCCTCGACTTTGATCCGCCTCTCATTCAAAAAGTGTAGGTATCCAAGCCGGGACTCCGGGAGTCGACTCTATATTCGACGAACACTATTCTAGGCGCCACACTCACTCACTTTGGTACCTTGGTCATGGTCTCGTAGTTTGTGTCCTGTATCGTGCGCATAAGTCCGCTCTTATATTTAATTATTAATGTTCATTCAGTCCAGCCAGCGTCTTGTGGCATTTCTCAGCTTTTGCTGAGCTCCTTTTGCCCGATGCCAGTCCTTCCGCCCGTCATCATCATCCGGCATTGCGTTGGCTTCCATTTAAATAGCTTTCACCTTTGTGCGGTTGTGAAGGAACACGGCGCAAAAAATCGCATTTAAAACGTAGCATTAACAGCTTTAGTTTTGCCTAAAGGCACAAGAAAAGAAAAGAAGGTTCAATCTAAACTGGAAAATTAAATGTTGATCATTGGTAAATACGAGTTTTTAGCTTTTAAAAGCAATTTAAATGATTTAAATGATTAGTTAAGATAAACCATCATTATTTTTCCCGCACTTTAGTATTTTATTTTGATTTCTTTTGCGACCGCAGCTCATTTTCGTATCCGAGTTCTAGTTGTTAAGTCAAAACCCTTTATGATGCCTGAGGCTTTGACCACTCAACGCAGAGGATCAAGTGATCATAGCCATGTCCATTGAGGATATCAATAGCAGCGGCTGCATCCTGACGGAACTTGAAGTGCACATAAGCGAAACCCTTGCACAAACCAGAGTTCTTCTCACGGGCCAGATACATCTTGGTGTGCGGACCGATCTTCTTCACCAGCTCCTCGAGATCAGCCTCGGTCATGGACTCGGACAGATTGGAGATGCGAACGGCGGAGGATTCATCACGATCGCGACCCCAAGACTTGCCACCGATTCCGCCACCACCGCCCTCCTTCATAAAGGGTGGCACATATTTGCCCGACTTGTTGGGATCACTCACGGCAGCAGCAGCCGCGGCATTGGCCTTGTTCTCCATCTGGGTCTTCCTATCCATGGCAGTGCCCTTGTAGGGACAATTGACACTCCAGTGTTCGCCATTGCAAATCCGGCACTTGGCTATATTCTTGCCAGCCTCGATCTGGGTCTCGTGCGTCTGTTCGAACTCCTTGGAGCCGGTGAAGAGCATAAAGATCTCCTCGGAGGCCATAGTTGTCTGCGAGTTGGGCCCTGGCTTGTCCAGTCGAGAATCCCCAAACTTCACCCAGTTGCGACGACGGGCCACCGCCTTGGGCACCACCTGCTTCTCGATCTTGAAGGTGCGAACCACCTTGATCTTCTTGCCGTCATCGTTGAATTTGTATTCGGTCACGTACTTGTAATCGCCTTCAATGTACTCACTGCAAGGCGGCAGTCCATCCACATAATCCGCCTCGACCTCGTCAGCCCAGGAGGTCTTGAAGTTTTTCATTTTCTATTTTAGATAAAAGCTTAAACAGCTTCAAAATGATTGGAAAATGTCTAGAGAGTACTTGAAAGCTATTGGAATTTTAAAAAGCAGCCTGCTGCTATTGTACAGTATTTGGAAGCCACAACTTTTATTTATAAAATAATAAATAAGTCAAGATTTAAATATAATACAATTATATTTAAAAAAAAATATTTATTAAAGTAAATCAGTAAATATTTATGAAAGTAAATCAGTATTTCTCTTATAATTTGTTTAAATTTCAAGTAAAAATGAGAACAATCTCTTATCTCCTCTTAAACTGAGAGCAATCTTTCTCTCTCACTGATAAGCTGCTTATAGAAACCAAATAATCAGCATTCGGATTTTTAGTTTGCTTTCACTTGTTCAATAAGTCGGTCGTTCTCTCTAAAAAAAAAATTATGAATTTAACACTTCCCAAGACAGGAAAGAGTCTAAAAATCAATGAGTTTTGGCTTCGTGATCACTGTCGTTGTGGAGAGTGCTTAAATTTGGAAACAAATCAGCGACGTTACGATCTCTTAGATCTGCCAGATGATATTAAATCCCTGAGTAACAAATTTGAGGGAAATAAATTACTAATTCAATGTAAGTCAGTGATGGATAGATAAATCAATTCCTTATATTTAATCTGATAAACTCATAGGGAGTGATGGTCATCGGTCCAGCTATGACCTCGACTTTATCTTTGATTCTCAGCTGGATCAGTTGATAAGCCGGCGATCAAAGTACACTTCCCCAACCGCCTGGAGTCGCAGCATTATCTTACAAAATGAGCATCATTTGCACTTCTCACTGCCCCAACTGGTGTCCAGTGATGAGGTGGTCAAATCTCTGGTAGCGTCCCTTGTACGCTATGGCATCATCTTCATCGATGATGTGCCTCCCACACCCACCATGACAGAGTTGGCTCTGCGTCGAGTTTTTCCTCTGATGAAAACCTTTTTCGGTGAGATGTGGACGTTCAGTGATAAGCCCGATCATGCTGATACTGCCTACACCAAGCTATATCTGGGTTCTCACACCGATAATACATACTTTTGTGATGCTGCAGGTTTGCAGGCTTTGCATTGCATCGACCACTCGGGTTCTGGGGGTGAAAACTTCTTTGTAGATGGTTTCTATGTGGTTAATGAACTAAAGAAACGATTTCCCGATGCTTATGAGACCCTGTGCCGAGTTCAGGTTCCCGGAGAGTATATAGAAAAGGGTGAACATCATCGGCATACGGCTCCCATTATCCAATTGGATCCCGTAACCCAGGAATTCGTACAACTCCGGCTTAATGTCTACGATCGTGCTGTGTTTGATACTCTGCCTCAATCGGAGATGTCTCAATTTTATCAGAGTCTTCGGCAACTTTTGCAACTCGTAAGGGATGAGCATGTGCAGTGGAATCTAAAACTAATTCCGGGAAGCATTGTCCTGTTCGATAACTGGCGGGTGCTCCATGGTCGTCAGGCTTACACCGGAAGTCGCACCATGTCCGGGTCCTATGTGCAGCGTACGGACTTCTTGAGCAAGGCTCGTGTGTTGGGAATAATCGAATAAAACCAACAAAAACACATCTCTTTCATCTTGATCCCTGATTGCACGACACTTGTTCCCCGCCCATCTCCAATTCAATTTCGATTGCAAATGCCAACGCATCATAATAAAAAGTTACGATTACAATTGCTGGCCAGCGTCTAATTTTTTGTCATGGAAGGGAGGTGGGGATGCTGCGGATGCTCATACAAAAAATCATTTGGCATTTGTTTTTATGGCCAGGCTCTCATGTGTGTGTGTGCCGTGTCTGTGCGGCATAAACAAACGCACTTTGAACTTTTTCATTTAAAAGTGAAATTACTTTTTGTTAGCCGTGCAGGTTAATGGCTGTCGCGGTGTCTCACTGTCGTCCTTTAAATGTCCTCCAAATATGGATGTGCCTTAAAGAGGCGCTGCCGTGCTGGTGAGGCAGTGTCTGAATATTTATGATAATTGCATTTCATGCAGGTTTTTCTTCCCTGCCTCGCTTTTCACCCAGCTGTTCTCTCTCACTCATATGCGACGGCACGACCGGAGAAAAGCCTTTAAAAGCAGCTTCGATGATGCCCCAGCTATATGTGATAAACATATTTTTGTTCGCTTTTCCTTTGCCGGAAGTTGGTTGCATCGCATCAGCAGCAGTCGTGCCTTTGCATGGCATACTTTTCGGCATTCCACTTCCGTTTTAAAACGCTGCACTCACTTTGAGCCAACCGGGGGCACTTGTCGATGGTTCAATAAAATCAACACACACAGACACATACCCCTCAACGCTGGCTTAATATGGACATGACACAAAGGACAGGATGGCAGCACTGACACTGCACCGGAAGTGGGTGGAAAATATGTCAAAAATCAAGTACCATTTGCTCAAGAGCCCAAGAGCCCTTAATTAAAGTATTTAAACTATAATTTGCTGTTATATTACTAATAATTAATATGCCCAATAATAATTTATATGCCCCTGAATGGCTAAACTTAATAAATGACTCATAAATTTCACCGACAGACGGCTATAAAAACCCATAGAAAAAAGGAATAAATAAAAACAATGACCGGCCAAAGGAAAACAAATATCAAACTAAAATCAAATAAAGCAGGGAAAAAAAACTACAACAACTCAACTCGAACACACACACAGATGGGCGGCAGCGGGAAACAAACAAAGAAATCATTGAACCAATTCAGCGACCAACTCAACAACCGGAAACGCGTTTCGAATAAAAACGAATTGAGGACTTAACAATAACAGTAAAAGGCAAGGGCAATGGCGACGGCAGTGAAAAAAAAAAAAAAAAAAACAACAAAGCTCACACACAAACACAAACATAGCAAATGGCGTCAGTTGATGGCGACGAAGCATAAAAACCACTCGCCTTGGCTTTATTTTTTATGACTGCCCAGCATGCAATGACGAAGCGAGAGAGCCAGGTGCCTCTGGCCAATAGGATTTGCCAAGGCAGGAACCAGGAGCCAGGAGGGCCAAGACCCTAGTAACTAGTTAACCGGCCAGCCATCAAATGCACTCAATACACAGAGAGAAAGGAAGCTTATGTTTGGTATAACATACAAAAATCTGGGAATCATATATAAAAGCCATACAAAGTTAAATGTATAGATTTTGGAGACTAAACGATATTTATATTCGATGAGAAAGAAATAAAATAATGCTTCGAATTATATTGTTAATAGAAGCAAAGAGTTTATATTTTTACTACTGCTACAAGTTTCTTCATTTGAAATACAATTGGTAAAGATCTTTCTTTTGAAACTTATGGCATATTTTCAATCCCCTCAAAGGCCTATCTTGAGTACCTTCCGTTTCGCTGTTGATCCGCAGCCAACGAGCTTTAATTGACACCCCAAAAGGAGCCCCCCAAAAAAAATGTCTGAAATCCAAAAATCCGAATTCACATAACCAGCTTACATTGAAAACAAAAAAATTGTGAAACTTGGGGGGAGGGGTGACACAAAAAAAAAGAGGTGGGAAAAAGGGGAAATCTGAAGAAAAAAAGCTGGGAGACGGGCGCATAAAAATGATGGATGCCTGTGAAAAATGTCACTTGTTGCGTAGCCAATGGTGTGTGTGTGTTGTGTGTGTGTGTGCCCACTCCCAATCCTGGCGGAAGCAACTTTATGTTCAACTAGCAAATAATCATGTCCGGTCTGCAATGGACAAGGATGTTATTGGAGAGGCCGAAGGGCAATCACAGGGGTTAACGAAAAGGCAGCTGCGAGTTTGGGGCTAGGGTCAGTTGAGTGACGTGAACCACATGGCATGGTAAGGGCCACTGGCCACCAATGGCCACCACCACCACCGCTCTCTTCCCATTATGCTGCCGGGACTCCCATTGTCCGGCAGTTTGCTTGTTTTGCTTTTTGGCGATTTTACGGCTTATGACGAGCCAAACGAGTCACGAGTCCCAGTGCCAGTTCCAGTCCCCCGATGTGTGAGTCTCATCCTCCTGCTCCCTACTCCTGGCTGTGCTTGTGAAGTGTTGGCGTAGCCGGGTTTATTAGTAGGGCTTATGTTTTATGGCCAAAAGGACAATAGATGGCCAACAGATGTGTGCCTTTTGTTGGCCGTGCTAGTTGTCATATGCTCCAATAAGCTGTCACACACTCATGTATATGTATACAGTAGTATGTAGTAGTACAAGTGGTATATGTGCATGTGTGTACCATAATTTATTATGTTATAAAATATTATCCGGACCACGTTTCGTCCCAACGCATCGCTTCATTGGCCGCTTAAATCGACCGTTTTGTTTGGAGACTCAATTATTCATATTGTATTTGTTGTAACTTCTCTTGGCTCTCGATGGTTTCTGGGTTCTTATTATGACATGTGTCTGGTTTGTAGTTGTCTGTCCTGTGTGTCTGGCTGCCATTTATAACAACTGTCATGGCCCACAGATGCACTGAGAGAAATATCCTTGACGAAAACTATATACATGAAGTTGAAACAATTATTTGTTGTCATCACAAGACGGAAGAATTCTTCTTTATTCCACTATCGAAATATCAAAGGAGTTTTTATTTATTTTCTCTGATTAAAATTACCAAATTTTTCCCTCAGTGTAGCCACTCATATAGTTGGTAATCGATGTGCAGTTACCAAAATGAACCAGCACGACGTTATGTGTCAAAGTTTAAGCACTGCTGCCATTTAAAGATCATTAAGCATAACCGGCTCCAATCCCCCAAATGGATCCAACTGTCACTCACTTGCCACAACATTTTGTATAACTTCTGCATCTCTCTCACTCTCTCTCTGTTTCTCTCTGTATCCTTGCAGTGTCCTGCAGCACAGTGACTGTGACCAAGTGCCAGGCCGCCCTGCGTACCCTGCAGGCCTTTCAGTTCTTTCGACCAACCTGCCTGTGCAAGGAGCCCGGCATGGATCCCGATTGCAATCATTTTCGGGACTTTCTTTTCGATCATCCTTGCGGATTTGTTCTGAAGAAAGGTGAGCGTAATCATGGTGAATCTTAGAATTGTTTTCTCACTATTTTAATGTATTTTTCCACAGCCGAAAAGGATCCGTATCCCATTGATGCACTGCCCACGTGCAATCACGCTCTGTCCGTCTGCCAACAGGAACGCAAATGCTTGAAGCTCTTTGAGGACTTTAAAACGCATTGTAAGGTGCGCGACAACAAATGCAAAATGGAAAATAGGTAAGAAAGTGAGGATATCAATTAATGGGGATGACTATTTGAAATTTTACGATGAATATCTACAAGGCTTTTAAGGTCTTAAAAGCACTTTCACTTAACTAACTTCTTTGGTTTGTCCTAGACTACATTTGAAGTGATTTGGAAATTCTAAGTAGAGTTAATTAAGATCAACCCGTTAGGTAGCTGCCAAAGACAAATTAAAAAAAACACAATTAATATATATTTCATACTAAAATGTAAATTTTTAATAAAGTTCCGATTACTCCTTAAGACCATAATATTTCCAATGAGATACAAATGTAGGTAGCACATTTTAAAATCCCTCAACTCAGTCATTAATTAGCATCCCAAAGGGCGAAGGAAAAGTAATCTCCAAATCCTAACGAAACCCAAACTTTTAAAGCTATTGATTTATACCTATAATTATACCGATATTCAGTATCAGTAACCATCATGAGAACGGAAGCTTCACGATTAAAGCGTCAAGTAAATTACAAAAAATGGTCAATCGAAGTCCACAACCAAAGAGAGCCAATTCCGATAATGAAAATTAAATTAAAGCGTGTTTGACTTAATAAGAAAATTGATTTGCCCCTTGCCGCTGTTGAGCCAAGCCACTTAATGGTTAACGGCAAATGCAAATTGCATTGGTAGTCGGCAAAAAAGCCGTCAGAAGCACCTGCAACCCACCTCAGTCCTGGCCAGAGCTTAAAAAAGAGAGAGACGCTTGCAACATTCAATTTCGATATTCGATTTTATTGGCAAAAAAGAAACACACCCACAGAGAGCAGCAGACAGCAACGTAAACAGGAGTCAAGTTGAGCGAACAGAAGGCGAAATGAAACTTCCTGCTTTGCCGGCATCTTGCTGCTTCTTGCCGCTTCCTTTAGCCTTCACATATCCTTACTGACGCGATTTCCTACCGCCAGCCCAGGTCCTGCCATCCTGCCGTCTGGCTCATTGGCCCGATGGTTGCCTCGATACACTTGAATACAAACGTTCTGAATGTTTTAATAACTCGAAATGACTTTTTGCGGCGGACGGAGGACGAGGAGAGGAGTCTAAAGGGAGCTGGCGGAGTTGACTTTGGAGTTTGAAAACTTGGGCTTAAAGTTTTCCATAACCCACATCCTTCTCCTCCTTCGACCTGGCCTAAAACTTTCCGCACGCATGCCAGGCATTCGGGCTGCGGGTTTTGGCTCTGGCTGAGATCTACCTATGCGATAAAATATTAATTGCAACGCCGTGTGGGTGCACTTGGAGAAATTAATGATAATGTTTACATCTTTAAAATTTTAAAATTTTAATTGAATGTAAAACCTAGTCATGATTATGTAGACAGAAATCGTTCTACTAAGGTGCAGCATTCAGTGCGGTTTTCCATGAGTAACTAGACCGATATTTGCATATAATATTGAGCCCTAAAACTGTCTTAAAAGAACCCTTAGACCCCTTAGAAAAATTTTCTAAAAATATAACAATATTAACATATTTATAAATATAAATCTAACCCATATTTATGCCCAGTGTATATGCATTTTTGATGTAATTGGCAATTTTAAACTTTCCATGAGCCCCAGAACGGAAGTCGCTGGCAATGCGGCTACGGTTGCGGCGGTTAGGGACTCGAAATGTATTCAATTAGCTGAGGGATGTGTGTTTTTCTGGGGGATAGAAGGGAATCGGCTTGGACCCGGATTTAACCATTGTTCTTAACCGGCTATCATCGCTTTTTACAGGGACGCCTGCCACGATTCGTGGACCAATCTTCGACTGTCGCCGATGTTCGGATGCATTTGCCCGAACAACCATATGAAAAAGCGCTGTGATCGTATCTTTAATATTGTTAATCACAATCCGTGTGTGGGTAAGTTTCGTCTGGCGAGGCTGAACCTTCGTTGACCGTGACAACAGTAACAACTGCAGTAACGACCTATAACAACTGTAACAACAACTAAATAATTATCAAAAACAACAAACAACAATGCAACAAACAACACAAACAGCTGCAAAAAAAGAGAAAGAGCCGCAAAGGCTACAGCTTTTCGATAAACAAATTGTTGGAAAACCAATATATATATCTATAGTTTTTGTTTTAATTGTCCTGAGTTCCTATTTTTTATGTGTCTCTCTTTCTCTGTCAACCTCTGGTATCGCAAGTTCTTGTGTTCCTTGTTTGTTGAGAGCGGTGAAAGGTGAATTACCTGCCGAGAAAGCAAACAAAAAAAGCAAATTTGATTCGTTCTTAACTGACTCTTTCGTTCTTCTAATGATTTGTGATTTCTGTTATCGATTTCCTTATCCTTTTGGTTATCGTAATCTTGTGTGAAACGCTCAAAAACCGAAACTAGCCTAACCATTTAAGTAACCTAAACAAAAAACCAGAAAATAAACTATCGCACGCTTCTGCATCAACAAACAACAACTAAAAAGTAAAAAAAAAACATAGAGAAAAACCCAAAAATGAAACCCATGTTCTGCGATCAGTAATCAGTAACCAAAACTATGCCTATATCCAAATATATATCCATATACTATATACGACTATTAGCTATGCCCAAGTAATCGTAAATATCACGTATACGAATGTATATCAATGTAAAACCAAAGCTGCCGTGCTATCTCTCTCTATCTCTCTATACCTCTCTCTCTCTCTCTGTATCGCTCTCTCTCTCTCTCTATCTCTCTATCTGTCACTATCAAAAGTTTGTCGTAGCAAATAAGCTATATATAGCTATCAGCCCATAATTACATACAGTCACTTGCTAAAGTTACCTGCCACCCAGCGAACTGAGTCTGTGCTTTAGATTGATTGCACCAACTTCTAGAACTAACTCGCTAACCGTAGATATATATAAGACCAAAGTCTAGACCAATACTAACTCCATCACAACTATGCATACACTGGAAAAAAGATGAATAAAACACCAACACTGTCTCTAACCTTTTCATTTTCGGTATAGGGCCAGATTTCTCTCAGTCCATGGAAAGCTTTGATTTAATTTAACCCCCCACGAAAACTCTTTAAAGCATAATTTCATTTTCCACTTCGCAAAACACCCTTTCACCCACCTGCCCCACAAGCCAGCCCCACCTGCACTAATGGATTAACAGCACCTCAGAGGAGAGTGATCTCCCTTCTGCTAAATTTTATTACACGTACTACTACTAGTACTAGCAACCACTAATTGCACTAATTAAATACACACACACACTAACGCACACCTTGCACCTCTTCGGCACTAAATGATTTTCTCTTTTTTTCCGCACGCATGGCACACGATATCACCTTCCAGATAGACTAATATTCTTCCCCAACGGTCTGCCCAAATTGAAGCACCCGCGGCCCAAGACCAAGTCCAGGTCGAAACAAAAGACCAGGCCCAAGTCCAGGCTGAGGCAGAAGCCGCATGGCCTCAATGGCACAGAGTTAATGTCCAACAATATCGAGTACCATGACGAGCCCAATGGCTTAAGTGATCCAACAGGGGCAGAGGATGAGGAAGGGGCTCCGCAGGAAAACGAGAACGATGGCAATGACGAGGACGAGGACGAGGATGAGGAAGAGGACGATGATTATGATGACCGCATACGAGCCGAGATTTATTCCAATTACCCGCACTACCTCCATCCGCCATCGTGGGGCATTAACAATCCCCTGGTCCTGGCCTCGCACAGTCCTCACACCCTGGACGATGACGATGATGTGGTGGTGGAAGTGGTGGCCCACAAGAAACCACCAGCGCCACCGACGACAGTGCAGCAGCAGCAGCAGCAACACAACAATGCTGGCGATGCACTAGACCATGACGTCGTGGTGGTGGTGGATGCGGGTCCCGGTCCCCACTCTCATGCCCATCCCCACTCGCATACGTACTACACGCACGGCGATCAGAGCTCAACCACGGGATCCGGACAACCGGGACAGGGACAGGGACAGCCGTCACCCACGATACCCAGCCCACCTAAGTACGCCCGATTTACCCCGACGACTTGGTTTGGCATCTTTGGCTAAAGGCGGCGGCAGCTGCAACTTTTCCAACAAAGTTTAGAGTCGAACACTCAGACTCATACATGAAGCCCCCCACTGAATAGCCTTTCATTAACTCTCCTTTCTAAGCCACCGAGGAGCTGGTAACTTTATGCAAAAAGCTTTTAAAATAATTGACTCACTTGGGTATGCCACAATTTCCGGTTAAAAAGCCAACTAATGAATAAGTCCGACTGGCTGCAGGCGGGCAATCCTTGGATCTCGGACTCCCCCGTGGCACTTGACCAGCATTTATGTAATCTGATTTTAATGCATTTCATTGTAATAAATATTCAAATGAATGGTGCACACTCTAAGCTCGAGACACGATTAGTAATTTATAATGTAGACCAGGTCAGACTTATGCTGCACCATTGGATAAAGAACATGGCCTTGGGGGTGATGATGATGATGATGATTTAATTGGCCAGTTGTAGTTGTAAATGCCCAAAGCCGATTAATGCCAAAGCTCAAGTCATTTTCTTTCCCAAATCAATGAGATTTATGTAATTTGCTAAATCTACTTATGCACCGCCACTCTATTTGTTAGCCTATGTTTGCTATATATTTACTATGTATATCTCGCACTCTTGTTTGTAATTTGCACTTAATTATCTGTACAACTCTGCAATTTATTCAGCACCGGCACCAAAATGCACAAAACAGCACCACCACTCGGCGATTTAGTTGCCGGCAGCGATATAACCCACCGCACTTACACCGGACCCACGATGGATGAACGAGGTGAGTCTGAGTTCCATCTAATTGCACTTAGCCAGGCTGCACTGTACTTTTATCTGCCAGTCTAAGCCCTTAAGGCACCCTCAGTTGTCCATTTTCCCATCAACATGAATCTGGAAAAGATTTTAGGCTCAATTATGGTTTTGGGGAGCTCTCATATTAAATGAATTACAACTGAGAGTGGTTTATATTTAAGCCAAGGAAATGCATTTCAAATTCAAATATTTTTTACGAAATTTGGTAAAGAATTTTAAAAGCAAATAAATAGGTATATATATAAAAATATTCACTAGGGCTAAGACGGTAAATCTTCCCCAGGGAAACTAATTAAGCATTTAAAATAAAAACTGTTGTAGGTGATTGATCTTTCACAGAAATATCAATATTTTTCGTGATTTAAAAATATGTAAGCATTTTGTATTTAAATCTGATTAAAGCCACATAAATCAAGACTTCATCAGATAAGATAATACATAATTTTGTCAATAAGGGCTGTTTCATTGCCACGACAAAATCTCTTCAGGAACCTCTTTGCTATCTTAATATAAATATGTTTCATAATACCTCCCATTTCCCGCTTAAAATGCTTTTCAGGTCAGGTCAAGGTAGCTTCAATTTTAATTGGAGTAATTAAAAAGCCATCTGTATCTGTGGGCCAATTCTTTGGAATATTATTTCACATCGTTTTCCCTTGAATTATTAATTTCGTTTCAATTCTTTCTTTCTTTTTAATATTTTGACTAGTAATAATAACCGCTCGCATGGGGCAAAAAGTTAATTATTGTGTGGACTTACCACAAAGTCCGGATGACTTCTCTCATTGGGTGGTATTTAATTTGAATTAAATATTTATGCACTTTGAATGGTAAATGAAGCAAGGGGTCGGGCCGTAAATTAGACAATTGGCGTGTAAGTAAGTATTTCCTCCAGGAGCCACATGATTCCAAGCGCACCAAGAAGCACTCTATCTCTCTCTCTCTTGCACCACTTTCCCCGTCTCTCTCACTCACTCACTTAGTATAAGTCTCTCTCTCTCTCTCTGTAAAGGCTTATTAGAACAAACAAAGGTGACTAGACTATGCCAACTATGCTATATCCTTTGTTGTTTGCCATTGGCTCCATGGCATTAGCTATCTGCAGGGGCAATCACTTGCAGTTATATGAATGCACCACACAAAACACAGATTCATATATATATAACAGTATATATGTATATATTTATAGCAGTATATATATATAGCCTTATGCAATGCACACTGGCATCATAAATAAGGATTTCGTATCCTTAACGCGTCATCAAAGTCCAAGAACTGCAACCCGGCACTCCACAGTGGCTTTTGGTTTATTAGCACACTGTACTAATTAATACACACACTCAATACACTGAGAAAATAATGCTGGAGAATGCTTTGTTTGATTTTATGCAAAATAATTTCGCAAATTCTTGAACTATAATCAAATATAAAAGATGTTTATCGAAGCAATTTATGTTAATCTACCTTTTAAGAGAGTTCAGTATTGAATTTATTTCTGATGAGTTTACTGTTATTGTTTTTAAAATTCTTTATTAAATTTTATGGTTAGAATTTCCTAATAACTATTTAAAAATAACAATTTCTTATAAATTTATTTTCTTTAAAAATTGCCTAAGAAGGCAAATATTCTGCTAAACCCCAAGACAAATGATTAGTTTATACAATAGTAATTTCATAAAATTTATTTCTAAAATTTTAATAAATAATAAAACAAAAAATTCGTTTCAAAAATAATATTTTTTTCAATGTATGTAAATTAGTTGAGGAATTGGTTTTAATCAAGTTTCTGTAATGTATTGAGCTAAATATATTTTGCAAAATGTGTTGTTTCATAAGCACCTTAAAGAGAACTCAAAAAATATTTTATTATATAAAAAAAAGGTATTAAGTTTTTTTTTAATTTTCAAACTAGGGAAAATGGTATAAAAGTGTATAGCAACAATATATTTTCGTTCTCTTATGTTTTCCGCTTATAAATTGCAGTTTATTTACAGACTCAGTAATTTCAGGCAACAACAAACACAACAAAACAACAATTGTTAATGGCCTAATCAATGCATCCCCTCTCTGCCTCCCCTCTGCTCCTTTAACTGTCTCGTTGCGCATTTCCTCCCCTCGTTTTCATTTTTTTTTATTTATGGCCACGAATTTCACTTGCCATTTGACGCCGGCCATCCATCATCGACGGCTGTCGTTTTGTTTTTCCTCCTGGTCCCCGGTGCTGCACTCGGCAATCTGTTCGACAAAGTTATAAATTCCCAGCCTGCATTGTGCATTGTGCATTATGCATTTCTGCACACAGCTTTGTCTATTGTTGCAGCTGCCGGGCTATGGGATTGCTGTAAATATTAGCAAACTATTTATGCACGTCAAGAGCACACGTACACACTCACACATGACAATGTCGATTTTCACCGATGACTCGCCTTATTTACGTTTATGGCGACCAGTAAATTAACAACACAAGCAGCAGCCACAACAATAAACCCGCCATGATATTGAAGGGTTATCAGATTTTCGAGGCCACACTTTAGGCAAGAGATGTGCATAAATTTCCAAGCAAAAGCCACTCTTCTTTTTTTCTGCATTGTGTTTTATGTTTTAGGAGGGAAATTTAAATTGAATTGTTATTGTAGCTGATTGGATACTCGAATGCAAAAGCATAAACATTTTCAATGGCCCGAAGGGTTACGAATTTTCTATCAACAATATCACTATTCAAAGCAACAATAGCTGATAAAACTAAATAAACATTGTTAGACGTCATTTATGATTAGTCGAGAGTCGTCGTTGAATGTACCTAATATATGAGGAAAATAATGTCATCAATCAGTAATTTATATAAAACATTTAACACAGAAAATTATTAAGAGTTATAAAGGTTAAAGAATTATTGAACTTCAATCTTTATAGTTTTATAAATTTGCATTTAAAGGTCGTATAAGTACTTTGTGAAACTTAAAACAATGATTATAATCTAGCTCAAAGGAGTATTTTATTATTTGTAGCTCCTTTTATTTATTTAACTCCTTCCTTAAGTAGCGAACATGAAACTTATATTAAAGTTGTATGTCTAAAATAGGATTTACCAACACAATTAACTCTTTATACTTGAATTTATGAAGTCAATCTATTTAAGCCCCACAACAAAGCTCTGAATACTCCCTTCCAACTAATGGGTATCTCGTGTATAAAAATTAAGCTGAGCGTTCAATTTGAAAATTTAATTAAGCACAACTAAAAAGCAAATAAAGCGATTTGTCAGCATTGCGCCAACAACAAAACGAAACAAGGCACACACCAACACCCAGCACCCTTAAACCCACACAAAAACACACACAACTCCTAAGCACCCAGAGCACAGTCACATAGATAAATGTATATCTACAGATATATATCTATATATAGTGTATATATAGGATACATCCGCACGATGTTTGCGTGTTATAAATATTTTCATAATATCGCACAATCCACTTAGAAGTAGCAGAGGGCGATATGTGGACACCACAGTTCCGCCGCCACACACCTATCTCTATGTATCTATGTATCTGTATCTCTGTACCCGTGTATCCGTAGGGACAATCGCCTGCAGCGAGAGCATGAATGTGAGTGTATGTATGTATCTAGGCGATGCAGCTGCTCACAGCCAAACAGGCTCCCAATTAGGGCATGAAAACCACGGATGGGCCCTGTTTTCGGCTATATTTGATATGGCACACAACACCCTACACACAACACACAACACCCTTGGCACACACACATTCCACACTCAGTAGCATCACACGCACTGGCCAGAATGTAATTTTGAAATTATTGCACATTCTCAGAATTTATTTCCGTTGTTTATGAGTTTGTTTAAATTTCGCGCACCGTATCTGCAGCCATGTTTACACTCATGTTTATGTATGAGTGTGCCACTCCTCCCCTTCTCCTGCACTTTCAACCCAATATGAAACCCTTCGCTTTTGGTTAAATGTTAAATGTTAAATGGCATGCAATGACCCGAGTGCAGCTGAAAACGTTTTGTATTGAAGCAATCTAGCGGATACCGCGGCGACAACGCTGCGTATGCGCAACAATTAGATGACACAGATCCACTCAACGACAGGAGCTTACAACAGCGATAACAGTTAACAGAACGGAGCTAATCCCATTCAAGCCACCCTCCCAAGACACCCAAGACTACGGGACTACGAGACTATAGGATTTCAGGACTTCAGGACTTCAGGACACCCCGACACAAGGACAGTAAGCATCGCGCCGCGTCGCGTCGCGTCTGTTTGTTGCGCAAATATTTGCGATGGCAATGCGAGAGACAAACATAAATACATCGCACGTCTCCTGGCAAATCCTTGGCCATTTAGCGCCAGCAGTTGACCCTCCACCATTCAGCAGTAGTCTCCTGTGAATCCTTATATAGCAAGGGGGGAAATGGCACTGGGATTGGCATCCTTTTGAGCTTTGCCAGACGCCGCAAATGAAGCGCACTTTGGCGTGCTTTCGACGAGATAAGCAATTCGCACACTGAGAAAAATATATAAAAGCCAGGAAAGCATACAAGATTTTTTCTAATTTAATATAACATATTACGGAAGGGCCTAAAAATCCCTAGAGATTTGGAAATATTTTGACAAGTAATATCTTTACTTTAAATACCGAATAAAGCAAACCAATAAAAAGGTTTCCTTTAGTTTTCAAACTTAACATTAGTCAAAAATTTGCTTTGCAAAACAATTTTTAAGTGAATTGACCTTAAATAGTCTAGTTCAACTAAAAAGTACCTAATAAAGAATGCTTATAAGACTGTATCCCTTTAAGTTTTTAATACTAAAATTGTATAGAAATTCCAAATAAATTAAAATTATAAATCTTAGCTTATTTAAACGAATTTGAGATACATTTTAAGCACCGAGACAAATTCAAAACAAATAAATACTAACTAAAACTTAAAAATGCCTAAGAAGTCTCTAAGGTGTTTTAATTTTCTATACTAATAAAAAATTCATTTACAATAACATTTCGCGAATTGAAAGTAATTTATCGAAATACTACTTAAATACTTAAATACTATTTGATACATTTTTAATACCAATTCAAGTTGACACCAATTAAATTTGAAGCAATGCTCTAAATAACCTAATAAGTCAAGTCTCTTAGATGATTTCTGTTTAGATTTTTATTCGGCAATTTGTTGAAAATTACTTATTAAAAATAGTCTATAGCAGTTAAGCGTTTTTCAATGAATAAAACTTCAATTCTTATCGCTTATTCAAGTTAACAAAATTTACAACTTTATCTTTTGATCAATTCTTAACACCAGTTCAAATGCAAACTAAATTAAATACCCGCATAGCTACTATATATTTTTCTCTGTGTGTCATTGCTGATATTGATGCTGCTGCGGTTTGCAAAGCGTTTTGAGACCTCGGCGTTTACCATTTACCATTTGCCCGCTCTATCAGCGCATGACATTTGACAGACAGACTCACCAATGACGACTGCCGACTGTCAGACTGTTTGCCTTCTGTTTATGTTTTGCCATTGATAGCGAAATGGGATTCGAAGCGTGGCGGGAACCAGGAGAGTTCCTATGAAAATCGCAAAAATAGAACACAATTTCGATTTCGTTTCTATTTTGTGTTTCAATGCAAAGCGTTTTAGTCTTCTCCCTTCGAACCTGCACTAATTTTGAACGATAATTGTTGGTACACCGCCTCCTCTCTTTCACATTTTCCACTGTATGTTTGTTCAATTTTTTTACTCTCCTTCCGTTGACACTATCTGTATTCGTTTGTTCCTTCCGAAGGGAAAGGAATTCCTTTCTAATTTTTTTTTTGTGATTGTGCCAAGTCTTTGGCATTTGAACAATCTAAGTATATCATTTATGGTTTTTATGTTTTTCCTTATTTTTCAACATACCTATAATAAAAGTATATTAATAGCTATGAAAAATTGATTGTAAGAAAAGCCAAATGCTACAACCAGATATAATATACTGAAATTTATGCGAATCTGATTGGATAACTCAAATGCTGCGTAGCTGCAACAGTCACTACAATCAAATAACAAATCCAAATAACTACAACTATATAGATGGCACTGAACAAGTACTACAACAATTATCAACAACTTATAACAACAAACAACCAATCACAACAACCAACAACAACAACCAACAACAAAAATCTACAACAAACTACAACCATACTCTACCCCCCTCCTCTCTCTTCTTGCTAACCTCAAATTGCAGTAAGAATATTGGGAATGGACGAGAAACTGCATCAGAGAATCTTCAATGATAATTTGGCCCTAATTGATACGCCCCTAATAGCCATGGGCACCGGCTCTGGTTCCGGCATGGTCACCACATCCGGCTCCGGCTCCGGCTCCATCTCCGGATCCGGCATGGGCCTGGGCTTATCCGGCAGCTTTAACTATCCGGGCTCGATGCACGGCGTGCCCAGCTATCCGTTCAATATAAGCGGCTTCCATCAGCGGCACATGGCAGCGGCGGCTGCCGATAATGAACCGTTCGATATCATTGATACGGGCTTCGGCTATGGCGGAAACGGAAATACCGGTGTTTACTACCAAAGTATGTGTACACGTATTAGCATGAACGTAAATCCATAAATAAAAAAACAAGTCCACGAGTCCAACCAACCAAGCAAGCAAAAAAAATAAATAATTTATAATAAATCAATTTTGAAATGCAGCAATTACATGCAGAAAAATAAATGCAAATCCAGATTTGTGTGTGTTCAAACTCCTAGAACTAATTAACAGGCAAAAAAGTTCGTTTGTTCATTTCGTTCGTTCGTTCGTTCGTTCACCGTTTAGATAGATTTTTGTGGATTTATTTATGATTTCCGTTTTGTGTCGTCCCCCTCCTGTAAACGAAAAAAAACACACCTTGTTGCAGGTAAATTTTTACCAAAAACTCAAATTTAAATTCATTCAAATTTTTGCTTTTGTGTTTGAAGGTGAATATATACATATATAAATATAAATACAAACAACTTGGCGCGATCCGTACGCCATTTGGCTTTGTGCATAATTTTTGGCAATCGCTCTTTCAAACCTTTATATAAAAAAAAAAACGAAAAAACAAACGAAATCTAAGTATAGTTACAACTACAAACAATTTATACATTACAATTTCTATACATATATAAATATTTACATATATCTCGAACTATTTTAACTGCTTTTGTGTTTCAATTCAATTCCTTTTACGTAGCTTGCCATTTGTTTTGAGAGTTTTTTGAAATTTTCTTAAAACCAAAAAAAAAAACCAAGAAAAAAAAAACAAAAAGAATTAAAACAAACAATTTGCTTCCAATGCGTTTAAAACAATTTATTCCTTAATATGAATTTTGTTTGACATTTTGTTTATCTAACAGAAAAACTCTAGAAAATACAAAAAAGAATATAGAATTGTGTACAAGTTGTGAATATTTTTCGATCCTACCTTTTTCCTACGTTATGTGAGCAAAATGAAAAACCCTAAACAAAACCAAAAACTAAACAAAATTCATTTAATTTCTTTCCTAAAATATATACATAAAGTTAAACCAAAAAAAACAAAAAGAAAACCAAATCAAATTTTGTTACATTCAATTCAAGCACACTTTTTCAAATTTATTCCAACGCACCCAGTTTTTTGAATCCAAACAACCAAAAACCATAACAACTAACCCAAAGTCAAAAACGTTTTCGAACAAGTTTTTTTGAGATCCTCCAAGTCATTCCCCTTTTCAAGTGCAAACAACATTTGTGTCATACAAAAAATATACATTCTGCATTTTTCAAGTTCACCAGCCATCAAGTTCATTGTTTCATACAAAAAAAGCCACCGAAACAAAGAAATAACATCAAAAACTTCTTCTGTGAGAGACGGCGTTTTGAAGCTGGACTTTTTATCGAATATATTTAATATATATATAAGAGCTTAAAGCCAAGAAAAAACAATCTTCCCCTCAAAGAGAAAACATACAAATTGATTTTGTTAAGACTATTTTGTTCGCTGCCCGACTTTTCTGTTTGGCTTCTTCCGTGTTTTCCGTTTGAAAATCGACTTATTTGCGTTTACCTACATTGCCTTATTTGAAACATAAATTGAGTTCAATTCAGTGACCCCCAAAAAACACACACACCCAGCATAGTACAGAAACCCCAGTAAAGTATACCAAAGACTTACACATCATCACAGAGCATCGGCTATACTATATATCATGAGTCATGGAGCCATGAATCCCCCATTTTGGGGACCTCAGAAAAAATCCGAAAGATACATCCCAAAACTCACATATAAATACACACACAGTCACACAGGAGTTAGAGTATCTTTGCCGATCTATCCCCTCCTTTAAAAAAAAAAAAACAGAATACATATTTTTATCAGTAGGTTTGGTAGTTTTTAAAGTCGAAACCAATAAATAAAATAACAAATAAATCTATACAAATTTCATATACATATATATTTATATATATAGAACTTAGTTGTGTTTTGCCAGCCCTGTGACCCTGCGACCACGCCCCCAAAAATGTTGAAAGTAATAATTCCCCCCATAATTCCCATAATTGACTCTCACTCTCGAATCTCTGTCTTTGCGCCTCTCTCTAACCCCCCTGGATTCCAGTAATAGGCAATAAAAACCAAATTTGTGGAATATTTGCATTTAATTTACGTTATTTATGTGCATTTTTGTTATTTTGATTTAATAATTTCAATCGTTTTTTGTGCCGTTTCGACAAAGGGTATAATCTGCGGGGGATTGAATTTTTGGGGGATTTTTTGAAGCAAACGCTGTATGATTACCAATTGAAACTGAAGAGCGAACTGAAAGTTGGTTAATTAAAATGCAATCGATAGCGGCTGTCGCCCGAACCAACCATCAGGCTGTGATTGATATTCAGAATGGTACTCATCATATACCCTTAACGGACATGAAAAGTAATTGAGTTGTGATTAGGCCATCATTTAAACACATTTAAATACAGCTTCGCAGAGTTATATTGTACCTGTAAACATGCCAATTGAGAGTGAATAAGCAAATAAGCGACTAAAAACGTGTATAAATAAATGAAATTAATTAAGACCATTCCACTGGCGAATGTGGACAAACAAAAGGTCACGTCCATAAATTTAACATTTTAATTAGTTCTAAATGCGATCCACTCTCGATAGGTGTAATCAGCGATTTTACAACTCATTTCTAAATGATTGAGAGCACTAACCAAACCCGAATTGGGTTAAAACAGCTAATGCAATCGGCCAGTTTGGTTGGGGAAAGGCAACAACACCGCCGATATATATAGTAAATATATAGTTTTTTTTTTTGTGTGTGTGTGCAAGTGCCGAATTCGTATCGAATATGCTATAGCATAGTGAAAAAGGGTTTCGCAAATTGAAAACTAATGAACTATTTCAAACATTTTCCATACGCACCTCCGCCGCTGCGGTCACCAATTTACCCATCTGCCCAACGATAAATCCCCAATCAACCAAAAAACTCCCCCGGGCAACATTTGGTCGATGCAAAATGCAAATGCAAAATGCGACTGACACACTTGGGCACGTTTTTGGCCGGCTGCAGGTGGTCAGGATGTCGAAGTTGACCTCTCAACGGAAATAATCAAGCAACACTTTCAGGTGAGTGCAAAGAAAAGTTCCCCAAAAACGAGAGACATGGACAATGCATAAAGCAGCTCACACAATTTGCAGCGTTTATTAGGGCACTGAGAACAAAAATTTCAAAAGAATTGAATCTTTTAAAAGAATTGCATATTTTAAATTTACAGAAATTACTAGGGTTTACAAATACCTTCAATGCCATTTTATTATTATAAGTTTTAATACCTTTTATGAAAGGTTTTCGAATCTATAAAGACTTCTTTGTACAATACGAATATTATTTTATAAAAAATCAATTGCGATTCTTTTCTCTCTCTGCTTTTATCCCCTTTAGAGTACCTGTCACACGGCATTGGACACTTGCCGTGAGGATCCGTCCTGCTCCTCGTCCCTGCAACCGATGCTGATGCACTGCGAAATGCACCGTTGCAATCGCAATGCATGCATGTCCTCGCTCCAGGCCTTCTACAAGGGTCCCCACGAGGACCTCAATCTGGACATTGCCTTTTGTCTATGCAAGTAAGTGGCTGGCCATCAGCCAGGACCAAACGAAAGCCAAACCGAACCCAAAAACCAAACCAAACTCCCATTGTTCTGCTGCAGGAAAACAGGGAGCAGCCAGCAGAACGCCAATCGGCACGACATGTGCATGATTGCACAGGAAAAACTGCATCCAGTGTGCGCCCAGCGGCCGCCCGATAACAGTAATCCGGCCAGTTCCAATGGCATTTACTACCATCCGCCGCCCGCCTGTCACGTGGTCGCCGACAGCTGCAAGGAGGATCGCGAGTGCAGGTGGGTCATAATTCAAAAAATGTAGAGCGTAAAGAGAGAGAGAGTCCACCGGAAACGGAAATGTACGCAATGCCAATGTATACTTTCCGGTCATGAACGTACGGTTTTGTGAAAGCTGTTAAATTGGTAATCTAAAATTACATTTAACTAGTTAGTAAGGGGTTTTTTTTACATATTACATACGGGAATATATTCTGGGATTACAACATAATTAATGTATCTTTAATGTATACTTATATATGAATCATATAAAACAATAATATATAGATTTCCAAGGGAACTTTCCTTTGTCTTGTTCAATAATAAATGGTTACTTAAGTTTTCATATTTCAATGAATTAAATATTCATGTTGAAAGTCTTAAAAAATGTTATTAAAAAAAGTGCGTAAAGATTTACCATAATATTTAGTGGCTCTATAGAAATGAAGATCGTTCCTATGGGAGCTATACGATATATTAGTCCGATTTTCATAAAATTTTACACAAAATTCTAGAATAATATATAATGGATATATCTGAAATTTGATTAAATTCTGTTGAAAACTAAAAATGTTATCGCCACCGCGATTGTCAGTCTTCCGACAATAGCAACCGCCATTCTCATCCTCTCAAATTTCTCGATCGTTCCTATGGGAGCTATACGATATATTAGTCCGATTTTCATAATATTTTACACAACATTCTAGAATAATATATAATGAATATATATAAAATTTGATTAAATTCTGTTGAAAACTAAAAATGTTATCGCCACCGCGATTGTCAGTCTTCCGACAATAGCAACCGCCATTCTCATCCTCTCAAATTTCTCGATCGTCCTATGGGAGCTATACGATATATTAGTCCGATTTTCATAATATTTTACACAAAATTCTAGAATAATATATAATGGATATATCTGAAATTTGATTAAATTCTGTTGAAAACTAAAAATGTTATCGCCACCGAGATTGTCAGTCTTCCGACAATAGCAACCGCCATTCTCATCCTCTCAAATTTCTCGATCGTTCCTATGGGAGCTATACGATATATTAGTCCGATTTTCATAATATTTTACACAACATTCTATAATAATATATAATGAATATATATGAAATTTGATTAAATTCTGTTGAAAACTAAAAATGTTATCGCCACCGCGATTGTCAGTCTTCCGACAATAGCAACCGCCATTCTCATCCTCTCAAATTTCTCGATCCTATGGGAGCTATACGATATATTAGTCCGATTTTCATAATATTTTACACAACATTCTAGAATAATATATAATGGATATATCTGAAATTTGATTAAATTCTGTTGAAAACTAAAAATGTTATCGCCACCGCGATTGTCAGTCTTCCGACAATATCAACCGCCATTCTCATCCTCTCAAATTTCTCGATCTCCTATGGGAGCTATACGATATATTAGTCCGATTTTCATAATATTTTACACAACATTCTAGAATAATATATAATGGATATATCTGAAATTTGATTAAATTCTGTTGAAAACTAAAAATGTTATCGCCACCGAGATTGTCAGTCTTCCGACAATAGCAACCGCCATTCTCATCCTCTCAAATTTCTCGATCGTTCCTATGGGAGCTATACGATATATTAGTCCGATTTTCATAATATTTTACACAACATTCTAGAATAATATATAATGAATATATATAAAATTTGATTAAATTCTGTTGAAAACTAAAAATGTTATCGCCACCGCGATTGTCAGTCTTCCGACAATAGCAACCGCCATTCTCATCCTCTCAAATTTCTCGATCCTATGGGAGCTATACGATATATTAGTCCGATTTTCATAATATTTTACACAACATTCTAGAATAATATATAATGGATATATCTGAAATTTGATTAAATTCTGTTGAAAACTAAAAATGTTATCGCCACCGAGATTGTCAGTCTTCCGACAATAGCAACCGCCATTCTCATCCTCTCAAATTTCTCGATCGTTCCTATGGGAGCTATACGATATATTAGTCCGATTTTCATAATATTTTACACAACATTCTAGAATAATATATAATGAATATATATAAAATTTGATTAAATTCTGTTGAAAACTAAAAATGTTATCGCCACCGCGATTGTCAGTCTTCCGACAATAGCAACCGCCATTCTCATCCTCTCAAATTTCTCGATCCTATGGGAGCTATACGATATATTAGTCCGATTTTCATAATATTTTACACAACATTCTAGAATAATATATAATGGATATATCTGAAATTTGATTAAATTCTGTTGAAAACTAAAAATGTTATCGCCACCGAGATTGTCAGTCTTCCGACAATAAAAACCGCCATTCTCATCCTCTCTAATTTCTCGATCGTTCCTATGGGAGCTATACGATATATTAGTCCGATTTTCATAATATTTTACACAACATTCTAGAATAATATATAATGGATATATCTGAAATTTGATTAAATTCTGTTGAAAACTAAAAATGTTATCGCCACCGCGATTGTCAGTCTTCCGACAATAGCAACCGCCATTCTCATCCTCTCAAATTTCTCGATCGTTCCTATGGGAGCTATACGATATATTAGTATGATTTTCATAATATTTTACACAACATTCTAGAATAATATATAATGGATATATCTGAAATTTGATTAAATTCTGTTGAAAACTAAAAATGTTATCGCCACCGCGATTGTCAGTCTTCCGACAATAAAAACCGCCATTCTCATCCTCTCTAATTTCTCGATCGTTCCTATGGGAGCTATACGATATATTAGTCCGATTTTCATAATATTTTACACAACATTCTAGAATAATATATAATGGATATATCTGAAATTTGATTAAATTCTGTTGAAAACTAAAAATGTTATCGCCACCGCGATTGTCAGTCTTCCGACAATAAAAACCGCCATTCTCATCCTCTCTAATTTCTCGATCGTTCCTATGGGAGCTATATGATATATTAGTCCGATTTTCATAATATTTTACACAACATTCTAGAATAATATATAATGGATATATCTGAAATTTGATTAAATTCTGTTGAAAACTAAAAATGTTATCGCCACCGCGATTGTCAGTCTTCCGACAATATCAACCGCCATTCTCATCCTCTCAAATTTCTCGATCCTATGGGAGCTATACGATATATTAGTCCGATTTTCATAAAATTGTACACAAAATTCTATAATAATATAAAATGGCTATATCTCAAATTTAATTAAATTCTGTTGAAAAATAAAAATGTTATCGCCACCGCGATTGTCAGTCTTCCGACAATAAAAACCGCCATTCTCATCCTCTCAAATTTCTCGAACGTTCCTATGGGATCTATACGATATATTAGTCCGATTTTCATAAAATTTTACACAAAATTCTAGAATAATATAAAATGGCTATATCTCAAATTTAATTAAATTCTGTTGAAAAATAAAAATGTTATCGCCACTGCGATTGTCAGTCTTCCGACAATAAAAATCGCCATTCTCATCCTCTCAAATTTCTCGATCGTTCCTATGGCAGCTATATGATATAGTCGTCCGATCCGGCCCGTTCCGACATATATACGAGTGAGAGTATATAGAAGACTAACTGCAAAGTTTCATTCAGAGAGACTAGTTTGCGCAGAAACGGACAGACGGACATGGCTAGATCGATTCGACTGTTGATCCTGATCCAAATTATATATACTTTATATAGTCGGTGGTGCCTCCTTCACTGCGTTGCAAACTTCTGACTGAAATTATAATACCCCGTAAGGGTATAAAAAGTGTTAAAATTATTTCAGACGATACCTTAAAATGATACTGCATACAAAAATCCTTTAGGGATTTTTAAAATGGTTTGAGTTTGTGCTAAGTTAGATAAACTGTCAAATAAACTTTAAATCCATTTTATCTTTATATTTTCTACTTTATACTTTTATCTATATCTTTGATAATCATATAAAAACTGTTCCCAATCACAGTAATTGCCACATACTACTATATACTGCCGTATTATTTTTGAACTTGCCACCAATTCAATTAGACGAAATTGGATTTCCCCCAGACTTAGTCTCATGCTCGCGTTGATATTGAATTAGAGGCGTTTAGCCACGGCAAAGTCTGCGAAAGCCGCAACTTTGATGACACTTAGCCGAACTCGTTAAATTGACACAAGCTTGATGCTTCGGAATTTTGTAGTTGCCAGCAAGCGGGGCATAAAATTACCACTTTGCCAAAGGCAACTCCATCACACCAAGTCCCATACTCAATCTCCACAACTCAGAAGAGCCGAAGCTGAAGCTGAAGCCAGAGAAGGAGCCGGAGTCAGCTCTTCATTAAGCCAGACAGCACCTAAAACTTGCAGGCCAGACCGCGTGAATGTGTCAAACACAAAGTTAAGTTATAAATACGATGCAGCAGGAGCAGCACCCCCATCCTCGTCCTCATCCTTACTCTCACCCTGAAGCTGTCATCTCGAATGCACATGCTTAGAAACCGGGTGAGGTGAAGAGGGAGTTTTGGGTTGTTTCGGCGTGTTTGTTTGTTTGTTGTCATGTTACGGCTGAACGACCGCAAAGTACGTGGTCGTGTGCTGTGGCTGTGGAAATTAATTGCCTTTTAAGTGAATCGCACTTGCTTTGGTAAACAACTAAATTGGACTAATGACGCTCATTTTGTATGCTGCAGCACCAGCTGCCTGCTTAAGGAGGGGTGTAAAGTCATGCCCTCTGCCGGGGCAACGTGTGGAGTGCTTATGTTGACTTATTACGTATACGACGCGTTGTGCGCCAACACGTGCCTTAGTCTGAACCCGAGCCTGTGCCTGAGCCTGAACCTGTGCCTGCGAGGGGTGACTGCGGCAAAATGCTCATTTGTTTGGCTGCCATCGAAGTTGCAGCACTCTGACGTCTTAAACTGCACTTTGTTGGCCGCACAATTTTCAATTGAATAGCAACCATTGCAGACATTATGCAATCCATAAAGCACAGGAAAATCTCAAAGATTACGTCAAATGCCGATTGAGATGGGTTGCAGCAACTGTGCAGTGGAAACAAGGCTTCCTGGAAAAATGTCCGAATCTAAGAATAATTTTTCTATAAAGGAAAAAAAACAAACGTAGAAGAATTTATAGGTTTAAAGTCCTTGGAATTTATTCAGTAATTATCATAAAATTTGAGTTTCAAACTTCCTGCACCTGACCTGTAGCCACAATTAGGAAGCATCCAATATCCCATTGATATGCCCAAGTCATCGCCTTGTGACGATAATCAGCAATTGAAATATTACGCATACGTCGCATGCCTTTTGACCAAAAATCCCCACTCGTATCCCGAAAGCCTGAGAACCTGGGCCTCATAAATTTTACCTGCTCTGATGATGCGACAGCAAAACCGACATTCCCCCTCCCAGCATTGCCACCAAGACGATGAAATGCAGTAGAATTCCAAGAGAGAAGAGTAATGCCGGCACAAATTGGCCGACATCAATCTCAGGTGAGGGAGAAGCTGCAGTGCAGTGCAATGCAGTGCCGGCAATGGGACACTTATCACCATCACCGGAGGACCTAGAGGACTTGGAGGACCAAAGGAGATGCATCTACATCTGCAGCTAACTGGCGCATGACGGACACGAAGACTTCCAGCCAGTGTCATGGCAATGGAAATGGGTTTTTGGGGATGCCAGCTTCTCAGAGAAGCTTACTTGGGTTTTACGAGGCTGCTTATCAGTACACTGCAAAATAGACATAGGGTTGTATGTTGGAAGTGCATTTAATATATTAAAAATTAATATTGAAGGCTTTGAATATGAAAGGAAAAAGTGTTGGGTGAGAGTTCTAGGAAAAATCTTGGGATTAGCTTTACTTTTACAATAAAGATTGTCATAATAAACCTATTCGAGTGCAATTTAACTTGAAACCGTATCAATTTCTTCTGTCTTGTTCTTGCAGACTCAAGTTGGAGTATTACGAGCAGGCCTGTGCGGTGGACAGCGTGACCAAAAAGTGTGCCGGCAGACCAAGCGGATGTCGAACGGCAATGATTGGCATACTGGGAACCATGCTGAGGACGACCTGTGCCTGCCAGGGAACAGATCCCCAGCACTTGTACCAATGCGTGGGATGGCGACGACTGCTGTGGATGAATCCTTGCGTGGGTAAGTCTCAGGAACTCTCAAAAAATATATGTATATTTTATTCAGAGTTTAAAATAAAATTAAATAAAATTATGCTTCGACATCTCTTATTTCCCCACCTATAGTTGAGGCTCAAAAGGATTTCCATATGAAGCGATTGGCTGAGCTCGGTTTCCTTACCACCACAACGACGACAACGACCACCACGACGACCACAACAACGACGACGACGACACGGGCACCACCGCCGCCACCTCCACCGCCGCCCACCACAACACCGACGACGACGACCAGCCTGCAGCCGAAGCAAACGCCAAGGAAACCGGCAACGCACATCTTCAAGGACGTATATGCGGTGAGTATGCCTACTTGGGCATCTTAGGCCCCATCCCCACCCCCATTCGAGTCCTAATTGCCCAATGTGGTCAACTAGTGGTCGATTTGACCCGATCCTTACTATTTGGCGTTGTGTCTACCTTTAACAAGCATCAACAACAGTTACTCCCAACGCATCGTTCCCTTTATTAATCCTTTGGTTGGTCCATCCATCCTTCGGTTTCGCTTTCTGTTCTGTTTCCCAATCAGCACTCAATCAGTGGCTCAAAAAGGGGGCGGCTTGCGGGTGGGCGTGGCTATTGTGGGTTGAGCATGGCAAAGTGGACAATATGCCACACAACATGCCAGGTCAAAACAAAGTCCACATCCCGGATTCTGTACTGGTCCTGGCCACTAAAACTATCACTCTAACAAAATACTTTGCATATTTGAGTAGTTAAAAAATGCATTTGTTGTTTATTTATGAAGAATTTAGTAGAGAAAAGAGCTTAGAAAATATGTTTTTGTAGGAAAATAAAGGAAGTGAAAATCCTTTTTTACATGTAAAAAAACGTATGCATTTATTGTATAATCAAAGTAAGCACTCATTTTTAAAAATCTTAATTTACCCAGCAAAAAGTTGGTACATATGTATTATATATTTCAAATAAATATATAAATATTGCAGGACAATAGTATAATTATTTATATTCTTTTTGCATTAATAGAACTAACGAGTTCTTGTATTTATCTGAATATAACAAGTGACAGTTCATTTATTTCATAGTGAATAGTTGATATAAAAATTACATATTATTAATGTTTATTTTTCTATTGCCTCAAAAAAAAAGGTATATAAAAGTAAAAGTTGCTAAATAGAAAGTAAATACAAATTAAATACATTTTTAATATTTATTTTTTAACTGTCTCAAAAGAACTATATACATTCCATCGCTAAATTAATGCTTAAGAAAGCCCTACAAATTACAATATGCTCTTCACCCTGATCAAAATACGTTTTAAAATCAGAAAAACTTTAGTTTATTTATATATATTTAATGTATAGGCTATACAATATCCCTTTTTCGAGTGTGGATCAGTTTCCTGGTATCCTGGTAAACTTCTGTTTCTGTTTCTGTTTCTGTTTCTGCTTGTGGCCCAGTTCCTCGGGTTGTGCAAACCGACAAAGCAATCAATTTCTGTGACCTGCAGCAGCTACTGCAACTGCTACTGTTGCCTTTGCAGTGGCGGCAGCAAAAAGATTAAGCCCCCCTTTCCTTTCCCCCCTTAAAAAAATATGTATATATGTACATATAATATATCCGTATTCGTTTTCAAACTCTTTAACATCCTTTTTCTCTCTCCCTTCGACAATGCAAACCAACAACACCAACAACAACAATAATAACGACGAACAATTGCAACAATGAACCGCAAAAACCACAAAAAAAATGCAAATAAATAAATAAAAATGTGGAAAAACAAATATGAAACAAATAAAAATATAAAAAAAAAACCCTGCAACAAAATTGAAAAACCACGAAACGCAAAACCAAACCGTAAAAAAAAACAACAACAAACAACAAAAAATATGGGAAAATTGTTGGGGAAAACCGGCAGCCAAAAGAGAAATCAGAGCCAGCATCGGTGGAACACAATTATCTCGATCTGCCCGATTCAATCCCGCTGCCCAGCGTAAATGTCGAGAGCGGCGGAAATGGCGGAAATGACGATTATCGCAGCGGCAACAACGGCCATGGACACGGAAATGGAAATGGCAATGGTAACGGGAACGGTAACGGTAACGGCAACGGTAACGGCAACAGCGGCAGACGTAAAAATAACGGAAAGGGGGGAGGGGGACGCGGCAACAGTGGCAGTATAGATTTCGATGATCCAGTAATTTTCGTCGACCCAAGGGAAACAACGGAATTTGTGGGCATCAGCATCACGGAGCCGGTAACCACAACAACCACAACAATGGCGACCACGACAACAACGCAGCCGCCAAGTAAGTAAATGCAAGTGGGTAACAAATTGCTCCCATGTCCACCGAGTTGGAATCGGTTGGGCGTCCAATTGCGGTTGGATCTGTCCGAAAATTATACTCTTTATATCTGTATATTCGTCTGACATTCTCGATTATGAGAGCGAGCTCTCCTCAGGTGTATGTGTGTGGTCAAGGTCTCAGGTGCCTCATCTAAAGTTGCCGCCAGCTTAATAACAATTAGCAGGTACTCTACACTCGGCAAAAAAATCAAGGGATGGGAAAAAGAAAGAAAAGAAAGAAATTGTACTCGAAATTACATTTAACAGTTATTTATTCAAGTTAAAAATCAGTATAGATGTACACATACAAGGCACAGAACTCAATTATATCAAAATAAAGTCCTTAAAAACAGTCTCTTTTACTTTACTATATATATATTAACAATATTTCCAAAGTCCTGAATCATTAGTATTCAAAGCTAACTAGCCTATGCGGTTATGACACTAATTCACTAATAAAAGGCCTCCTTTGAACCTACGAAAGAGACAACTATATCTCATGTTTTTCTCGATTGTCTTTTTTTTAATGCGACTACGGTCACACCGATTAAAAATGGAAAGAAATTTAATAGATAATTTCTGGACTTTGGTCCATTTTATTTTGAGCAATTAACAGGAAGACAACAGCTAAAGGCAATACATATTGTAAGACCGTATTGATAACACATACTTAATGAGAAATTCATATACTTTTTAGTTATAATGCATTAGAATGCATTAAAGTAGTATTTTTATTATCATAGTAATTTTTCCGAAGAATATCGATTTTCTTAGATTATTTATTTATTTGAAGTGTCATAAAGGGATTATGTGTGAACTTGGTTAAAATCCTCTTCTGAAAACTTAAATTAAACTTGAACTAGTATCATACCCGCATAATTTAAAGACTATTAAATTTAAAATCTAATATAAAAGAAATACACTAAACAAACCTTCAATTGATAGATTTTTGTATTCCTTTTATCCCCCCAAAGTCAAAGTAAAAAACATTTCTTCATTAAAACATTATCCATTTTTTAACGTGCATCACTCCCACTCACATTTTTATACATTTGGGCATCGTTTCCGTTTTGAAGTTTTCAACATAATTGATGCGGTGACTGCGGTTGTTTGGCTAATTGAAAGCATAACTCAGCGACGACCGTGATTATTATTTTAATATTTTGTGCGCACAAATCATTTAAAATTCAGTATCCGCATTGGTCATCCCACGTGCGCACACACACAACACACACACACATGAGGAGGGCCACAACCGGAAATGAGTTTGTTTTCGGCTGATGTGGCAATTATACTGGGGGGAATATGTGTGTGTGTGCCCAATGTAAAGTCCGCCAAAATGCCGTAGAGTCTTGGCAAATCCTAGGACATGGCAAATCCGATTATGCTTTGAATGCCAAGCGCACACATAACATATCACTCGACTGCATTGTGATAATACTTCCGTTGTTTAAAAGCTCCTGCCGAGGACATCGTTTATTGTCCATTCATTTATCACAGGGACTACCGGGGGCCACGAGGCGTGTGTTTACAAACATCATTAAAAATGTAAATGAGTTTGTTTGTTTGTTTGTTGTCCAGTCCGTCAGCTTGTCCGTCAGTTTGTCCGTCAGTTTGTCAGTTTGCCAGTTTGTTAGCCAGGCAGTCAGTCAGGGCTGCCATCCCGTGTGGTCAGCTCGTCCGGTGTAATTATTTAGACACTTGGGACATTTGGCTTTGAATTTTGCATGAAATGTTTCTGGCCCGCAGCTGAACCTGTTTGTGTCTCATCTATAATTGATTTTGCTCCCTGCCGGGAGCTAGGATATTTTAAAACTATATTTAACTATTGTAAACTACAGTGTGTGTAGGCTTCAATTATTTATGTGCATTTTATAGCGGCTTTATTGGTAAAGTTTTCGCTAAAATAGGGATTTTGATTAGGGGCCGAGACCCCAGGTGCCAGTTAAGTCACATCTTGGCCATTTTTAAAGTGCCCATTGGTGGTAATTAAGTGCGAAAGTCAGGTCTCGGTCTCGGGTGTGTAAATTTGTGCTACATAAACAAAAACACACACTCGCGATGCCCGGGAGAAACTTTTTGGGGAAAGGCCAGGAAAAAGTCGTAATGGCTTTGATGACATGATGAATGCCCCACATGAGTGGCGGATATCCTTTATTTTCGGGGCACGAGTGGCATGGTCGGGTGAGGAGGCAACAAACACTTAAAGCCACAGAAACATGAGTGGAATAGTCAACATTGTTCGTCGAGTGAAAATTAAGTTGAATCAAAGGTGTTAAACTGGTTTACGGCACTGCTTTCAGTGTCGACAAATTGGTTTAATGAATTATTCCATCAAATATGAAGTGCTTTTTGAAAATTGAAAACGATTTTATTTGCAGGAAACTGTGTGGTGCAACGACCTCGACAATCAGATCAACTAATTCGTGAGGGCAGCAGCAAGCGGGTAAGTAAATTATTGGTCAAATCAAATGCATTTGGCCAATAAAACCTTAAGTGAGATAATTTTAATATAAATAGTTGGCAAGCCGAAATGCAAATATAAATGGAAATTAATATTTCATTCATATTTTGGCCTGGATTTGTATTTGAAAGTGCTTTATCTCGCATTAACATAAGTAAAAGTTAAGCCAGAGAAAAATGGCTAGCTGGCTGAAAGTAGAAAATGTGAAAATATGTACGAAAACCTGCACGTGTTGGCACGTGCTGGGGAAAATAGGGAAATCATAAAACAAACATACATGTATGTAGCAAAGTTAAGGGTTTGTTGTTTTGTGCCATCATTTAATTATGGTCACGCCGGGCGTATACGTAACGTAACCGCACAATGCAATTTAATGCTTTCCCTCCTTATATATTTTGTTGTGCTTCCTTTACAGATCTACTCCTTGGACGATGTGGAGTGCAGCGAGCTGTGCAGCTGCGGCGACTCTCTTACCCTCACCTGCCACGCCCTCTGCGTGCCCTTTGCCCCCTGCCGCACCGCCCTCGCCTTCTACAGCCACGCCTCGCCCGCCTACCAGGCGTTCCGCGGTCGCTGCCTCTGCTACTCGGGCCGCTTCATCTGCATGAAGCCGCCGCTTGGGGAGTACATTCTGCCAGGTGAGTTTGTCTGCATATCCTTTGCTATCCTTGCTGTCCAACCGCCCTGCTGCCTTTCTACCACCTTTTTCCTTACCCCCTTTTGCGGCATTACGTTGGCGTGTCGAGTTCGCAGTGCGTTAAGCACTTAGCGATTATCGCCGGCGACAGGCAATGACGAGGCGGGGCTGTCAGGTGGAATGCAGCTGCATTTTTGTGTGTGTGCCGCAAAGATCTTTAAGGAAGTCCACCAGGAATCCGTACTTGAAGAATTTAAGCTTGAGTTTATAGTTTATAGTTGAGAAAAAATGTACATTTTGAGAGCATAAAGTTCTATTTCAATTTTAATTTATACAGTAACTCAGAGGGGCTTTAGAACTCACTAGAGTTTTCATAACTCTTAAAAATATGTTCTAAATGAATTGTAATTTCTTAACTTAAAATTTGTAATGACTTCTGGGGCATCCTATCCTAATTTTCTAGACCCAAAATGGCCTTTAAAAGGTCTCTAAAAATTACAAGAAAAGAGAATCCTGCGAGGGAAGCTTGTGGCTTTGCTTTAAGGCCTTTTGTCAGGACACCTCCTTCTCGGGCGCTGAGGAGCCACTTGAGAGAGAGCATATTTGACACAGAAAAAGAAAAACCATTGTGGCAGCAGCAAGGTTGCATGGCTCTTGTCCACTTGCCACTTGCCACATGGCACTGGCACTTGCGTGCGTTTTTGTACGCGGATTCCGTAGTAAATTACGTTTTGCTGCAATTGATGTGGCATTCGCTACATTTTTTGTCCCCTCTCTCTGTTTCCTTCTCTACAGGTGGTGTATTCCTGCTTTTGGGCTATAGTGCCGCCGACGAGGCACTGCTCCGTCCTCACACGAACCTCGGGGTTCAGGATGCCGTGCGTGCCCTGCAGCAGTATGTAACCACATACATCGATAATCAGGTAAGCCGCTGCCTCAGGTTTCGCTATGGTCGAGCATCGAACGCATAGTAAAGTTATGTCCAGGCAATATATATATTAATTGCATTCCATCACCTCTCTCCGTTCAGACGCAGTGCACCCTAACGCTGTTCAATATGACCGAGGAGAACATAATCATAGCTGCGCGTTTGCCACACGATGGCAAACTGAAGGATATTGAGCTGCTGCGCAAGGAGAAGGTACGTTAAGATGCTGCAGGCACATGTACAGAGAGAAATTACGGAAGATTTAAAGATAATTAGGCAGAAATATCCTTCTTCAAAGCATAAATATTGCAATATTGAATTCTAAATTGCTTTATAATTGACTATAAATTATATTTTGTTTAAGAAATATATCCGATATCCCTTGGAAAATTGAAAACTAGTCAAAATTGTTTACCAAACTCTCTAGAATTTTGATTTAAATGAATACTTTATACCTTTTCCCTCTCTGTTCAATACACCGATTTACTAAAAATCAATTTCCCCTCCCGAAAATAATCCAATCGACGACTTTGGCTGCTTATCTATCTGCCTGCAGGACGAGTGCACCGCGATACTGAAGACCATCAGTCATCAAATCAATAGCGAGCACAGCGAGCTTCAATCCCACCGTTTGCTCAGCATTTTCAAAATGTCCGAAGTCGAGGTCATTTGGCCGGAGAGTACGAGTGCGGCGGCACGGAGTGGACACGGTTCCGTCTGTCAGTTTGCCAGCGACGGTGGATGCCACCGGCTGCTCTATGTGATGATGCTGGCGGTGGCCGCTTACTTCTCCAGCTGGACAGCGTTGTGTGTGAGCGATGTGGCGATGTGGACATGACAGCCGCATAGCTGAAGGATTGAGGCAAGGACAATTGCATAACTGTACGTAGTAGATACTTGGTGGGGGAAGGATAACGATAACGATAGCTATAACTATAAACTATAAACCATAATGATATGGTGCCTCCCATGGCCATGGAATAGCATAATCGTAATACTGTGTTGTATACATTTAGGGGCTAGTTCTGTGTTTTTTAGCTGCGATTATTGTGAAGCTTTGTTGTTGACCCTTTGACAATGTTTGTGCTGTCCCTTTTGATACGAACGTATGTATGTGTGGATTTGCGGGATATATATACAGAAACTTATATAGGACATATGCATATACTATAGAACTCGACACTAGATTAATCTATCATTTAATGTGAAAACGGAAAAACTGCTGTCTACATAATAATACTGTTAGCAAACTCAATAGTTGGATTTGACATGTGAGGAGATGTGTGTATATAGAAGCAAGTATTAAGCAGCCATTAAGTACTATCCGTAGCTAGAGTTTTATACGGTAAACAATATATATATTTCTGTCCACACACACACATTATACACACAACACACACATTAAGACCCTCTCATTGTTTGCTGTTTAAGCTCTTTCAAGTTCTTGGCTGCCTCAATTAAAAATGGGAAATTATTAAACGCCTTAACAACGCTTACGCCAGTGTATGGATCCCTCGGATATGACGGCGCTTTCTCTCTTTTGATTTTTAATTACATTTTAATACGACTCGACCTTTTGACGGGACAAACAAATAAGTGTCGGGGCAAGCGAATGCGAAAACTCACTCGTTTAACACTCTTATGCAAATCGGTATTGTTAATTTATTTCATAGTTTCACCGTTTCATTCGGAGGCGGGAAAACAATTACGGTTTCATTATCAATTATGCGTTCTGCATTTCTGCATTGTTCCACGGGGCAGCCACGGACGACCTCAACCTCGCCTCGTTTCAACAGGTTTCATTGCTATATAATATATATATATACAAAATATATATATATGTATCCCTTTGTTCAGTTCGCTGTACATATTCCAACCTGCTCCTACCACTTTGTACTCCTCAATTGACGTAAATAAATACTAACAGTACATATCAATATGAACACCTAAACGAGTTTTACACGAAAATTCTTCTCGAATCTTTTGTATATATAATTCTTTATACCAAAAAACTAAAAACAAAACTATACATAATATTTACAACGATATACAAAACAAGTAAATACAAGCCTACAAACCCCCTATGGAATATGGTACGAGATCTCAAATGCAAGTTAGTCAAAGTAACTAAGTTAAAGTGTGTATGGAACGAGACTTTAGTTGAGCCTTAAAGAAAATATGTAAACTAGAAACTATTGTAAATAGTAGGAAAGGGAAGAAAAACAACACCTGAGTGAATGGAAAATCTATGAATATTAATGGAGTGTTTGGATGCATACACACACAACACACTCACACACACACTTTAAGCCTAAGCTTGACCATTTTGAACCGAAAAGAAGATGAGAAATTTGTAGCAGTGTAAAATGTGCACGTATTGAGAATGGTCACAATCATGAAAAAATGTCTTCCTTAATGCATATACTCGGCGATATGTATTATGTTTATACACATAGAAAAAAAGAAAAGGAAATATATATATATATACGAAATACCTATACCTATACCTATACCTTACCTATACCTATACGATATCTGGCAATGAACCCAAAACCTACGCTTCAGTTAGACAAAAGATAATGTAATATACACACCGATGGGTTAAACAATATCACTCTATCAAATATCCTTGCAAATTATAACACTGTTGACACGAATTAAAAAACTAACCGCAGCATATCTAAGTCAAAGAAAATATACCCCAAAAATAAATATAAATATATATAATAATTATTAATAAATATATACGTATGCGTAAAGTTATAAACGTTAGAGAGCATTGAAAAAACTACTTTAATAGTGTCTAGAGAAAGCAACGCTTTAACTTAAATCTAAAAAACAGCAGCAGCAGAAAGTGTGTTTGTAAAGTCAATTTCTTTTGGGGAAACCTGCTTGAGAAATATCATCTAGCTAAATATTAGACGAATTTAAGGCAAAACTAAACTATCGAGCAGCTCGTGTATCCTTAGGAAATAGGGGAAATTAGTGAAAATTGTTTCGGGCTATTGAAATTCAGTTTCATTTTGCTAACCAATCCGCATCGTTTTTATGGCCAACTGAAGCAGCAACTAAGTCGTTATATATTTTCGGACCCCATATCAGTGACCGGGGACAAGTCGAGTGTATTGTTTCATCCTTGAATCCCAGATCCCCCCTCAATCATCTCTATATACATCACTCGCCCTCCAATGGGTGCGGACAAAGCGTAGCTACAATGTAAAGTACCGTTAAAGAATGATGAAAAACGAAAGGGAAATGAAGAAAATTACAAAATAGTCATCGCATTAATGTAAAAAGCAGGCAAAAAGGGCAAAAAGGAAAAACTAGCATACTAAAATAGCAATCTGTAGCAAGGATACGTATAAATTCCAGGATAGCAAAATCACAAAAGGCATAAATAGCAAAAAAATAAACGTAAGGCGGAGGGAGGGAAAGAAAAACCATTGAAAATTATGCATGGGGAATTCAAGAAAGGAGCACTTCAAGTTTAAAGCTGTAAGTTGAAACCTAAGCAGTAAACGATAAATTAATAACTATAAATAAATAAATAAATATACGATATGTTAGGGAAAAGCATACGATTGAGTGTGTATGTAAGTATGTGGGCTTTATGTTAACGTATACAAAAAGAAAAACAACAACCGAATTGAGGTACATGAATAACGTTAAAATTAAATATAAACAAGGAAAAAACACTATGGAATAAACCAAAAGCGAATGGCATATTTGTAATAAACACAAAGAACATGAACAATGTAAGTAAAACAAACAAAGAAAAACAAACAGCAGAAAATAAAGAAATGCAAAATAACAAAAAATATAGACAGTAAAGATCCGTGAGACTTTATTTTTTATGACTTTTGAATAGGTAAGTAAAAGCATAAAGCTAAGTCTTATGAATCTCTCTTTAATAAGTAGTGATTAGCTTTTGTATCTTTGAAATTATATACCATACTTTTAGGCATCTTTTATTTAGGTGGTTTTAAACTCCATGGGATATTGGTTACTTAATTGTTTAATATCCTTTTAATTCATCTTTAAAGTGTCGAAACGCATACATAGAAATAATACATCATAAAGAATTAATCAGCCATCATATCTATATAATTATATTTCACATTATTAGACACCTTGTTAAGGGTATTTCAAACCCTTACTGATTTTAGTAACCTAATTGTTTATTATCCTTTTATTTCTCCTGTTTTCTTCAACTGTTCAGTTTGAAATCTTTCTGGGTCACATGACTCGCGATGCGCACTTCATTATTGACCCCCAAAACGCCTCGAAGCGATCGGCAACTAAGTATGTGACACTATCGAAGGGAACAAAGCCACGGATACAATACAATACAATGCCATGGGAGTGCCCTGGAAGAGATATTGGGGGTACAAAACTACAAAGACAGCGCGCAATAAGGAGAAGTCCTTCTTGAGCGGCAAGCAAACAAACACAACCATACACACACTCACACACACACTCTTAGTGGCAGAAGAAAAACAACAAACAAGGGCAAAAAGGCGGCAGCAGAAAAAGCAAAATGAACTGACTTGGCTGAAAAGAAAAGCCAACCACACAATGCCTTTGTATATGGTTGTGGGGAACAAAAGATGAGCCGAAGACAAAGACACTTGCTCAAGGCAACGCCGTTTCATGGCTTAAACTCAAGTTCCCTGGGAACCACTCGAATGCACTCCACACACCCACAACACCCACAGAAACACACCCCCCCAGCTTGAACAACAAAGACTAAGGTCAATCATTGGAATTTTGCCAGTTAATTCGCATACAAAAGGCGGTGGCCCAGAAGAGAATGAAAATAACACGAGCCGAGAGAGAAAGCTTTGCTTTTTCTTTTCCACCATCGAGTCTGCCTCCCCTTTGACCTGCCACGCCCATTGGCATGCTGAGTTTGGCATTTATACTTCCACTTAATTAGGTAATAAATGATTGAAGAAATTATGTCTAGACGTGAGGACAATTCCGATGCCTTGGCCACATACACTCACATACTCTGTGTGAATTCATTCCTGGCACGTGAGGGGCTAAAATGTTGCAAATTTCCACACAATCACACACTGGGACACACACACATTTGACATTCATTTGAATAGAATTTGTATTTCATTCTCTTCGTGATTTGAAAGCAGGCATAAATTGTAAACAATTTCTTTTTGATTCAATTTGTATAACCTGCTGCCGCTAAGTGGCAATGCTTTTATACGAGACGATGGTGTAGGCTATATGTACATATATGTATTTATTTCACATTTAATATCACATTCAGGAGAGAAACGATGCCTGAATAGCAAAACCGAGAGTGAAACGTAATGAATGCGGGGGATTGGTGGTGGCAAACGGGGCGTATACGCGATGCGGGCTCTTGCCAGTTCATTAATATGGTGCAAATACGTTGAAGGTCGATGATATGAGGCATGTACTATATATACTGTATTGTGTACACTTCTAAGTACAGAAAGGAAAATGTGCTAAGAAAAATATTATATAATAATATAGATATATATAGAGATAGAAATATATGCTGGAGAGTGTGACATCAAAATATTCCAAAGGGAAAGGTTAAAGATTGACTTAGGAAAATAGTAATGACAAAAACAACAAAATAAAGGAATACTAAGCCTAGAAGGATCAAAATGAAAATTTTATTTATAGTCGTGTTTTGTTTGCATTTTGTGAATATAACTGATTTTGTTTTGAAATATTTTTAAAATTTAAATAATATTTAAACCTTTCGTCTATCAAGCTTGAAGAAAACAATTTAAATAAAAATACCTTTTCATTGATAGAGTTTTTGTAAGAAACTATTTGTGTTTTTAAATCTTCTTAATAAAAGGAAGAAGGACATGAAAAGACGCTCTAATTAAAAAAAAAAAACGTCTTAATTTATTAAGATTTTCCCAAGAATATCTTGGCTTGACATAGGTTAATTCGTTATAGACCTTGAACTTTGATAACTTTTTAAAAATTTATATTCTTAAAATGCTAATTTTCACATTAATCACTAAAAACAATTATGATTATAAGCAATACTTTATTTAATTAAAATTAAATGCTCTTGACTGAGAATTTTACTTAAAATTTCTATGTAAAATAGTAGTATTTTTCCCTCTGTAGAGAACTGTGCCTGGCCCTTGTTGCACGCACATTTATCAGGCGGCAATCATTACGTGTTTGCCATTTTATTGCTAAAACTGTTGCGCCTCTTTGTCTGCTCCAGTAGTCATTGCTCCTTTGTCCCCATCTCTCTGGTCCCCCATATCCTTGGTCCCCCATCTCCTGGGGTAAGTGGGTCTCTGTCTATTTGTGACTTTGTTGCCGCTGCCGGCTTTGTTCTACTTGGAATTGCCTTTTATTTTGTGCTAATTGAAGTTGCTGCCATCATATTTTTTTTTATATTTCACCCCCAGTCCCCAGTCTCATACACACACACACACACACGCGTATGTCGGCTCGGGTTTGCTTTTATTGCCGCATCTATGTTTTGCCTGTTTTTGCAATTTTAATTAAAAACGTGTTTATAACAGCGCAAAATGCTGATGAGTGAGCAGAATAATTTATTTCAAATATATGTATATATATGTACACATATGGAAGGCATATATATATAGAAAGCCAGGCTAATATAGAAGCTAATAGTAAGTGCACGGCGCTAATTAATGACAATTTTCTCTATGGGCTTTAGTATGAAAATCCATTTAACAGCTTATCCTCTCAGCGTAAAAGATTATCTTTAGCTATATTCAAAAGGGGTGAATATGAAATAAAACTGCATTTAACAATTTTCTCTTAAAGTGATTGCGTTAATTGCCTGACAATGGCCAAGGACGGAAATAAGAACAAAAAATCTACTTAAAGTGAAGAAGAAATTCCTGTCGATGTGGCCTGGAAGTATGCTACATTTTTCGCTGCAATTTATTGCGCATAAGGTGGTGAATACACACACACTCACACACACACAGACACACTCGCTGCCATTTACACATTGCGAATTCCTTTGCATAACGCTGTGGGGAATGTATATTGCTAGGATGCCAAAGGAAGAAGCCACGGCCACAAGGAGATATGCATCCTCAGCTGGAGACGGAGAATCAGCAGAAGCCACACCACAAAGAATTCAATTGAATTGATATTCAAATGCGCTTTGCCAGCGCCAGAGAGAGAGAGGCATCCATTATTTGTCGATTTTACACATGGCACATGGCAAATGTAGGGGAAAAATGTACGACCTGCTGAATAAAAAAAAGCACTAAGACGACTAAAAAGAAAGTCATGCATATATTGAGGTATTCGAGGGAAGAAGTACGAAATCCCAGTTCTAGTTTTCATTAGTGCATTTTCACCCACACACACACTCTCGACCCGGGACTGGGCCAATGATCAGTGAGCCCTTTTTGATGGCTTCGATTGCTCCGTCGGACTGCAAACTATTTTTGTGCCATTTGCCAAAAAAAGCCAGTACCTTTTGGCCCCCACCGAATGCAACAAAACATGGACCAGGACTCCAAGGAGCTGCATTTGCATAACTCGCTTCCCCAAGGAACAAAAAGCAGGGCTGCTGTAATAGGGAAAGCTAAGGCACTGGACAAAAATGTAAACTTTTTCTATAAGAATAATATTAATAAAATAAAAATTGCTCATTTATATAAGTAATATATTTCACAGAAAGTATTGCATGACTTCGATAAAGTTGGAGCTATTTATTCAGGGTTTATTACACATTATCGTTTCTGCTCGGAGCACCAAACTAAAGAGCCAACCTAAGCTTACTATATTTCTTCAAGAAACTCTTCTCTTAAATTATTTTTCCCAGTGCATTATCAAAGACAGATAGACAGGCTAAGGCTCAGTGTTCGATGCGCGCCAGACAAGCAGCCAAGTGCAGAAATAACACAAAATAAATGGCGATGCGATGGGGAAAATAATAGGAGCGGAATGGTAACAAAAAAAAAAAACAAAAAATATAAGGGAATATGTATGCATTCTCCTTACCAAGAAAAAACTGCTAAGGGGCCAAATACTCGAACATTTGCAAACGCGGCAAAGTAGCGAAAATTTGCAAATTGATTGCATTCCTGTGCCTGCGCTCCAGTTCGGTTTTTTTGGGCTTGAGCTCGAATATGAAATCTTTGGAGGAGTGCAAATTTTGCACATTTTTTCGGGGCAACTGTGGGAATGTATTCTTGGCTCGCAATCAAAAAAATCAAATCGAAGGAGCTACAGAATTGGCAAAACAAAATTCAAATACCTTGGCACTAGTATTACATTTTCCTTACAGAATATGCTAGATATGCTGTTTCAGCTGCAATCAAATTATGCAAATCTCAAGATTAATTACAAACAGCACAGAGCAGAGCTCAACCTTAAATCAATTTTTTTTTGTGTATTTCCAAGACTCTGTGCTTTTGCCTTATTTTATTTGTACTTTATAAAATATTCAAACACTTTGACACACTTTGTCTGCCGGAGGAGCAGAATGAAGTGGAGATTTCGTGGGGCAGGACACACACAACGCAACACAACACAACACAGCACAAGAACCGAACGGAACAAGGCAAATTTTGTTGGCCAACAAAATGACACTTAGTGCAAAAACAGGAGAACACATGCCTAATAAATAATTCAGTGCGCAACAAGCGGACAACAAGCGCACTTGTGGCACCATGACCATCGAAACACCATTGAAATACCACCACTGACCAACTCCTGACCCTCTCCGACAGCTGTTTCGGGATTCAAGAAGATGGAAATCCAGTCGGATGTGTCCGCTCAAGTGTTGCGTGTTATGCGATGTACTTCAAGACGGACGTTATCCCGAAAAGTCCAGAGCTTCGGTCTCCGGTGAGACATATGCGGGTCATTTGCCGGGCGAATGAACCAAAATGAGGCAAAGAATCATATTTGAAGGATGCTTTTCGCTCTGCTCTGTTCGCTCTGTCGTTTTGTTCTTGTGTTCAAAAGAAACGAAACAATTCAATAAAATAACACGAAAATCTAATACTGAGACACGGAAATGCTTTTAGTCTGGACGAAAATTCGTCAAAATACAAAACCCGGCAAAGTTCCGCCCCCTCTACGGATGTACCTCTGCAATTCATGTTGTATCTGTGAATTTGAGTGAGTATCTACAAGATTCACCTTTGCTTTGCTTTGCTTCCTCCGCCCTAAAAACTTTGCCATGGTAATGAGCAGCCTCCACATTTGATTTATTAGTGCATGAGTTTTATTGAAATCCTTGCGAATATACAGGAAAATAATTTTGTCAGAGGTCATAAAAGTGAAAGATGAGCTTCAGCAAAACAAGCAAAGAAAAAATCATTTAGCATCACGATTAAAATAAATCATAATGTATAGGCTGAAATAGCTGCTAAAGTGGCCGGGAATAAAACTAAACGAACATATGCAAGTGCCGGGGCATTACGTATACGCCACGTAGCCGGCCACGTCCAAGCAAGCTCTACGACGACGGCAGACGGCAGCAAACAGGCTAAATGCAAACAGACAAACAAAAATGATTTATAAATTGGCAAGACGTGCATAAAATGCTGAGCAGCGGAGCTGAGGAGAGGAGCTGGAAAATAAAAAAACATTTCCACTGCATACGTAATGAGCCTGCGAGAGGATACGATGATTCCCTGGCTGGACTGGGCCAGACCCAGGGAAGTGGCATTTAAATGCGCGCATTTATTCACTTATAAATGCTACAAATAAAAATATGCTAAGGGAAATATGCTAAAGAGTAGGGACTAGTAGAAAAAAGTAAGCCCAAAAACCGGGCCAAGTGTGTGTTTGTGGCCGCAACTTACTGCCATAACTATGTCTATGTGTGGGGTGTGCCTGCCCCACTCCTATCTCCATCTTTAAATCGCATTTGGCCCGCAGCGGCAGAGGAATTCCTAAAAAATGTTCAACTAAAACGAGGAGGAGCAGGAGGAGACCACTTTCTGGCACGCTGACTTGGTTACTGCCGGGCAAAAGTAGCTGTTAGAAGAGGAAGCTGCCCAGAGAGATACTATCACCATGCCATGCATGTCGCTTCACACCAGCATACACACACACACAGATACTTCCACACACACACACACACACTCGCATGGAACGCACGCACATATGCCATGAATTTCATTTAGTCCGCACGTGTGTGCGTTAGTTAATATTGGCCACGTTTGTATGTTACGCGTATGTGCCTGTGTGTGTGTGGGCCTTTAAATTACCTCAACCATAAAGTAAACTTGCTCCAAGCAGCAGCAGCACCAGCATCACAAACACAAGGCAATATGTTGTTGATGGCATTTTAAAGACGATGCTGCCTTTGTAGCATATTTTAATTAGTTTAAATCACCTCGGCAATGGCAATAAAGACAAAAATACACGCAAATAATGGAGCAATTATAAAAAAACAATCAAAGTTGAAAAAGGATTCAGGTAGAAATCAAGTCATAAAGTTTATATGCAAAGGGGCAAGTGAATACATTAATTTCTAGGGTAACAAATACAGAAAAAATTAATTAAATTACTTTTTTAAAGGCAAAATCTCTGATAAGCTATGTCTATAAATACTTAAAATAATGATTAATCTTCTATACAACTTTTAATAAAAATTCCATCAATGACAATAAAGTAATAATAATAATTTAAACACAGTTTCAATCAAATTCTATTACTTTCCACCTTTAATATTAATCAAACTACTAGTTTCTGTTGGTGTATTCCTGCTGAAAAAAGTGTATAAAATGCAGCGCTTAACCGACTCCATCCCCCCGGCAGGATTCTTTAATGGCTGGCATGTGTCTTAGAGGGCGAAAAATCTGAGACTAGCTCTCTCCTCGGCCACCGCCGGGACTCTGTGAAATTGCGTTGCATATTAAAAGCATACTCGACGCCAACGCCAACGCCGAAGCTTGGCCAGAGTCTTTTGGCCAAGTCTTTGGGAGGCAATGATGATAATGCGGCACACGTGCACTAAAATGCAAGCACTTGAAATATTTATAAGCTGACTGGCAGATAAATCAGAGGCGCCTGCACTCAAGCTGTTGTGCCAGGACACTAGCAGCACTAAATGAAGAAAAATGAAGTTCGCTGTGTTGCAGCAGGTTTTAGGCAAGAAACTGTCAAACTGCCAGCAGGATATCTAGTGGATGAGAGGATCCTGCCTGATGCGGCTAAGGAGGAACCAGAGTGGCGGTGGCTGTGTGCACTTTACTGATGGATTTGCCTTGACGCCACAGCTTCCCCGTTTGATGCCGCCAAAGGGAAAGTTGGGGCCAAAAATAAACCAAAAAAAAAACCTTGCAAAGGTCAAAATTTATGCGCGGCGAAAGTGTTGACACAGAGTGCATGGTGATGATGTGTTTAAATATTTTATATCTCCAAAGATGCGCATAAATATTTGAGTGCCAAGACGTGTTGCGGTCTCCCAGAGGGTCTCATTAGCCAAACAAACTACAGAACACCGAGATTCTATCAAGTATATAAAGTGTTGCTTTCTAATAATAACTTTACAAAATATAAGTAATAAATAATAAATGCTACAACACAATAGACACACATTTGTCATTGTTTATATACATATTTTGTAAAGTTTAAAAAGGCAATAAAACCCCATTCAAACTGAAATAAAATAAATTCTTGTCACTTACTGGCCGTTCATTGTTTTCTCTTCTATTTTTGCAAGTCGAAAATCAAGATTTATTGTTTTCATTTCACTAACCTTTGTCATCAGGTTTATCTTTATCAATTTACAAATATTAAATATACATGTATTAAATAAACTAAGCTTGAATAAATATTTTTTGAACAAATTTAAAATACATTCCTGCATTTTAAAGGCGAATAAGGGTAACTTGCGAAAAACAATTTATTTGGTTGTCTTATTTTGAATGCTGAACTATATAAGCTACACTTGAAAAATCTTTTAAAAGTCCAATTAGTTGGGAGTTAAAGGAAAACAAATTTATCTTTGAGAACTAAACCTTGATGCGTTGCCCGGAAACCGTCCCCTTGTTCCTTTCAAGGACCCACCCAACTCTCCAACGCTTATTTACATGTCAATTGTAAATTGTTTTCCATGTTATTGTTTTATTTTTTCTTTTTTTTCGTTGAACACTTTTCACTTTAGTGATTTGTTGTGCTCTTTGTTTATCCGAAGAAATCGAAAACATGTCAAGCACTTGCCGTATATTGAGGCATGTGTGTGTGAATCCTGCGCTGATATAAGGATGTATATTCCCCCAGGTGGCTTCTCGCGTTGACAGACTGCCGGGGATTTAAAGTGACAGTGATCTGGGCTGAGCTGGGGCTGAGGCTGAGGCTGTAGGCAAATCTCTACAGCTAGGCATTCCATTACCCAAAAAAGGAAGAAATCACAACAAAAAAAAGCAAATGTATCAAATGTCAATCTAATTTCATTTTTACGCTCGACCAAATCTGTAGAAAGCCGCTGCTACCTCGCACTTTCTTTATATATGTAATATATATATATAAATATATAGATTTCTCAACAATTTGACAAATCGCATGTTGACATTTGTTGACATCTCACACACACACACACTCGTACGTACATTCCAGGACGAAAAAAAAGGAGAACAAAATGGGAACGTGACAAAGAGCACAATCCTGTTTCCCCCATTGATATCTCCACAAACTGGCAGAAGGGGCTACAATAATTCTAAATCACTGATGACGCCAATGGATGGCAACTGTAAAACTCAATGAATTGGAAAATGTTTTGTTAGCTTTTCCATCAACACTCACACACTTGCACGAAGAAAAAAATGGAAAAAAGAAAATAGCGCCAGGTGAGCACAAATTGGTGAAATTAAATCGAACGAACGAGTGTGTTCCCACACAAATTGAATAATTATCTACAAATATATATATTAAAAAGAAAATTGGAAAAATTTGCTTGTGGCTTTGCTTGCTTTAATTTAAATTTTATATTACAAAAAAAAGTAAAAAAAATAAGGGTGAAGATTTATAAAAATCATTCTCAATTTTCGTGGTTTCACCCAAAATTTATGCACACAAATAAAATAAGAGTAAATTGATTTATCTGCGGCTAAAGGAGTCTTCCTGCGGAGGGGATAAAGGGAACTGAAGTTAAGGGAGGCCATTGCCCTAAAGAGTCCACATTCATTCATTGGGGACACATTAGCCGCGAGTCTCACACACTCACACAGAAATGCAAATAGCTACACAGGAAGAAAATTAGAGTCATTAAGAAACAAACTTTTAATTAAAATTTAGAATACATTTTGTTTACATTCGAGTTTAACTGTTAAAGCAATTTTAATAATCTTTAGATATATCTTGAGGCAAGACTATGCTAACTTCGCATTTGGACTCCTCAGGTATTAATTTAGCGACTTATTAAATATCTGCACATATTTCCATAATTAAAACAATATCTTTATCTTTTGATCTCAAGACCTATATCTCTATAGCTTTTTTGGTCAGAACCAGAAGCTTTTGCATGTATTGTAACTAAAATTCCCAAGTAAAAATTCAGCTACGCACTCCTAAAAGGCCATGCAAACTGTTAAAATTAAATAAGTCACTAAAAATGAAGTACTCATATTGGGAACTGATAGATATGTTAACTTTATTTACTACTTCTTTTTCAGTATTTTTTTAAAGAATCTAACTATTAAACATTTATATAAATTAAATCAATTAGAAGCTTGCCCCCAAGAAAACGTTATCTAAATATTAAACGTTATTTAATATTAAAGTGAATGAGACAGAGGATGAAAATTAGACATAAATTCCACGAGAATTTATTTCAGTGTAACTGCGACTGACATACGCATGCTAATACGCTCGTAAAAAGGCAATTTCCACAAATTCAACGCACCTCAGCCACCTTACGCATTTGTTTTTTTATTATTTGTGTTTTTTTGGGGAGGGCCGCTAACTCAATTTTCTATTTGCAAAAATTTCTGGTTCCATTGTGGTTGGGCCTGAGGTCAGAAGAGGGTGGGCTAAAGGTGGGCTGTGGGCATTGGAAGGAGGAGAGTGGAAGTGGCAGTGGAAGGCAGGTGCCGAGCCCTGTCCATTTGGCCACCAGCGAGGCATAACTTATGCGGCAGATACACACGCACACAGGGGCGCGTTTTGCATACAATATGTCGGTGTGGGTCCCAGCATACATTTATTTCAATTTTTACAACTCGAATGCCATTCCTCTCCGTTCTCCGCTCTCCCACACACACCCTTCTCCCAATGAGTTTTCCTTTTACCCGCTTTTCCAGCTTTCCCTGCCTTGCGGCAGCGACTCGTAATGCGCTTTAAGGCATCGACATTGGCTTACGTATCGTTGGCGGTTCTGCGTCCGCTTTTACGATTACGTTTTTACAAGATTTGCATAAACACTTTTATCGAAATATAAATGACTTAAAGTGCTTTGAATATATAAGCATGCATGTAGTATATGCCCTTACTCAGGGGAATATATATTAGCTAAGTGAGAAAAGTGGGTGGAAATTAAGGAAAAGAAATGAGACACAAAATTCACTTCTATAAAGTAACATAAACTTTAAAATGGTTATAAAGATTTAAATGAATAAATAAATATTATAGTTAGTTAACTTAACTTGTAGGGTAACTATAATTCGTGGTTGTTAGTTGAGCCATTTCTCAAACTGAATTTCCTTCGCATTGCCTTCATGAATTTTGCAATTCTCGGGCGTCACATTACGCGCAGCTTTTATGGCGTCACTTTAACGAGCTATCAGTCCTGAGCTTTGTTTGGCCAGAGGTGTATTAAAAAGGATATGGGTATTGGTCGCAGGATATTGGCTAGACTTTTTAAAAAGGAGGAAGGTCTGCTCAAGTGGTTGAAGAAAAACTTACAACAGTGAAAATTACCAGGTAAAGTCCTCTAAGATAGATCTCCTTCCATTCTGCAGAAAATCTTGTCCCGGACACAGATTCTGATCAATTTCCATTTTATTGGCCTTCATTTCTAGTTGCTCCAATTTGTTTTGTGCTTTAGATCTTCCTATTAATATTGCCTATACGAGAATGAATGGGGTCTATGGTATCGCAAAACTGATTACAGATCCCACAGGGACCACTTTTCCAAGGCAGCCACACCCCAGAGATACTGAATACAGATCTCTCCGGCAATGAGATGCATAATAAAAACTGCCAACGACAACAAACTAACAAAAGTCAAAGCAATTGTAATAAATGACAGTCCGACATCTGCCAAGTGGCCAGAAAAGCAGGGGGAGGCGATGGTTCATGTCCTGGCAAATGCCAGCTCTGCAAATCCCTGTCCGCCATCCTGCAAGCGAACAGTAGTGATATCCACTCCAAATGGCATTCCCCGGCTGGGTAGGAAATTTTCTAGCATTTTGGCATCATTAGCATTGATTTATGATTAAGTTCAACCTCAATTTTCAGTTAAATCGTTTTCCTTGCCAGCCGCCCTCCCTTTTTGCGCTTGTGCGTCCTTCGGCCTTCACCGAATATCCTGGTGAAAACTTGCGAACTGGCGAACTGCGTGGGTTTGTGCGGGTGGAGAGGTAGGAGTTAAGGAGCAGCTAAAGGAGGCTGGCAAAACGTCGAAAACAAGAAATCAGAAAATCAGAAGTAGCTGCGATTCTCACAATCGGACGCACTGATGTGTATAATGATCTTTAGCTGGGATTTAAAACGGATAATAAATAATAAAAATACATGGCTATAGGGAAGGCCGCAGCGGGGGCGTCCTGAGAGTCCTGAAAGGAATCCGAGCTTACTATAAGTCGAAACGCGCGCCGGCTCGCTCTCTTATATAAAAAATGAATCGTTAAAAGGCCGAAAAGGAATATAAATGTTCGTTGCCACAACAAATCAAAAAAGAAAGGAAGAATACCATGAGGCCAGAAACGGAAAAATAAAGCAATATTCAAGAAATGTAAGTCGGAAATGGAAGACAATGCTTGACAATGGCCCATGATATATGATGAGCCACTCTCTCTCCCTCTGTACTCCTCCCCGTAAAGCCTCTCTGTAGGCTTCCACAGATTGAAATTGAAATGAAAATAGAAATAGAAATTGAAACAGATAGAAAGTCTCTGTGTATCATTACAAATAAACCGATATGAATGATGTTGAGTTGAACAAATGCGGCTTCATAATCCCAGCAGCGGCAGCAAACTCCACTCCATTTGAATAATGTTGTTCAATAAACAGAATTGCCTTCATTCAGCATTGGCATCCCCATTGATTTCATCATCATCGTACCACCAAAGAAAACTCACATTGTTCGCCTCTGACTCTGACTCTGGCATTTTTCTCGATTTAAACGGAAAAAAGCGAAAAAAAAGAACAGCGGCAACAGCAGCAGCACCAGGCGTATTGAAATATGGAATAAGTTAAAAGGATTTATTAACTTTTAAAAGCACCACAGCACACAACAATGGCAAAAGGACCAGAAGCAACGACAAATATTGTATGTCGACTTCGGAAAATGCCAAAGGTAACTCTCCTCCACGGCATCGGAATGTCAGCACGGTGGCATTGGTCCCTTTAATACGTTATGGTGGATTTATGCGGCGGCTTCATGGCCTTTTGTCGCTCAATCGGAAATTGCTCATACGCAGTGTGGGCCAAATAGGAGGAGGGAAAAAAGTGCAATGTTCCATTGATCATTTTCCTTTTGCCATGGCAAAGACTTCCCTTGAGACATGAGCAGGCTATATGAAGTAGATAAAATGACAAGACCCACAGGATATAGTGTCAAATAAAGTATTGTTAAAATAAGTGTGTCAATTTAACAGAAATATTTTAAATAACAAAGTAAAGGTAAGCCTAATATAAATGTTAAACTTTTCCGCATACTTCATTAACTTAGATAAACTACAAATGTTTTCCTTGTACAAATTTATTTTTCATGTTGAAAAAATAAATGAATTACTAAAAAGAACAAACAATTCAGTATCGTAGCTGAAATATATACATTTCTAAATTTGGCTCTGCCATATATCCTATATATAATAAACATCACCTACACTTGCTACGCTAAAAGGTTTAGAGTGGTGCAGCAGTAGCAGCCACATTTGTGAATAAATTGTGCTGCCAATAAAAAATATAGCAAACTCAAACAAAAAATGCACAAACACACACATATAAAGCACATAAATTGGCTTTCTGTCGCCAAGGCAGCAGTGACTTATTCTACATATGAAAGTACCAGAGTACCAGAGTCCCGGAGTCCCGGAGTCCTGGATTCCGATCTAATGCCCATCTCCCTGCATCATGAACCACGAACCCAGGGATGTGAAATTCCACTGGCTGTGGGAATAAATAAAGCCAGTGCACCAACTGCGATTGCGTCTGGTTGCTGCACTTGACTGAGTCAAATAGGAAAGAGCCAAACAGTAGCTATTTTTCCGGCCATGGTCAAAATAAGAAGCACTTGGAAAAAAAAGGAACCGAACAATATTATATTTCGGAAGGAATGAAAGTGGAAAATTATGATGTTTTGACAATACATTTTGCTGTAACTTATTGCTTTTGTTTACCTCAGACTATTGTTTTCGAATTAAGTGTGAAGAGAACGCAATTAATTAAATTAATTCAATAAAGTATCTTTTGTTTATTTACTTCTTGATTTCAGAGAAAAGAAAAGCACAAAGATAAATATACCATAGATACAAGCCCATAAAGCAAGGTAAGATACGATGCTATTAGAGATATTAAAATATGATTTAAAACCAAGATAGTAACAAACTAGTATTATAAAATTATAAATAATATAATGAAGCAAGTAAACCCGTGTACTCATTACCGACAAAATGTCAGATGAAAAAATCTTCTACCAATGAAATAAAGAAAAACAAAAACACAGATGGTATGATAAAACTATTTTGTACATTTTGTTCATGATCAACAAAATTTGTTTAAGGTAATTAGTATAAATATAACCAGAATACTCAACTGATAAACTAATAATATACACCTAATAAGGCAGATGTGAAGGTGCTCTGTTTATCAAAAAAATAAAAAGTAAAAAAAAACCTTTTTGAATTATATTATATTTAATATTGAATGGTATTAAGTCACAACATTGCTGATGTTATCATATTTTCATTTATTTAACAAATTTAAAATAAGAAAATTAATGTCCTAATAGGACTTGTTTTGTATAATGTAATTAATTAATGTAAAACTGCATAAAAACAAGCCCTGTTTTTTTCACATGCACCATTTGAATTAAACACTTTTCATGTGCGCTGCCTTTGTAATGTTGCTGCTTTTCCTGCTTTTCCTGCTAATGCTGCTGCTGCTGCTCCAGTGCAGCACTCAATGGAAATTAGCACACTTTTCACATTTTCCCCTTTGAGTGTCTGACGCTCTGGCGATTGCAGTTTTTAATCCATTTTCGTTCCCTTGTTTCTTTTTTTTTTTGGCTCCGGCGCTTCGTAAATTCAAAAGTTCGGAAGCTGTTAATAATGTCGACAGGCGCACGACACAAGTATTTCATTAGAGAAACGGCATCCTGATAGTCCTGCAGTCCGGTGCCATCTCCCGCTGCCCCATTCGCCGTATCCTGTCGTCACTGAGCTCTCGTCCTGCAGAGCATCAGCGTTTCCTCTAATTTTCAATTTGGCTTTTGCCCGAGCTTCGTGCGCAAAATGTTCTCGCGTGTCGTGATATCTGTTCGAAAGCAATTACACCAGCTACCAAACTACCATCGCAAATGAAAGAAAAACTAATTAAATCCTTTGTCCAGCATTTTGTCATACAAAGGATGGCAAGGAGTTCGAATACGAAAGCGGAAGTGGATGGAGAGTGCATAAACAGATCGTTTGGATCAACTATTTAGCAGAGTTATTCCATACCCGGACATTTGCATTCCACTTAACAGTGCCGCACTCAATGCAAATCAAATCTGCAATGCGCCAGGAATCCGCTTTAGTCTTTATGCCACATTAATGTGATCGATCGATGCTTTCGATTTCGATTTCAGCATAAATGGCGCATCAGCGACGGCATTCATCTTGATGTAAGTGAGGGGATTACGACTGAGCTGAGGGGACAATGTCATCGTCAAGGATGTCCTTTTTGAGTGCCAGACGGATGACAGTCATAAATTCCTCAATGACCCGGGCAGCCCATTAGGGCAGCCAGCAAAGAGTCCTGCCCAGCTGGCCAGCTGTAGTTAGTTGTTGGCCAAGTAAGAGTGTGGCTACGACAGGTGCATTCTACCTTCTGCAGCCATCGACGAGTCGTCGTTGCATTGATTTATGCCAATCACGATTCGCTAATAACTCAGCGGGTCTACTGATGTTGCTCCTCCGGTGCTCCTCCGGTGCTCCTGGATCCTCCATGATGCTGTCATAATGGCAGCCATTTGAGGGTTAAATTGGATATGCCACAGGCGTTGACAAAGTTGGTCACGTGCTCATTTTTATACGCGGTATTTGATGATGGCGAAAGGGTATATAGAATTCGGGGAAACTCAAAAATTATAGTATCATAGATATTATTATAGTTGTAAAGTTATATAAGCCTAGAAAAAATTGATTTTAAATTACATTTGGGATTTAAAATGTTCAAATGTTAGTTAACTTTAGTAACATTTTTGTTTATCGAAAGCAGGGGAATTCTTTTCCCTTAATATATCCTAGAAATATCATATTATTGGTTTAAAGATCTTTAAAAAGTAAAATTTATCTATTCTTAATACATTCCCTTAAACCTCACTGAGTACCCGGTATTTCATAGTCGGCTAGAGACATTTTGACCTATTCTTAAGTATTTTATTCTGCCAAGAGTCCTTGTAAACGGTCGCACATAATTGACGTTTCATTAGCATCATCTCTCTCTCTCTTGGTCCGCTTAAGGGACATGCAAATTTCCAGCTATGATGCCCTCATCGAACGCACTTTAAACTAGATACCTTGGCAATTAGAAAGGTCAATCGAACAATGTAATGATGATGATGATGATGCCAATGATGGCACTCATAAAAACTTAAATTCGTGGCACACACCCACACACTTGGCTTCTGGCTTGAGGGCAAATCGAACTTGTGAACTTTATAAGCGCACACCCAGAGAGGGAATGGGAAAATTTCATAAATGAACAAGGATTCAACATCAATTTATGACATAATGATATTTGAGTGGGGCAAATTGCGTTAGCCCAATGTTTGTGTGTTTGGAGGGGAATCTAAGGGTGCCTTTTTTCGTCTGTATTTGTATTTGTGGGTCACAAACCTCCTTTGTATTCGTGTCCCAGCGATTTGGCTCCATTTTATGTAAATTATGGGATTATGTTGTGATTTAGAATGGGTTACGATTGGAGCTTAAGGAGCACATTAGAGGCCATTTCCCTCTTATGCATTGATAAGGTGTTGAGGTTAATTCGGGGCATTATGTGGGGTGTAAAGACTTTTTGCGGCCATTAAATTGAACCACATTTGCAGTATCCATACACCTAGAATTCTCTCTCCCTTCTCCCGCTCACTCACACGTTGATTAATAGCTGAAAAAAACTTGTTTTCTAATTATTTAACACCCGAAAACTACGACAATTAATTATGTGGCGAAACAATGAAGCCCCTGACGGACATTGTGGGTGACAAACGCATACAAAAGCAAGAGCTTACAACAATTGTTACTACAACACAATAAATTTTATTGTGCAAGTTACCCCCACACACATAGAGAGAGAGAGAGAGGCATTCAACATTCATGTCCATTGCGAATTTTGTATAGAATATTTTTTGTTTCAGTTTTATTTTTTTGGGTTGCAAATGAAATTGTACACAAAATGCACATGCAAAAAAAAGCTACCAAAAACATTAGGATACATATATACATTGAATCGTTATTCGTAACCCGTACAGAGAGGAAAGAGCACTGTATTATGTAACTGTTGATTAAGGTAAATAAAAATGAAAGGTTTAGGCATTTTTTAAGGACACTGAAATAAATATAAAAAAATTCAAATTAAATACAGAAATATGTAAGCTATGTAAATTTAGAATTTAAACTTTAATTATTATTATTTATCAGTCATGTATCCAAAAGAGATAACGAATGATTTATATATATTTAATTTGCTCACACTTTAAAGTAATATTGCTAAAAATTAAAATACCGGAAAAGCTGAAGCAATAAAATAAAGTATTAAAACCATGTATATATAGAATTTAAATTATAAATTTCAATATTTATCAGTAATGTATTCTTAATCCTATAAGCACAAAACTAATGAATAAAATGTAACCATTAATAAAAACGAAATTAAATGATTACGATACCTTATTCAGTGTTAATAAGCTTAAACATCAGATATTGTAATACACATATGTCATAAAAACAAAAAAAAATTAAAATCTGTGTTGCAAAATTAGTAAAATATTCATTTCCAATCCAATAATAAAAAAAATGGCATCCGCATTTCAAGGATAATTAATGCTATTTAATCATTTTAATATGTAAATACATTAAGCCAAATTGAGCGTGCAAATATCTTAAATACCTTTAATATTGCGGCTAATAGGCTTATCAGAGTATATGATGTATTAAAATAAATGTCAGTCTGTCTTTTTTTTCTCAAAATGTGCCACTTTTTGCACAAGTTTTTCCCACTATGGAAAACTCGAGCTGCCTATACATGCACACACAGGAAATGCATTGCATTGCATTGCATTGCAGTTGGGTTAATTGTTTTTTAGGCATCCCGAAACACACACAGAGAAAGGAATGAGAGAGAGAAGCTGGAAAGAATCATTTAATGGCATCGCACATTCATTTGAAACTTTTTAATTAAACAGAATACTGTGTGACAAATTATTTTAACGAGCTTTTCGCATTGCAAATTGAAAATGAGAATCGCTTTAAAGACACACAAAAGTGTAATGTCAAGCCCAAAGCCGCCAAAACCCCACAAGAGCTTAAAACACGACATCATGGGTCACAATCCCTAATAAAAAACACCACAAAGAAAATAACCAACATCTAGATATATAAAATAACAATGACAACCAAAAATAAACTCGACAAGAAGGCCCAAACCCAAGAAATCTGCTTAAAACAATTATTTCAGAATAATTGGCTTTAATTGCTGCCAGCAGCTTCAGCCTCAACAACGTCGTCGTCTTAGTCCTCGTTGTCGTTGTCGTGGTTGTTGGCCCAGAGGGAAAACTTATGGCCAAGAGTAGGTCATAATGGCATCTATCAGTGGGCGACGGCTAAGGGCTGTTGAGGGTTAAGGGGCCGGAAGCGGAAACAAGCAATTTTGCGGCAAAGTTACGAGTGCCACAGACAAGAAAAACACCAAAAAACGTGGCGATAAGAAAGCCAGGATGGTCGACAAAGTCTCCTCTAAGTTCTTGAAATTTTCTTTTAGTAAAAGGAGAAGCTCAACAAGATTTATTTTTAGATATGGGTAATTTTATAATTAACTCACTTTGTCTAAAGAGTTTTTCCAAGGATAAAGTTAAACGGCTTAAAATATATACATAGTTCGAAACTTGAAAGATTATTTCTATTTACTATGTTTATTTTGCTTAGTTTGCTAAGATTTTAACTATGGAAATACCATCTCAAACTGCACAACCTAGCTAATATAACCATTTAAGAACAAAGGGCAAAGCCAGACACACCGCAGTTGAGTAAATAAAGTTGCAACAAACAAAAAGTGTTGGTACTTTCCAACTGTTTGCTGGTTGTTGTATTCAAGGCAAAGGCAAACAGCACACAAACAAATAAACAAACAAACACACAAAACTCTAAAACTCGGCACTAATTGCTGCGATCAACTGCTCGAGTACACCTCGCAATGGCTCTGCAAGATTAATGACGGAATTAAAAACCAAGCCATGTACTTGTGTGTGAGCCGGGCATTGCACTTAATTAAAAATGTTTGCCTAAATTATGTACAGACAATTAGAGCAGAAAGGCAGACGAGCAGACGGCCCAGACAGGCATTTCCGCAATTTGCGGTTAGAATTTTTCCAGCCCACCCCCATACCGCACACCATTTCCCACGCCCGAAGTTCATTGTTTGGAGTGAAACACGAGTTTTCCACAGAACCCTCCCTCCCAGCCTCGCACTTCGTTGAGGTTATTATGAAGGCAATCCGAGTGGAGGTTGCACTGTGGCAAAGAAGAAGTCCTTAAGTGGCCGCCGTCGCTTCAGCTTCATAATTTTTTTTCTGGGTATTTTTATTTGGCACTTCATCGTCACGGAACTGTGCTAATTAATTGCTTAAACAATTGCACTCCTAATGGCAGCGGGGCATTGTTTTGCCCGGGCCCCCGTTGCGTATACTTAATGCGCGAAATTATTTCACGCTCACTTACAAGTGTCACAATTTCGAGTTGTGTCCTCCAAATGAGACCGCATAAATTTTGCAGCCATCCTGCCGCATCCTGCCATACGGATGCCACGTCCTGCCACGCGCCACAAATGCAATAATTGCGCATTTTGCGATGACGACGACGGCCCTGGCCAAAAATGTGCGTGTGTGACACTTGGCCAGAAGGGGACTTAGCACAAACAAAACAAAACAAAAACCTAAAAACAAAAACCAAAAAATAAACACCATGGTCATGCTGCCATTTTGTCCTCGACATGTGTTTTTATGCATTTTTAGCAGAGTGTCGCCCGCGAAAATTGTAATTAAGCGAAATATCATTTCTGACAGACATTTCTAGGGAAATTTGTGGGTTTGACTTGAGGTTTTTGGTTGCTGCCTTTTTATTTATTTAGTTTCATTTGATTGGCGAATCTATGTATATATCTATTTGGTCTTGCAACACTGATCCTTGGGTCCATTTTTGCAAACGCATTTGCAGTCCTGACTGCAGGCACAATTGTCGCCGCACTTGGTGTCCTTGCATTTGCAGTCTAGAAAATTAATTTAAGTACTCAGTAAACTATCAAATATAAGGTGATCCAATGATCAATATTAATTTTTCTTGTCAACTTACTAGCTCCACATCCTTTACAAGCCATTTTAATTGATTTATTTAATTGTATTTCTCAAAATATAAAAGTTGACTGTATACTTTGAAATGTTTAAATGGTCATTGGGTATTCTCTTCATGGGTATTTATAGGTTTAACCACCAAGGCACCGGGTGAATATTTTTGCACTCTGTTTTTGATTGATAAGGAAAAACGTGCGCAAAATCAACAAAAATTACATTATTGCACCCAACAAAAAACGAGTTAAGACCTGCCTTTATATTTATCAGTCAGTGTGGCAATCTAAGAATTAATGATAAGATAATAACAAAAGAGAGTCTTACAATCAATTACACTGTCAACAATATGTTGTTCGATTTAAAATAGATATTATATATAGGATATTTCTTTTATGTTTTATGTTTTTAAACAAACATTGTTGTAAAATGAACCTTGGTACATTAATATGTTTAATAACACTCTTTTATATTTACAGAATTGTTGCATCCAAATCATATGTTAACAATTGTAATTATTTATTGCATTAATGAAAGGTACTTATGGTATTGAAAATATAACTTACATAATATTAACAATCCTATGCATCCTATGCAATCCTATTTATATATATAATAAAGCATTTGATCGCATAAAAAACTAATTGTAGAGATTAAAGATGAATTCAAAATAGCTAAAGTTTTATACAATATGCCTTAAAAAATAATAAAATTTTAGAGTGAAGCCACTCAGTTTAAATATGAAATTATAATTATTATGAAATTTAAATATAAAATGAAACATGTAAAAATTTAATGGCACTATTTTTTGCTTACAAACTATAATTGTTAAGAAATTTAAGTCTTTTTTTCTGTCTTGTATAAGTCAAGGAAAAGAAATTAGCAAATTGCCATGAATAGCAATTAAATATATAGCAAAAATTAAAGAATCTAATAATTTTGACTAATTTTAACTGTCATTCCAATTATTTTCTGTGCTCTGATCCCAATCGTACTTAAGCGTTAAGTCAAGAGTTGAAAATAAAAATAAAAAAAATACTTACGTTACTAGCTACTTGTTATGCGCACTTGGCGTCGTCCAAAGGGGTTAAGAGTGGAATTACCGCAAATTGCAAAAGTTTTTAATTGTTTATCTCTCGGTCTCGGTCTGGGTCTGAGTTCTGGGTCTGGGTTCTGGGGTCTCGGGTGAAACATTAGCGCCACATGGCCCCCAACGCGCACCGATGTTGTCCTTGTCGCAATCAGTTAGCAAAAATCTCGGCGGCGGGCGGATGCAAAAATTAGACCAGCAGGAGCAGGAGCAGGAGCAGCAGCAGTCACAGGATGAGGTCAAATTATTAATTTAATATGCATCCGTGGTGCCTTGGACTCTCTGGACTTTCGGCCTCCTCTCGACTCTTTCAACTTCCGCTTGCCGCAAATAGAAACTTGGTGGCCCAGTGGCCCACTGTTTGTGTGTTGGCCAGCCAAAATGGCCACCATTTCCGCTTCCTGTGCGGCTGCTCCTTTTTTGCGGTGACTTTGCCATGCCTTGCCTGATTAACGTTTAAACTCATTAAGATAACGCAATTTTTGGTGCTCCGTTGGATTTTACTTTCGAGCAGCTGCGCCTGAAGGCGACTTTTGGGGTTCAAAGGTCAGCGAAATTGGCCGAAATCAGTTGCCATTGTCTTTTGGCTCTGCCTTGGTAGTTTTGTAATTGGTTTCTAAACAATTTCACGGGGCTCTTTGACAACTTTTACTTGGCCATTTCATTTCGAAGGGCTAATTGCAAAACTTCCCCCACCTCCAGCTCCAGCTCAGAGGAGTCTTCTTATCAAAATTGAAGTCCGTGCATTATGCTCTCCTATGTTCACGCTCAATTAGGGCCTGTGGGTTCCGGGATTCTGGTTAGAGATTCTGGTTATGGCCAGAGCTTGTGGATCTGTTTATCTGCCCTTTTCGGTGGGGGCGTGTTATCCGGGTCGATGCTTGTGTTTACCAGCCAATCAATTCAATTTGTGACTTGTTTGCGCATTTTCCCGCTTCATTTTTGGGCCAAAGTCTGGCCCAGACTCTGGATTCCAGGGTTTTTGGATGTGCTGTGTATGGAGGAGGATACCCGCCACAGGCAATGCCCTCTCAGTGCCCTTATTATTAAATGAGCAAATATTTTCGCTGGCATATTAGATAAATGCTATGATTATGATTATGGCCTGTTCAATGGCATAATAATATGGGCAGGCGGAATAATCAGGCAGATTATGCCGGCAATATGATGAAAATTATGGATAATAAAGGGGTTAAGTTGATGGAAATAAAAGCATTTGTATGTAATATAATGATGTGCCTATTGTTGGAAGTAAATCTTGGGTCTATTATTTGAAATTCTGCCAATAGTTCTTTGCCAAATATATTTTATAACCCATACAGGGCTTTAAAGGCCTTCAAACACATTTTGTTTCCTTTTTCTTGTCTGAGTATTTTTAGGCCTTCCAAATGGGAAATACATTGACCATTACTATGACTTTCTTCAACTATTTCTATGTTTTTTTGCATAGTTGTTAGCTCTGGTTTAGAGTCAATCCATGTGGTCTAAAGTCCTTTCTCTCTTTCTGTCTGTGAATATTCAGCCAGTCAAAGGATGCCAATTAGCATAATCCCCACAAGAAAAGGCAGATCAAAAACATGTTGGGCTGAAATCCTGAACGAGGGATAAATGAAGGGAGTAGCCCAAACAAGACTTGGATTAGGGGAAAATAGAAGTATCAGAGAAGAAGAAAAGTAGTAGGAAAAGAGGCAAAAGGAAAGGATATTGACATGAAAAATAGACACATTCCAAACAAAAAGCTTAAAGCTAATGATATTTCCAAATCCATGTTTATGGAAGAACAAAATCTATTTATTTACATAAAAATTAATGCCTTGAAGCAAGTATAAGTTAAGTTTAATACCCAAATCAATTAATAATTTATATTTTCTTTAACAAAACCGCATTTCTGTTAGACAATAGCATAATTCCGATGTGAAATAGCTTCTCGATTTGATTTCATCAAAATTTTGTTAGAGCCAGTCCATGCCCTTGGCCCTATTCCGCACTCAGTTGTGCGTTATACATGTCAAATCGTATTTTGAAAATTTTGCAACAGCACTAAAACAATTTCAGAGTTACCCTGGGGCAGCTTCAGGACTGGGGACCAGGACGGGATTCTGCGACTACGTCATGTGGCCGAACAACCCAGGAACGAGGCAACATGAAAAGCTGCTAACCGAGTGGGATTCCGAATGGGTTTGTCACTGGGCTTGGGATTGGGTTGTGTTGGGTTTTTTACAAAACGAAGCAAAAGGGAGAAAAAATAGGAAAAACCAGGAACAAGCCATGGACCAAATGCTGTCCCGTCTCTGGTTCTGGTTATGGTACCTCGATGTGCCTGTGCGTTTGCGGCTCCTGCTGTGGTTGCACTTCATGGTGGAAACGGGATGGAATCAGGCCTAGGCCGGGCGTACCCAAAAATGTTCTGCAATATGCGTCGAGCTGGAAAATTCATCATAAATTCCATGCGACAACATGGGAGCCAAAACTTTTCATATGCTCTTCAAAATGCCGCACTGCCCACGTCCCACGTCCCATGTCCCAAGCAGCCATCCATCGCAGCCCCATTCCGTCCAGCTCCAACCTACCAACAGCTGCTGGCGATTTTTATTTATACATACGTTCATATATATAGATATATACTATGTGTATGCCGGACTCCGGAACGGACAGACTGTTGCAGCATCTCGACACGCCGAAGTGTGTTAAATGCATATTTGCAGAGTTTAAATTCCATAAGCGACCGACCGACTGACGGCGACAATCGGCAGCAGCTGGCAAAGTCAATTTTGTATTTAACATTACACACACAACACAAAACCCCATTGGCTGTTGGCCTTGTTAAACCGAATTTTTGATTTGCATAAATGTCAGTTGGAGGTTGAAGAACTCATCTAAGCAGTGATGACAATGGTTTTGTCCTTTTTATAGATCAATCTATGTTTATACTCTAGAAGAAAAAGTCTAACCTATGAGATTAATCTTAAGCATCATATACGATATATGATTATTTGTAAATTTCAATGAAAGAACCATTATAGTTTTTTACAGATCAATCTATGATAACTTTCTTGGAGAAATAAGTCTATATTATCTTATCCTATATAAGATGTATCCATATATAAGATGATCTTAAATATTTAAGTATCATATATGTTTAATTTTATTTTGTATTATTCTTAAAACTCTCATAAAGAACAATTCTAAGCAGTGGTGATATTTTAATATGTATATCCTAATCTCAAATTTTAAGACTACATCAAACACTCAATTAATCGTTAATAATTTAAAATTATATAGTTAACATTAACATTAGAATTTGTTAATTATTCTAAATACAAAATGTATTCTATTTATTATAAATATTTTCATCAGATAAGGCAAATTGAAGAGGAATTTTAGTATTGGACTATTTGAAATATTTTATTATTATTTCAAGATTTTATTCTCATCTAAATTAAATAATATCCCATTGTCTTCTTATTCTGCGATTTTGAAAACCCTTTTTTCCAGCACTTGCAGCCTTTTGTTTTCTTCACTTGTTTTACTAAGATTTTGTGGTTCGTGTCATTTTTTATCGACTCCCCAAGTTTAACAACTTTCTGTCTGCAATTATAACTATCTACGCTGGGGGTTAAGGTTTTACGACTGACGCGATGGTAAAGCGTTTTTATGACCGCTTCCCGTTGCCCCTTATGTGCCATCATTATGTCGCCTTATCCCTTTAAAGCCGGCAATTGCCGTCGTTCGTGTCGTCAATTGAAATTGCTTGGCATCAGTGCAAGTTGCCAGTTGACATTACACGCTGCCTGCTGCTGCTCCCCATATTCATCACACACAGCACACACACACACTTTCCCCGATGAACGCACCAAAGTTTGTCAATCTGCCAGCAAATGACATGCATCGACGCCGGCGACGAGTCCTTGAAGGATTCTGAACTGCTGCTCCTGCTGGGGTGTGAGGTGTTTTTTGGGAGGGGTGCCTCTGGTAAGGGGTGCTTAAAAGTATGCAACACTTGACGCGCACTGCACGATGCTGACGTGCCAATGTCACAATTATTTAGACAAACCTCCCCCTTCACTCGACCCCCTAAGCCTCATGGCACGGCTTATGAAACACTCTTCGATGGGCAACTCCAAGGGGAGGGGAAAGTGGGGATTATGCACTTGAAATAAAGAGGCATTAGAATTAGAAATGGTTTACAAAACTTTATGAAGCAGATGAAGAAATAAAAGAGGAATAAAACAATAATAAAATAACATAATAATAAATGCATTTCAAAATTAGTAAGTTAAAATATTTTGAGGCTTGTGAAATAAATAATATAAACATTAGGATTTAAAAAATAATCCCACTTACTAACAATTCTCATAGATATCCTCCCTTTCTCTTGCTCTCTCAACATTCTTTGCCCAGATTTGGAAGCGATAACATATCGATAATTTAAGAGATATTAAACTTTCAATATAATATAAACAAACTCGATAGTTAAAAAAGAATACAACTTAACTTAATCAGTAATGTATGGATAAGTAATATCAATAATTATTTTTAAATATCAATATATCGTATATTCTTTACAATTCTTAAATAATAAGACACCTGACATTTTTGTCATGATAAAAATTGAAAGAAACATTTTTTCTAAGTGATCCCTCGTATCCGTTACAACTGCTTCAAACTTCACATGTCGCGCGATGAGAGGTGAGAACCTCGACGGAAATCACTAGAGAAACTTTTTTAATGGAATCAAATCAAATTGTTCGGAAGCTGTAAAAAGCGATTGCACGGAAGCATTTTGAGTTGTTGACAGCCAACAACGACGACAACGACAACGGCATCGACAGCCGCCAACAGTCATCGAGGTGCAAAAAGCGACACCAGGAAACTTGCCAAAGTAACGCAAACTGAAAATTCTAGAAAAGAAAAAAAAAATGTATAAAAAAAAACAACAAGAACAAAAACTCAACTCAAATAAAAAACGAATTTGGGGGCGTGACGAAGGCGATAGGGAGGCATCATAAGTACACACTTGAGGGGGAGCTCGGCAACATCGTCAATAGAGCGTCAAGTGTGCGCTTGTCCACGCCCATTTAAAGCTCAGCCACCAAAGGGAATCCAACGGCGGAAACAAAGCACTTGGAGAAATAATTTCTTATAAAAAATAGAAACTTAATGTTTGTTGGTAAAAAAAACCTTCGAAATAATCACTAAGAACATGATAATCTAGCAAAAAACAAACGAACGGCACTTTCTGTTAACTTCAATACATATAAAACGTAGAGATCAACAATATAACATAAGAGTGTAAAAAGAATCGCAAAAGTAGGAGCTATACAATTAAGGTATTCTAAATAAAAAACCAATTTAAAATAATTTAAGCCTTTAATTAAAATAAAATCATTATTATTTGCAATCGCTGTGAAAACAATAAGCTTATGCTTATATTTTATAATCTCTATATATTAATTCCATTATTGAACTTTTTATAAATGCATTTTATATTTTAAACAGAAAGCACAAGATGACAGCTCCGATGATGTTTTTATTATACATGCAGTTAAGGTATTGTAAATGAATAACAAATTTAAATTAAGGAATTAAAAACCAAACTCTAAGATTTAATGCAAATAAATAAAATCAAGAAACAATTATAAATATTTGAAGAAATCAAGAGGCAACAAAAGGGTTGTATACCGGTCAAACACTCCCAACAATCGCAACCATTAACACTCCCTGAACCCTACTATGCAATACTCAAAACATTTCATCTCACATAAAGAAATAGACCTCACCTTATAGAACTTGAAAAAATGTGTTACAATTCTAGCAAGATTTTTCTTCACGTGTTGAAAACGAGAATCCGCCATGTAATTGGCCAAATGACAATGTGCACAAGGTGCAAGAAGTTTGCCACCGAAGGAAGCCCGGAAAAATGCGGAAACTACGAGGAGCTCTGGCAGAATGTAGAATGCCAAAACAGAGCAAAGTTCAAAGTGCAATCGTTCGTTTTTCGGTTATATGGCGCATAAGTTTCAGCCGCACTGCACTTGCAAAGTTGCAAAGGCCATAAAAATCGACCATAAAGCGTCAGGCTTCGAGCATCGTCGTCGTTGGGCTTCAAGCTCGGTGGCCACAAACGGCTCGTAAATCAACTTAACACTCCGCCGCCGGGTCAGACAGTCCAGACAACCTAATAATTCTTGTTGACACCCAACAACATCTCCCAGTTATGCACAATGACTTACTGGGGGTCGTGCGGCCATCACCCCCGCTCCTATTAAGATTAAGATAATCAATTCATTAGCGTGACCAGTCCAGCAGCCCACATACACTGAGAGAAGTTATATCGGATAATTTGCATGCAAAATATTATGGTTACTGATACATTACAAACACAAGAAATAAATGATTATAAAATTCATTTGAGAAAGTCTTGACTTAAAGCTTGACTTAGCTTGTTCTGTGAGCTAGTAAGCTAAAGGTTATATATTGAGAGGAAAATTTCATTATAAAGTACAAAAAAAAATATAAATCGCACTCAATATCACTTGAATATAATTATTATCTTTCATATATCGAATTTTTAAGTATCAAAAAATACCTTCTTTAACTTTAAATTATTGAAAATGATCAGAAAAATGCAGTTGTTACAAGTTAATGCTTAGGCACTACCATTCATTGATTTTAATTTCACTTAAACCATATTGAATAATAACAAGATAATAATCCTTTCTTTTAAAGGTTTTATATTGAGGGGAATATTTTGTTATAAAATATACAAATATATATCGCACTCAACACAATGTTAAACATAATCATTATCTTTCATATATTCATAGTTTTAAGTAGGAAAAAATACCTTATTTATCATTAAATTATCTCAAATTGTTAAATAAATGCAATTCTAACATGTCAATGCCTGGGAACCACCATCACTAATTTTAATCTCAGTAAAACCTCTTGTCATATGGCACAATTTCAAGATAGTTAACCTTTTGCAAAATGAATAAATTAACATAAAAAACTTTTTTATATCATACAGCAATTACGGCCCTTAGAAAACTCTAACAATATAACTTCTACCAACCTATAGCTTGCAAAGATTCTCTATAATTATCTTTTAAAGTAAGATATTAAATTTTCTTTAAAACAATTACTCAATAAATCCCTCATTTAATAGCTAAATTTCCCTCAGTGTTATTTAGCTAACCACAGATTTTTCCATCTTGCCAGAACCAACTAAAATCCAAGCTCCAAGTGCACAAGGTGCAATTCCCATTGGCAGACACTATTTTTTCTCTTTTTGTGGAGGGTGGAGGAAGGGAACAAATGTTCACTCCACATTACATTTGTCTTTGCTGGCGAGCAGATTAATTGCCAATGAGTGTGTACAAGTTCGAGATGAAAGTTTTTCAGAACTCTCTCCTCAGCCTTCATCCGGGACCCCGTTGTTCCAGTTGTTCCAGGTGCTATGTGCTCCATTGCGTTTGCCGTTGCGCTCCGCGTGACAACCTAAAACGGGGCCACGTACATTTTATCTCCTGCCGGGCTCCTCTCCTCCTCCACACACAATTCGAGGTTTTTGAGGTGAAACAAATTTCCGGTGACATAAACTTAATTAGCTTTTGTTCGGGCTTTTGTTTTATGGTTTTGTGGGTGCAAGTGGTGGTGCGGAGTGAGTGCTCTTCCGCGGTTACCCGCCCAATGTGCGTGGGTGGGTGCTCTCCTTTTGTTCGTTTCGTTTTTATAAATGGCTTTGGCATGTTGAAAGGCCGCATTTAGTTTTGATTTAATTGCCACCACTTAACAGATTTATCTTTGAGATGCCTTTGCTCTCTCTTTTTCCATATTTAATTAGTGCACAACACACGCCGGCACACCGACACACACCAACAGAGGCAAAGCTGGGGCAAACAAGTTAAAGCTTATGCAAAACTCTATTACTTTCATCAACAAAAGTCGGCCAAAACTTTTACCAAAACACTTTTGGCATTTGACTTTCTCCTGCAACCCCATTCATCCCCCTGCCACCGCTTCGCTTCAGTTTAATAAAATGAGAAAATATTTACTGATGATATCACAAAATAATACATAAATGTTTACCGCAAACAAAAGGGAAGCAGAGCCGAAAAAAAAACAAAAAAAAATAAAACAATAAGAACAATCGGAACCAGCATGAGCACAAAAATAATGAAATTGAAAACTGAGCTTACGCCGAAACGTGAAACTTGCAAAGGTACAGGCAAAACTCAAATAAAAGTCGGGGCCAAAGTGGTCTGGTCCTGGGATTGAAAGTCCTGCCAGGAAAATGGCTGGGAAAATCAAAGGATTTGAAGAGACTAGAGTGCAGAGTTTATAAGTACTTTTCAGCATAACTAAAACGAATGGGGATATGTGCGTAGGTTATTCTATGAAAGCAGCTTGAAAAGTATTTGCTGCTGATCAGACGGAAAAAGGAACCTTTGAAATCGCAAAAAAAAACTGTTGGCTATTTCCAATTAAAAAATTATGTACCTAAGCAATTATCCGACTTTTATGTTAACATAAAAGCTATGGATTTAATTCGTTCATAAATATGTATAAAGGTAAATGAAGTAATAAATTAGAAAATATAATATTTCAAATATCAATAATAATTGAATTATTTGCAAGGACTTTTATATTAAATTCTTTTTTATAGATTTCCAAAGAATTTTCTTTTTCTAAACTTATTTTCACTAAATTTTTAAACAAACACTATAATAATCTCAAGTAATTTCTAGTTCCAGTTTTAGTTTCTGAATTTAAGAATCCAAATTAGTTCATTTTTGGCCGCCTGTAAGTTGGAGGAACTTCACCGCCAAACATGTGCACTGCTCATAAATACTTTATCAGCCGCCCAGGACTAAGAAGTCGAAAGGTAAGAAAACTTTGCACTAGGGCCAAACCGACGATATAATGATCTCCCCAGGGTGTCAAGCCCAGCAAACACACACACTCACACACACACACACACTCACACTCACACACTCTCCATACACACGGGCAGACAGAGCTGATTAGGTCCTGAATTGAGATTCAACCTGCATTGCTCGGCATCTCACCTTAATCGGCTGCCAAAGTTACTTATGCCTGTGGATTGTGCTCGGGCTTTTCCCACTCCAAAATCCCAAAGGATACCACCAGGCAGTGCTGGCAAAGGTACTCCTTTAAGGTTTCAAATGGATTAGGTACAAGGAAATCTTAAATATATACAAAATCAAAGTACAACTTTCCAAATATCTCTCCACCTATACATTTCCTGGTGCTTTTACTTGGTAAATACCCTAATTTTAAATGTAAAATAATACAAATTAAATAAAAAAGTACCTAGTGGGAAACAAAACCCTAACTAGTGCCTAAACACTTTCAGACATCTCTAAGTTTTTCCCCCGGACAATATTAACAGGAAGTGAAATCAAAAGGTTGGCTCTTAGTTGATTTTCTCAATTCAGAGGCAGCTCGAACCCCATTGTTCGTGGGGGCTTGTAGTTTAACTTTATCATCATCTGCACTTGGTTGTGGTCGGAGAAGTTCCTTGGCCAGCCTCCGATTCTGACTTGGACTTTGGGCTGAGACCTGAGCCGGCCGATTCTTCCCTCTGGGCCCACTTGTCTGCCGCCTGCCAACTCTCATCTCTCATCTCCGTTTCCGTTCGCTTTATTCTCCTGGTTTGTCCGGGGGGCGTCCATCTCCCAGTCTCCGGATCCGGATCCGGATCCGGTTGCTGCTGTTATTGTATAAGCAGCTCATCTGCGGCTGAGCGCATTTTATTTGCTTCAAATTGAGTTATGCCTAATGAAAATCAAATAAGCCGCAATCGAGCCGGAAATGTTGAGTTGAGTCCTTGCCGGCAGGACGTGTCCTTGTGCCTGGCATGCTTCCCCACCACCCCCACCGCCATTTCCTTGAATCGATCCTGCCACTTCTTATTTGGCTGTTGTGCGACTTTACATTAACTTTATTCAGAGCTTATTCACGCCTTCGCGTTGAAGTGGCATTGGCATCAAAATAGCCTCTGGGTTTTATTGACAGCAAATTACCAAATGGCAAATACATCACTTCACATGACATTCAATTAAAATGACTTCGAACTGATAAAAGCACATATGGCAATTATACAAACGATTACACGCGAAAATAAATATTAATAAAATACTATTTATTAGATTGAAATGCGTAAAAAACGTACATTAATATACAAGTGTTTACATTATTTCAATTGTTAATCCCATCTTCTTGAAAAAAAGTGTGCGAACCGGGGAGCAAATTAAAAAAAAAAAGTACAGAAAGCTACTTTAGAATAGTCTTTTAATATTAATTTTATAAATATCAACTATTATGCAATATAATCGGCAAAGCCATAGAAATAAAGAATGTTTCTAAAAACCCCCTAAAAAGTATGCTACAATATTTTATATAATTTTAAATTTGCACTTAATTTGGTGACTACAAAAACTAGTGATTTCTTAAATAATAATAAAATACAAAAGAAACACAAAATTATGAGAACACACAATTTCCCCAGGTTATCATTTAAGCAGATAATTGTTTTATACCAGCTGTTATAACATTATATTTTTCTAATCAAATTTTTGTGTTTTTTTTATAATAAAAATAAATTTCTAATCTACTTTATTCAGACTTACCCGCTTTATGAGTATTAATTGGATATGTGTTGTAGTTGAAGCTTTACTGTAATTCCAAAGAGACACCTGAAAAGCATATGAGAAAATAATGAGCTTTTATTGAGCGATAACTGTAAAGTTTTAAGCTTTGAAAAGGGTAATAATTTTTTATATATATTTATAAATTTTGACATATTAATTTATAAATATATAAATTTATAAATTTTAACATATTATTTTATATATATTTATAAAAAAAATATTAACATGTTAATATAAATTTCAAAGTAACCCCATTAGTATAAATTCCTCTAAAATAATACGATTAATTAAATTTTCTCTGTGTAAATACCCAAAGGCGTTCGGGTTACGCCTTTTTGGCCCACTTAGTCGGCTGAGTGGCTTCCACTACAAATAAATTCATGCATTCAGACAGACACATTTCATATTTTAGTTGCCGTCTGCGGCGGACTGGGAATCATGGAATCCAAGGTATGCAGAGGGAAATGCAGGATGGAGCGGTTGAATTTTGTTTATACATCAAATTGCCTTGGCAGTCATTATCCACATGCATGAGACCAGGACAAGTATCTCCTCCGGCTTTGCCCTGGCCCCATTTTTCCGCTCGCCTAGGCAGGCGTTAAGTGCAAGTGTGGAAAATTATTTAATGACTTTTCTGAATTTGAAACGGAATTCGTAAGTGCGTTGCGGCAGCGGGCGGGGGCGAAGAGTTGGGGCCAAATATTTGCATACGCAAGCACTTGGAGCGGGGGTAGGTGGAGGCACTGGCTGCTTAAAAGAGGACCTTTGGCAGCTGCCAAGTGGCCAAGTGGCCAAGTAGCAACCTGAGCCAAGTAATTCGCACGACCAGACCATTTTTTTTTTTGCCCCGGCTACAATCTTATTAATTATTAATGCGTCTTTGAAGTGCAGCGGCGGCTTCATCATCGCTAACGAAGCCGCCACTTAGCTCCGGAATCTGAAGACCTGCACAGGAAATAAAGTTCGAGCTAAATAGCGTTTAATGTTAGACTTTATAAAATGATTTAATTCTTTAACCTAATCGGAAATACATAAGTTACCCTTTAAACTCAAAAATAAATTAATTTTAAATATCTCACAAAAAAGGAACCTATTTCTTAATATTTGAAAGGTAAACTCTTAATTTTTATCCTCCTAAATTATTAGAAAATTATTACTGATTTGCTTTTCTTCCAGTGTAAGGGACCTGCGACGGTGTCAACATTAATTTGTGTGCCGGGCGACACTCGCAAGACAGCTGACAGCCCAGAAGGATTTTGCTCCTGCCGCCAGGAGTGGCATATAATTTGTAATTAATGACCAGTTAAAGAGAGCAGCCTTCGGAGCACCACCCAAAAGATGGGGCCAAAGAGCTAAAGAGAACGAAGGAGGAGGAGGAGGAGGAGGAGGAGGAGACGGAGCTAGAGGAGGTAGGGGAGAGAGCAAAGGCCTGCGATTTACACTGGCAAAATGGCAAAATGGGTGACAGCCAAACGCTGATTTATTGCCGCCGACCGCAAAATTTATATGCCATCCCAGAGTGTGACTAGCTACTCCGCAATCCCGGACTTGTCCCTGCAATCCATATTCAGTTGAAGTGCCTCTTCCCAAGGGGTATGCAGATTTGTGAAGTTAATTCAAGGAAATTGCAAACTTACCCAAATGTGTCGTAAGCTTCAGGAAAATAATATAAATACCTGAAAAAAATTCATTAATTACCCATTAAGGGCAAGATAATTCACTTTACGAAATGCTAAAAGTTCCTCTATAAACGCGGTTAAACACTAAGCAATCACTTCACTTAAAAAAAAAGTATACTTTTCACACACACTTTTAAATAAGTAAACTGCCATAAATTCCTATACAAACACTAGGAAATACATAAAGCACTAGGCAATCACTTCACTTAAAAAAAAATTTTATACATATCACACACACTTTTAAATAAGTAAACTGCCATAAATTCCTATACAAACACTAGGAAATACATAAAGCACTAGGCAATCACTTCACTTAAAAAAAAATATTTAAAAAAAATTAAAAAAAAAATACACCACACTCGTTTTTAATTAGTCGAAATACTACAAGTCCCTGTATAACACCGTCGCACATTTAACACTAGATATTCACTTCCCACTTTTAATTTTGGTTTTTGTTTTAGTTATCCATTATACTTTTAATATACTTTTGTTTTCACTTTAGTTTAAGTCAGCCATAGTGTTATAAATCTGTGTAAAACACTGAGAAGCACATGTATCACATTCTATTTATAGACAGCTTTAGCCACGCAATTTTTACTATTCCATTTTAAGGGAGACTGCAAGCAAAGAAGAGATTACTGATAAGACAACTGCGCATTATTGTATACATTTACATACATACATACCTGCATAAATAAGTCATTTGCTGTCAATATGTTTTAAGTTCTTAGAGCACTCAAACTTCGTTGTTAATATTCTCCAGCATTTTTTTTTTTCTATTTCTTCAGCATTTGAATGTGAAACGTCAGCAGCATTGCGACACGGCTTGCCCTTTATGCCCTTAGCTCTGGCATCGCTCTCTCTCTCTCTCTCTTTCCTTTCTATAACGTCATCTCTCCTTTTATCTTCTTTCGTCTATGGCAAACTCTTTACGGAAAAGGAACGGCATAAAAAAAGCGGTCCAGACTTTGTGAGGTGACTCTGTTTCATTTGGTAGCCATAGATCCCGGCTGGAGTGCAATTTGTCTTGTTTCAGCCAGATTCCGATAGGATAGTCAATGGATTTGAGACCACTTACATTTCTGTTATTCCGGGCTCATTGTTGTTGCTGATACTGGTGCCTGGCCTGCTTTGACTTTGCTGTTGTCACTCGTCATTTCAACTGCAAGAAAGAACAAGGGAATGGAAAGAGGTGAGAGCTGAGAGCTCAGAGCTGAGGGGGTAGGGAAGCTTTGGGTTTTAAGCTTAAAGTGAGAGAACCTGCCATTCAAATTGTAATTCCTCAATTATACTAGTGCAGTGGCGTAGCCCGTAGCCCGTAGCCCAGAGGGGATCAACTCACTATAAAGAAAGCCCCTTTAGCTACCGCCACTGCATTCTCTCTATATATCCATCTCCCTCTGATTCTGTAAGCTTCCGCTCGTGATTAATGGCTCTCGATCCCGAGCCAAAAACGCAGCTAAGTGAAACAGCACGAGAGATAACAGCTTAAGCCGATTTCATGCCCTGTATTTATTTGGCACGCCAACTTTTTAGCTAAGTGCAAAACAATTTACCTAAATTCCCACAACATGCAAACGCACCTACAAACAAACATACAAACATACACCCACGCACTAACACCAGCAGCATGTGCACAAATATATATATACTTACATATTTACGTGTTTGCATAATTGTTCCCCCGACTATTTCGCCGCCTGCTGCCTCTCGTTTTTTGTTACAACTATTATGTTTGTTGTTGCATCGCTTGAAAAGCCTGCCAAAGCAGCTCTGCACTTTTGCGGGAGCTGGGCTTTTGTGCTTGTGTTACCCTGTAATTGGCATAGGGTGTGTAGGTATACTTAAGCTATTACATATGTTTGCAGGTGCGAAATATTCCGTTAAGTTTCCGTTTTGATTTAAATTTGAAAGTTCATACAGTTTGGTTTTTGTTAGGTACTTTATTTAGCTTCCATAGCTTTTATGATCTTTCTTTAGTCGTGTTTAATTACATATAATAATAATAATCGTTTAACTATAAGTAATTAAAAATAAAAAGATATCAGTCGCAAGCATATTTATACAAGAACTCTTTTACAGGGTGTTCTCCTATTGCAATTGTATATTTAAGATTTGACTTCAACTTTTTCCGCCAGTTGTTTTATTATGCTAATGCAGCTGGCACTGAGGTAACTCCCAGCCACCTGCCGCATGGTCGTGTGTGTTGATTGGCGCCGAACACCCCCACACACACATCCCCTAGCACACACACACACAAACAGGCTCCTTGCCAGCTTAGGAGGTGGGCCACAATGGGTTAAAGGCAGAACAATGGCGGCTTGTAGCAACTGGAAACTGTGCCAGCGAGCGAGTGCATTTGTGTAATGCCTTCCTAAGCAGGTTTAGACTAAGCCAAAAGTTTGATGGGAAGCCAATAGCAAACACCTCGTAAAATATTAAAAGGACGCCGCCGAGGATGGAAAACAAACAAAGGGGCTCGCCGAATTTAAAAGCATGTCAAAGACTCAAAGAGGCGAGGAGGTCGTTGTGCCTGGGAACTTCAGCAGACTGTAAAATGAAATAATTATGAGCGATAAATTTGCCGGCGTCTTGGAAAAATTGTCGCTAAAATCAAGGAGATGAGGAGCAGTGGTGTCTTTATGGCCTTTTAAATGCTAAATAATATGAAAATTGAGATACTTAGTTGAGTAAAAATCGTATACAGCATGAAATTTACCATGTCCCAAAAGGTTTAGAGGTATGTACCCCAATAAAAATTTGTGTCAAGTTTCCTACTAAATAAAAATAAGCTGAAGTATATTTCAACCGTAACTTGTTTACAATATTTATATATACAAATTTTAATGTTTAGAAGTTTAAATATAATTTATAGCTATAAATTTGAAGCATCCCTGAGATGGTGGGATACCGTCTGCCTTGATAATGAACCGTGATGAGATAGGGGGCCGTTGTTAAGGCAACGTCTTCGAAATGCCAAGGAGTGACGGAAAATACAGGCAATTATGCAGGACCAAAAACAAAAATAAAATTCCGAATTTCTAATTGGATCGATTCAAATGGCGGGCCATTAAAAATTCATAAGAATCTCGCTTTGCCTTCGCCTTGGCTAATTCAATTTAAAGGCCTCAGTCTCAGCCTCAGTCTCAGCCTCAGTCTCAGCCTCGGCTTTGGTCCCAACCTCCGACCTCCGGATCGAGCTCATATTTTATCGGTGCTGTCGTCTGGCTGCAGTTGCACGTGCCAATCTACTCCGGGTTTTGTGCGAGTCCCGGGACTCCTTGGCGCCTGAACCCAATACCATTCCCCAATCCTATCTGTCCGGATAGCACTTTTATCGGAGCGCGTAAATTTCAACACGGTAACACGGCGACATTGCCTCGCACAGATTTATTTTATTTACAGCGTCGCGGCCAAAGGAGTTTGCCGGCTGGCTTCCCCTTCATATAATTTCAATTATCGCCTGTTGGCTGCTGGCCATAAATTAACTTAAAATCTGAGACGAGACGCGGCCCAGGTGCAGCTTGCCACTGATTGCATGTGAAAAATATTCCCCCATTTTCCGCAGCTCTTTTAATTAAGTGCAAATGCAAAAGTTATGAACTGGCGGATGAAAACTTCGCGTTATCTATCCAATTCCGCATATTGAACCCTTTGAGGCGAAATTATTCGATTCCAAAAAAGTTTTCTGGCAGTATGAAATTGTCGTATTGCTGACACGGTGCTGCTGTACTATTATTTGTTATGTATGTTGGGAAAACTTGTGAGTGAGTGCTAACAAACGGAAACAAACAGCTGCATTAGCAGCCACAAATCAGCAGCAATCACAGCAACCGGCGGCTATGGCAACATCAACAAACAAAGTTGAGCACACTCACTTAAAAATTCCAAACACAAAAGCGGAAATATGCAAAAGCTTGGACTACGAATAAGCAAAATAAAAACATGAGTCTGAAAAACTGAGTGATGACCGAAGTGTTGGGCACTCTATCTAAAGCCAATTAACCCTAGGATATACCATTTGTTCTGTTTACCTTTAATTCAGGTTAGAATAATAATATAAAAACTCAGTTATATTAAGAAACTAATTCTTATTTAACGCATAAAAGAACCTATACGGTTACTGTACCTATACATTTTTCTAATGCTTTGAAAAAAACACTCATACGCCCCATGGGCCACTCATATGTACATACATCAATAAATTACAGGAAGAGTTAATATAAACTGTAAAATAATTACATTCCTCTCCCTAATATTATAATAAAACTTTACAAAAAATTCAATAAATATATAATATTTTTAAATTTACCTTATGCTTACAAAAAATCACTCATACGCCACATAGGCACCCACACAACATTGAATTAAAAGAAAATAATTTAAAATAAACGGTGCATTATTTAAATTCCTGTTCTTATGATAATTATAATTCAACAGTAATAAATTTTTGATAAATAAATTTTTTATTATTAATATGCACTTCATAAATTGAAACAAAAATCACTCATACGCCACATAGGCCAGACATATGTCATTAAATTAAAGTAAAACTTATTTATATTCCCATTGTTATATTTTTTATAAAACATTAAAAGGAACACAATAAATACAAATTAATTAAGTTTTTTGTTCTTCAAAGATTCCTTATGATTCCCAAAAATCACTCATACGCCACATAGGCCACTCATACGGCATGAAGGAAAAAGTACATACTGTGAATATTCAGTTCCATTTTTATATGTTTAATAAACCATTAAAAAACACTATAAATACATCCCTGTCTTTTTAAAAAAATTATCCTTATCCAAAAATCACTCATACGCCACATGGGACAGAGCAAGCTTGCTAAAATTTTAAAATAATTATGACATTTTGAAATCTCTCTAAAAAACTAAACAAATACCTTTTATAACATCTAATATAGTAAGTATCCCTTTAAAAGGATAGTGTAACACAGAGGAAAAAGAGTAACGCAAAACGGAAATGACACAGCCGCCATGTTGGCCAACTTGTTGTTACCACCACTGTCTGTCCGACTGTGCAATCGCAGTGGCTGTTGTAACTGTTGGTTTCTTGGTTAGTTTGTTTGTTTGTCGTTTTGAAACGAGCTGTTAACGACCAGAACAAGCTGTATTTGCAGATTCAGGTGCGATATGTATGTGTGAAGTAAGGCAAAGTGAAAGAGTTATAAGAAGACGGTGAGAAAGCGTTTAGAGAGACTCTCCGCCTGCAAACTTCGAGTGGGCAGGCGACGGAGCTCATGTAAGCTGCGGCAAATTAGTGATAATGAATAATTTCCCACAGCGATAATTAAGGGCATCATTAAAAACGTTTCGCAACGGGCAACGACTAGGACTACGACGAAATTGCGTTCGTCTAGCACTAAACGCTTTTCCAATTACCGCACAGCACACAGGGCAGAAGTCATTTTCCGCTTGCATATCCACAATCCTTCCCTCAAAAATCCCCTCCCGCATTTCCGTGGCAAGTGCAGCAGGAGCAGGAGCAGGAGCAGATAGTGCCGCAAAAGCGAGAAGATGGGTGGTTTTGGTGCCCGCCGGGCTACACTCTGTCTCCCTCTCGGCACGCTTCAGTTGGCCACTCGGCCATGTCGCTCATCCATCCCAAAAACCAGAGGCCAACAATGCCAGCGGTCGATTTCAGGCTGGCAAACTGCCGTCATATTTCTGCCATGGGTAACATCCAAGCACACTGCAAGAAAACTCTGTTAAATTTGAGGGTTTAGTATTTCTAAAAGACTGTGAAGATGTAATGTTTACTTCTATTGCTAATAACTAGTTCAATCAAAGTGGTTAAAAGTTTATGTATTTTTAAATTGAATTTAAATCTAATAATTGGTTCATTTTTTTCTCAGTGCATCCCTTATTCTAAACCCACCCGTGTCTGGCGGGGTTTTTGTGGCTTTTGCGTGTGTCGTGCAGCATGCGATTTTGATGTTTGCTGCGACACATGCACATGGTCGCCAAGGATGAAGTGGGTCACTCCTCCGAGTGTCACTCTCTCTGTGCTCTCTGTGCATTAAACGGGGCATCATTTTAATGGCCAAATTATTTGCCCATTTCCACACTATGGATCAGCAACTCCATCACCAGGGCAAAGCCGGCAAATGTGTAGCCAAAGGCCAGTACGAACAGAGCACCGGCTATGTTGTGCACATCCAGAACCTGGGGAGCTCCCTTAGCCTTGTGTCCATTGGCCAGGTCCTTAAGAACTTCCTGTTTCTTCTTATCCATATATTGGACAATGAACTGGGGAATAAATATAGTTCTTAATATTAAAAAGAGGTAGCATATGTGATACTGATGTACCTGCAACTCCCAGTGCACATAGAGACCCGTCTCCTGGCAAGTTCGAATGTGTTTGTTCAACTCTCTCATCAAAGGCCAACCCCTTATGGACACTGCTCGCGTATAATCAAAGTATAAATCATCGTGTAAAACCTGTTAAATGTTATTTAAAATAATCTTAAATTAAATATTTACAAAAGACCTCATACAATTCGATTGTCCAAAGCCTCCGTTGACACATATTCACCAACGGAAAGTGATCCGGATGACAGCCGCTCTATGCCAAGTCCATAGTTGGGCATGAAACTAGCATTGGCCAAATAACTATAGTCATGGACCTCAAAATTCTGGGCCAGAATCTGTTCTGTCACCAGATCAGAGTTCTGCACTGTGTGTACCCAAATTATAGAGGGAGCTGCCCATTTCCACTGTGCCTGAGCCCACTTCTCTAAGGTATCCACAGGAGCACTGTAGAAGGGTATAGTCAGCAAGGACTTCAATTGGCCACTGTATATATTCTCCAGAGTAATCGTGGCACACAAAAGTGTAGCCAGAAAGAAACGTGGAGCAAAGCGATCGAAACTGTAAGTTAGAATAAGTTAAGTTGTATATTCCTTAAAGTATTTTTTCGCTATATATTACCCCAGGGGAGCCGATGGCTGCTGTATAAAAAGAGCAAATATATCCAGCATAGATTTCTCTAGCTTCTTGCCATGATTAAATACACCTGTCTTACTGCCCAGACCCAAACGATAGCTAAAGAACTGCATTATGTAAAGGAAAGTGCCACAAATTGTCATGGTAAAGATCAGCAACAGCCATGTGTGGTCATTCAGGGGTAAGATATTAGTGCGCCAACTGGGCAAGGGTCTATAGAAATTTAACTTTAATTTATATTAATTAAGGATATAATTTCGAAACCTACGCTGGTGCTGGTCCCAAAATGGTCACCGAGGAACGAGCTATGGTTACCGAGGTCTCTGTGATGCCATCATACCAATTGTAGATGCAACCAATGGCCAACTCCACACGCTGCTCATAGATATCGCCCAACATTCCATCGCTGGACTCGTTCTCATAGATGCCACCCCAATTGTCGGCACCATCTATAATTAATAAATATAATTAATAATATATTTTCATTATAATTAATATATGATTTACTCACAGGCCTGCACTCTCAGATGACAATTGTGAACCTGACAGAAAGTTTTCATCACATTCGCCTCGGCACCATCGAAGGTGATCGAGCGGTCGGACTTTTGTGGTTCAATGGGATCCACATCACCCTCGCCAGCAGGCTATGAATATGGTTAATGTTAATGGCTAACTCAGCTCGTGTTTTGGCCAATCAAGTGTCTGGTCTAATTTCGTTAATGACTCCACGCCCACACACAAACACCAACACCAGAAGCAACACTTTGGCACAAAGTAGCATTCAAATGGACATCGACACTTGGCTCGTCGGGCAGCAATTAAATGGAAACACGTAATTTAAATCAATGTTGTGGGGTGCTGTGCTGTGCCGAGTGTGTGTTGGTTGTGTGTGCTGGTTGTGTGTGTTGGTTGTGTATGTGTTGGAGCCAAAGCCAAGCCCCAAACAAAACCACACGCACATGCTTGTGGCTGTTTGCCTATCTGTGTAAGCCCTGGCAATACGGTGTGTGCGTGTGTGTGTTTGTGTGTGTTTACAAATGTGCAAATGTCCTTAAGGCAAACAATTGAGTGCGAACAAAAGTTTTACCAAATGACAACAAGAGCGCTTTTTTTGCGTCCTTTCCTAGGGGTTGAGGGATGAGATACAATGGGATCAGCGGAAAGTTAAGTGTATGAAAAATAAATAAAGATATGGTTAAAGTTCTAAAATTCTAAACAGATCTTAAGATGAGTACATAAAACAAAAACGAAAGAAAACAATATAAATATTAAAATATATCTCAAATTTAATTAATATTTTCTTATTTCTTGATACAAATTCCTTGAAGGAATTAAATATTAATATTAAATTAAATATTTTTAACTATATTTAACTAAATTAATGTGGATAAAAGGCATTGCAAAATGTTCACTTAACCATTGTTCCTTGATGTTACTTTGGACAAATCATTCAGACTGCTCCTGCCTTTCCTCTCTCCAGTAAGTCCCAAAAAATCCTGGACTGGGCACCGCAATAGTGACACAACATGTGCTTACATTTTAGTTGCCAAAATCGTTGCCCACAACGACAACAAAGCCAAATAACTAAGCACCCACACTCAGCCACAACACACTATTACACACACACACAACACAACAAACCCAAACAATACACAACCAACACCACACAACACCACACCACACCAAACAAAGAAGCAACCACTGGACATTTATTCATGATGAGTTCGCACACTGAATCCGACTAATGCAAAGACAACGATGTGAATGAGCCTGATGAAGATGAGGAGTCCTTCGAGAAGGGGGGACGGAGAAAGTGGGGGTGGGGGGAACAAGGACAACCAATTGGCTTTGCTTAATGTTGGCGTGCAAATCTCTGGCATTTTGGGGTAAAGCTAGATGGCCAGTAAAGGAATCACTAGGAGAAATTTATTACTTTATGGAAGGTTTATTTAAATTAAGGTTTAAAAAATTATTTCAAACAATTTATTTTGAATATCCAAGTAATTCATCATTATTTTAGTATTAGGGAAGTAAACCTTTTAATAATAAAACATGAGTAGATACTTCTGATTCGGGATTGCTTACAGAAATCACTAAGATTTAAAAAACCTTAAGAATAAGTCAAAAATTAACTAATTTTATAAAATTTATAACTTACAGAATGTACATGAAGTTGGATACTTGAAAAAATACATTTTGTTAAAATGTTTACTTTTGATAAAAAACTTTTAGTCACATTTTTTAAAGCTATGAAAACTGTAATGATTTCTTGAACACCCTTAAATATTTTACTACATTTTTTGTTCTAGAAGAATTTTTTCTAAAATCTCTAGAAAACCTAATAAAACATATAATATAAAACAACCCACAAGTAAAAGGTCACTTAGTTTGCTCCCAGTGTGCACAAACAACAACAAACGATAAATATAAACTTAACCGGCAATTACTTACCACATAATTAGTAATCGTATATGGGACATAAGTAATGGAGCCAACGAGCAGGCTGCGGCTCTCCAGATTGAGCAGCTTGTTGGGATAAAGTTCGACCCGCTGCTGGGCAAAAGTTTCGTTCGGCAAGAATGCGTTCAGGCGCACGGCATCCAAATTACCAAAGGCACCGACAAACTTTTGTGTCCACAGCTCGAAATTGATGTCGCGGCGGGATGAAGTGGCCCCCGGTCCACCTCTTGCTCCTCCTCCTGTGTCCAATCCCTGTCGTAGTCCCTCCTCATGGTCCTTGTTTCCCATGTTTACCGATGCGCCTCCCTTACGCCTGGGGTCTGTCGTGGGTCCTGTTTTTGGTTCTGCTCCTGTTTCAGCTTCCGTCTCGGTTCCAGGTCGCACCATCAGATGGTGGGGATAGACTAAAGCGCATTACAGCGATTTCCCCAATGTTGGACAAGCAGAAACAACAAGGGGACATAAAGGATAAAAAAAAATAAAGTTTGGCATTAAAAACGAAAAGATATGGACTTAAAATGTACCTAATTTGAAGGTTCGGAGATGGATTTAAAAGAAAGCTAAAATTAACATTTGTTACAAAATCCATTCGGTGTTTTAAGTGCTCTTTTGATTTTAGAATTTAAATATTTTAAAAAAACCGAAAAAGGTTGAATATCTAGATATCTATAAAAAGTTTTTAAGGCAAAATAAATGCATAAAAAAAAAGAAATGTTATTTAAAGCTATTAAAATTGGAAATCAAAACAAAAAGGAATATTGCGTACTTTTGTAAATGTTATACCTAACTTTTTGAAGTCATTTAAATAGTTATTATTAAATTATATATGATTATTATTTTTAAGATAAATAAATTAAGTTTTTAGGATTAATGTACTGCCAACTTGTGGCACCTTAATCTAATTTGTCTAAAAGGTTTTATAATTCAAAGTATGTTCTGTGACACCCGTTCTCCAATATGTCCAGGGTATCCCAAGCTTAACTCCCAAAACCAAACCAAGTTAGAAACAAAAAACCAAAAAAAAAAAAACAATAAAAAAAACAAGGAAAAACAAAAGACAGAGGCAGGAAAAAGCCGAAGCCGAGGCCAGAAAAAAAGCCAAAGTTTACAATTGAACAAGACGCTGTCGAGCGTTGAAATTATTGGCAAGTGCTAAAGTTTGATCAACTGGCCACGAATGTCCTGCGGCATTTTCCGGGCTTTCCTAGCTTTTCCCGGTTTGTCATGTTTACGCGTGGAGTCGCCTCTTGTGTGCCGAACTTTTCAAGTTTCCACTTGTTTTTGCCACACACACCACATACAACACACACTCCCCTGGGAAGTGGCGCAAAGTCACCGCTTAAGCTAATAAATTGATGCTGATGGAGGAGGGGATGGTTGAAGCTCAATAGAACTAGACAGGAATGAAACACTCAATTGAAATGGGGGCCATCAGTAATGCCTTCATTAAGCACCTTCTTATACTCTATTACTCACACTGCAGTACATCCATGCCCAGCAATTCCGCAGGGCTTTCGTCCTCGCAAAGGAACAAATAGAGCTTATCCTTGAGCCGAACATTGGCACTGCGAGTGGCATAATATCGAGCATGCAGAAATTGATTCGTTTCTGATAAGATGGTTATGAAACCCTTTAAAATACGAAGAGGTATTATAAGCAATTATTTATAGATATGTTTTTGGACCCCTTACCTCTGTAACGCTACTATTAACAGCAGCCATAACTTGCCACTCCAACTCTTCCAGATCATTCAATTTAGCCACATTAATCCACTGCAGACCCACAGGTTTGGGTAAATCCCAAAGAGCTACTTCCAAAGCCCTCAAATAATCCAATTGCAACGAAGTTGTAGCTCCAGAATTATTGTACACAATCAGTATGGTTGAAAATGTAGCAAAGTATTGGTCAACTAAGGGGAAATAGAGTTTTCAGTTGGTTAAGAACTTTAAAACCTTATAACCTTACCTATAAGCCGTAGCAATTGGCTTAAGGGCATCACCAGTGTTTGCAGTAACATCTCGATGTCCTTTTGACTTAATTTCCCTTGGATTGCATAGCTTTTATACGACAGACATTTAATGACTCTGCTTCGATTGGCCGGCAAATTGATTTTAACTTGAATTGTAATTGAAAACCTCATGGCTGAAACTGGGAAATGCGCATTGTTTGCCCAGAGACATTAGCCTAATGAAACGCACACAGCCCATTACGATATTTGCATTATTCGGTAAACAAACAAGACGTTAACAAAGGCTACGTACCGGCCAAGTTAAGTCAAGTCAAGCGGAAAGCCACTGCGGAAGAGTTGACAGGAATCAGTCATATAGTGAAAGTGTATTTGAGCATCTAAGGGTTGTTAAGAACCTGAGCAGAGGCAAGAAAGTGGCAGGATCAGGAACTCTAGTATTAAGGTTCGAAAGCCTTTTGAATTAGTTATTTTCTGTTGCTAAATACCTCAGAAATATAGTTAATTTGTAACTTTTGTGGTACTTGTAATAATAGCTTCCTTTTCTTTTCAGTTTCCTAAAAAGTAATCCAGATTTCAGCACTTTCTGAAGACTTCAATTTTCCCCCCAGTGATCTGGCTTAACCACTCGGGCTCTGGCCCAATTAGTGTTACCACAAATTAGCGGCAACAATGGCAATGCCGCCAAACGACTGACTTTCATTATGAATGCGAACAAAGCCCCCCCAAAAAGGAGCTAGAGGTCCAAAGATAGTCGACAGAATCGGAGCCAGGGACCGGGCCAAGTGTCAATTGAAACAATTCAATTGGTCTGCCAGCAGATTCCGGCGGCTGTAAGAGGGGGCTAAGGACGCAGGACTCAGGACATCCCTGTCGCCGTTGCCGTTGCCGATGTGAGAACACAAGCGGACAGGCGAGACAGCCAGGCAGTGAATGTGTGAGTGTTGCAAGTGCTTAACCATTGGGTTATTTGAAATTGAAAGACAGATTAAAGGATTTGCTCCTGGCGAGCCAAAGCGAAACCAGCTGGAGACACAGGCGACACGGAGGACGTAGAGGCTGTGCTTGGTGCTTGGTCCTGGATCCAGGATCCTGGTCATTTCAGTGCCCAGCAGGCGGCGATTTTATTGCCCCGACAACCTGCTGGGAACCCCCCCAAATGGGGGGAATCACAAAAAAAAAAGGGAGCACACACACTCACGAGTAACTATGGCTCGACACTGAAGAGCAATTAAACACTCAAGCGGTGTTGGTTTTTTCTCTCTCCTGACGGAGTTACTCGAAAGTCAATGGCATTAAAAATCCATGAAACGATATTTATCTTCTCAAATGCTTTTGCGGGTTTGGTCATAAACTGAATGAGGCTATATCGTTTCAACAAACTGATTAAAGTTTTACTGGGTGTATTGGGGATGAAGACACAGGTTATGAAATTATAATCAGATTTTGGTGAGATTTTGCCATTAAAACGGATTTTTATTTTTCTATGTTTTTTATTCAATTCAATTTCAAACTTAAATATTATTGAATAATTAATGAATTCGTGAAATCAAAATAGCCCCTGTTTCTGCGACACACAAGAATCTTTGGTTAAACAATACAAAAATAATTGTCATTTCCATTCAGTGATATTTTCAGTTCAGTTAATATTTCCAAATACATCAAATACTGTATATTTTAACCAATTTTATAAATCGAATATATGAACTCGAGTGAAATAAACACGAAATGCATAATACTAAGCCGCCTTAGTATATTTCTTGCTTCATAATTGTTGATTTGTATAAAAATAAATTATTATTAATTATATTAATAGTTTTACATTCACATATTTGCATTTTCCTCTATTTCTAACTATCGTTTGTATGACAGCTATATGGTATAGTACTCCGATTTTCATAAAATTTTACACAAAACTCTAGATAAATATATTAAGTCTATACATCAAAATTGATGAAAATCTGTTGAAAACTGGAAAAGTTCTATTTTTTTTACTTAAAATTTTCGGATTGTTCCTATGGCAGATATATATAAGTATATACATATATAGTCCACCGATTCGCCATGCTCCAACTTATATACTAGTAAAATTATATAGACGAATAACTCCATTGTTTTATTCAAATAGCTTAAATTAGATGTAAAACAAGTCTCTCACATCTGTGCATATGATTCCCAACTGGTTCTAACATCCCCGGAACGAAGTGACTTCTCCCGGCCAAGTCTCAAATATGTGTTGTGTTAAAAAAGTTGCATGTCATTGTTTATTAGTTTTCAAAGTTAGTAAC